>NC_135829.1:24485471-24785471 GCF_964213995.1 Mustelus asterias | reverse complement strand
CCACACACCTTTGGAGCGTGGGAGGAAACTGGAGCACCTGATAGAAACCACGCAGACACAGGGAGAAAGTGCAAACTCCATAGACAGTGACCGAAGGCCGGAATTGAACCTGGGTCCCTGGCGCTGAGAGGGAGCAGTGCTAACTACTGTGCCACCATGGAAGTTCACCATGCAGGAATCCCCAATATGCTTGCTCCCTTGAGTCAGCAGCAGGACCCATGTTTGGGTCATGAGTCAAATGCATCCTCAATGACATGTTCAATGGCGAGCTTGCTGTCAATGTAAGCCCAATAGGTCACCTTCTCCTGCAAGCATACGAGGATACCTGTAGGTGAGACTTCAAGTTGACCAGGATTAGAATGGAAGTCCCCACTGCTGACCGGAGTGCCCAAGGACAATAGGTTAGGGAGACATAGAAAAAGCAGAGGGCAAAAGAAATGACCAAATGATGGAAAAGAGAGCCAGCCAGAAGATGACCTCAGGCCAACGTTATACATTTGTGCCACCTGCGGAGCAGGTTTCCACTCTCAAATCAGACACTACAGCCACAACAGACGATGTGCAATTCATAAATGGTACATACCCCAGACATTGGATGCAGTACATCAGTTCCCAAGACAGATGGACGCCACAGATTAATGTAAAACAAATGGATTTAAAAAGTGCACTCCATTTTATTAGCACTGTCATGTTTGCATACAACTGGATTTAATTATTTTTCTTACACCCATGGCCAAAAATAAGTCATGTAAACAATGACTGCATTACATCTCTGGGCTGGGTTCAGTATTAAATGGTTTGCTCCAACAAACTTGGCAGTTCAAAAAGACTAAAATTCTAGTGCCGCACCAAAACCATTTAACCAGGGCCAGTTAGCCCTCACAGGTGTGTAGAAAAGCTCTCTCGTCACTAATTCAAAGAAGAATCTGGGAGATAATAACTAAGCCATATTTCTAACTATAATAAAGACCACAGTTCCAAAGTACCTCCTTGGCTATAAAGTATTTTGAGGGCCTGGGGTTGTGAAAGGCACAACAGAAGTGCAAGCTTTTAGTCCAGTGGCTTTATGTCAAGTTTGTGCTAACTGACCTCAGACAGGCTGATAAGTCATGCAGAAGGCAGTCATTTAGCCCACTGAGTCTGTACCGTCTCTGACAGATCATTGTACCCACGCCCAGCCCTGCCCTCTCCCATAAGACAGTAAGTAGTCTCACAACACCAGGTTAAAGTCCAACAGGTTTATTTGGTAGCAAAAGCCACTAGCTTTCGGAGCGCTGCTCCTTCGTCAAGTAAGTGGGAGTTCTGTTCGCAAACAGGGCATATAAAGACACAAGCTCAATTTACAAGATAATGGTTGGAATGCGAGTCTTTACAGGTAATCAAGTCTTAAAGGTACAGACAACGTGAGTGGAGAGAGGATTAAGCACAGGTTAAAGAGATGTGTATTGTCTCCAGCCGGGACAGTTAGTGAGATTTTGCAAGCCCAGGCAAGTCGTGGGAGTTACAGATAGTGTGACATGAACCCAAGATCCCGGTTGAGGCCGTCCTCGTGTGCGGAACTTGGCTATCAGCCTCTGCTCAGCGACACTGCGTTGTCGTGTGTCGTGAAGGCCGCCTTGGAGAACACTTACCCGAAGATCAGAGACCAAATGCCCGTGACCGCTGAAGTGTTGACTTGATTACCTGTAAAGACTCTCATTCCAACCATTATTTTGTAAATTGAGTTTGTGTCTTTATTTGCCCTGTTTGTGAACAGAACTCCCACTCACCTGACAAAGGGGCAGCGCTCTGAAAGCTCGTGGCTTTTGCTACCAAATAAACCTGCTGGATTTTAACCTGGTGTTGTGAGACTTCTTACTGTGTTTACCCCAGTCCAACGCCGGCATCTCCACATCATGTCCATCCCATAAGCCCAAACATTTCTCCCACTAATATCCATAACCTACACATCTTTTGACAGGGGACAATTTAGCATGGCCAATCCACCTAATCTGTGCATCTTTAGACTGTGGTAGGAAACCTACAGAGACACGAGGAGAACATGTAAACCCCACATGGACAGTCACCCAAGGCTGGAATTGAACCCAGGTCCCTGGCACTGAGGCCACATCATTAATCTAATAACATCGACTGAAGACGGGTGCCCACATCAAGTGAGAATTAGATCAGACGAAGCTGTGATGTCCCCACATTCAAATAACCTTGACTCCACTGACAGATTAACAGTAAAGTACTAGAGGGTTTAGAATCTTATCACAGTCAGGGTTGAGTTAAGGGAAATTACAGACGCGATTAGAGGAAAAAAATCACTCCTTTGAAGACTAAAAATTCACCTAAATATAGTCTAGTGCACAATCCTTTGTCACAAAACATTGCCGAATAATAGTTAACTGCTTGAAAGCAAGGACTATTAAATAATGTTTAGCAATTACAAGAATGATTAAGCGAGCTAACACAGAAAAACACTGGCAGATTTGATCTGCTGAGCAGTCGCAACTATGTCGGAGAAATCAATGGTTCAATCTGAACATTTTTCGTAGCACTTCAGAGTTTTAAAAGAAATGTCCACATAATAAAAATCACTCAGAAGCAGCTTCTAAACACTAAATACTTAGTGTTTGGCTTACTTACACCTCCATACTCAGCAAACCTAAAAACATAAGACATTCTGCTGGATCACATATCTATTTGGAAGTAACACTGCATCACATAAAACAGATTAAAGAACAAAAACTTGATCAGTGATGATGCAGAGTGAAAAGCTATATTTTCAAAACAATTTATCCTGTGGTTGAGAGAACCTAGTTTGTGTTCAAATAGTGAAGTAAATGGGTTTCAATCCTTGGCTCAGCTACACGAGCTCACCACGCTCCCCCCGCCCCTCCCAAAAAAAATTCAGAAATACTAAAATACTCATCTAGCTGATGAAACAGAACTGTTAACAATAAAATGCTCAAGCCCGATGGTCAACAGAAAACCTCCACTGGCCAATAGTTGTCATAACTTTTTTTTGCAACAAATTGCTCATAAATACAACCTCGGATTACTTTAGCTCCCATATTAATCAATGTTGCCGGACATATTGTGCAACCAGCTAGACAATTATGTGCCTTTTAGTCATTTCCCCTTATTGCTAATTCATCCCTAGGTGTGGATTGGTCTGTCATTATAACTGCAGTACCGCTTGCAATGACCTCATTAGTATCTCAGTAACATGCAATACAGAACCTGCAATTTCTACTCAAACTCAAATAAATACTGACATAATTACAAATACTCTCCACCTGAACATGAATGGTAATATTACCCATAATGAAAATACCCACAGAGATGTAAGAAAGACAGAACCGTTTGCAATGCTAAATTAAATATATTATTCACTGGTGTCTTATTGCCATAAATGTGTTTTTCTCTGTGCATAACAATAGTCAAACTCCTACATTAAAATCAACTCAATTTCTCTGTTGTTCAAAATTACCAAAGGTTTTGTTGTTTAACCATGCAATAAACGTTCATAAAAACAATGACAACATGAAATATTTTAAATTGGAATGTAAAATAGATCTGTGCTCATCTATTAATGAGTGCCTTCCAGTCCCATGTTACCTATAAATTACAATTCTCTTTAATCCTTCTCTGCATCACAATATATTATCTAATATTTTTAAAGGAAATATAAAGAACAGTTTCCAAACTCCCTTTTTCCTTCACTTACACAGAATTAACTGCTGCCAACATGCCTGCAACTCATTGTTCTGCTCGTGTGGAAGCTCTAAGTGCACGGTAGACATTTAGAGGATGGGGAGAACAGAATCTGTACATTTGGAATGCACCTTCAGCTAATTTAAAACATTAACGTTTAGTTTTCTTTTTTTTCAAAAAAATCAGCTTTATACAATAGTCACACTCCATCCACATCCTGTCTGCCATCAGATTAAACCCAACTTTGAATTTATATTGCAACTGCAGGATTTGTGCAAACCACAGCTAGTTAAGTGTCATAGTATCTTAAAACAGATCTGAAGTGTGCAGCCAATGTACATCAAATTTAACTATCAAGTTCATGCTTGTCTATTCAGAACTCCTAGTGCTACAAGAAACTGCAGAAGAAATAATAGTCAACTTAGTACACTAACATATGTACATCTTTTAACATTTTAAATTAATTACTTCTAAACGCTTTTGTCATAATCAGCATCTAGACAAACCGAAAGACATTTTTCCCTGATCAATTGGACAAATTATGAAAACTCTATAGTTATTTTATGGTAATTTACTGTTAAAGCATACACATTTTGCTCTATTAATCAACATGATGTATGTATTTCACATTCGAGAACCAGAATCTATGGTCCATGCCAAATGAGCAATGCAACTTTTACATTGAAAAATTAAAATTAACCAATTTTAATTCAGAATTTAAGTAGCAGTAAAGTGGGAATTAGCGTAAAAATGTTTTATCAAACCAATTAAATGGAGCAATTTTAAACTAATGACATTTTTTTTCATGGTTTTCAAACATTGCGATGAGATTTCCAGTGTCTGAAACCAACCTGGTCAAAATGTACATATGGAATATCTGAATAATACAATTACGTTTATCGTTAAAATACACTACAAAGCAATGAATGTGCTCTTCTGTAAGTAGTTAGCCCTGATTAAAACATTAAGAGGAGATCCTCAAATTTGTACAATAATATAAAACTCTAAATCAAGTAACCCAGACAGCTGCAGCTTTCACCTTAATATCTCCAACTCATTACATTAGTATCATCGCGCATTTATATTTCAAAATATATTTAATTCAGGTTATTGCTCAACTTCTAGCAAATGTCTTACTTAGTGTCCAAATGTAAAATGCGTCTCAGGGGTGGCACTCTCGTCTGAATCTCAAGGTTTAAACCCAACTCCAGAGGCCTGAGCACATAACCTAGGCTGACACTGTAGTTTTGCCCTGTCAGAGGTTCGGTCTCTTGGATGAGATGTTAAACCAAGAACCAGTTTTCTTTCCAAGATGGACATAAAGATCCCAAAAGAACAGCAGGGAGATTTTCCATCAGCAAAGAGAGAATTAAAGGCAGCGTTGCAGTGCTAAGAAAGAGGATGTCCCAGTGGAGTCAAGGGCAGAATCTATTTGGCTAGAGCTAAAGAACAAAAACACTGCAATTACATTGCTTGTTGTCTGTAGAATCATAGAATCCGTACAGTGCAGAAGCAGGCCACCTTCTAGCCACAGAAGTAGGCTACCAACTATTGGGAAGGATGCAGAACAACAAACTTGCAAGGAAATCAAAGAACTGCAAACATTTTAAGTTAGTTAAATACTGGGATAGTGGTTGCGTAAAGAGCAGAGAGGAGCAAGAACTCCTAGCGTGTGTTCAGGAGAATTTGGTAGAGCAGTATATGTTCAGTTCAACAAACCTTTCTTATTTAAAGACTTGTTTCAGAATGAGGTCAGCCAAATGGATCAAGTGTCAGTAGGGGAAACACTTAGGGACATGATCATTGCATCAGAAGGTTTAGAATAAAAATGAGTGGGAATCAAAAAGAGGTGACTGGGAGAGAGGAGGTTAGCTTAAAAATAAAAGGGGCTTGTAGACAGTGTCAGAGGGAGGATAGGCAGGTGACGGAGAAGGGGAGGGCTCAGACCGAAGGGTTGAGATGTGTGTATTTTAACGCAAGGAGTGCAGTGAACAAAATGGATGAGCTTAGAACGTGGATCACTACTTGGAAGTGTGATGTGGTGGCCATTACAGAGACTTGGTTATCTCAGGGACAGGACTGGATACTTCAAGTGCCGGGTTTCAGATGTTTCAGGAGGGACAGGGAAGGAGGCAAAAGGGGTGGGGCAGTGGCACTGTTGATCAGGGATAGCGTCACGGCTCTAGAAAAGATGGATGCCACAGAGGGATTGTCTGCAGAACCTCTGTGGGTGGAGGTTCACAACAAGGGGTCAATAACTTTACTGGGTGTTTTCTACAGGCCGCCCAATAGTAGCAGAGATGTGGAGGAGCAGATTGGGAAGCAGATCCTGGAGAGATGTGATAATAACAGAGTGGTCATGATGGGAGATTTTAATTTCCCAAATATCGATTGGAATATCCCTAGGGTAAGGGTTTAGATGGGGAGGAGTTTGTTAGGTGTGTTCAGGAGGGCTTCCTGACACAGTATGTGGATAAGCCTACAAGAGGAGAGGCTGTACTTGATTTGGTATTAGGGAATGAACCTGGGCAGGTGTCAGATCTCTCAGTGGGAGAGCATTTTGGGGATAGTGATCATAACTCTATCTCCTTTACATTAGCATTGGAGAGAGATAGGATCAGTCAAGCTAGGAAAGTGTTTATTTGGAGTAAGGGCAATTATGAGGCTATTAGGCAGGAAATTAGAGGCATAAATTGGAAGGAGGTTTTCTCAGGGAAATGTACAGAAGAAATGTGGCACATTTTCAAGGAAAATTTGTCTGGAGCTCTGCACAGCAACGTTCCAATGAGACGGGAGTTATGGTAGGTTACAGGAACCATGGTGCACGAAACTAACGAATTTAGTCAAGAAGAAAAGAAAAGCCTACAAAAGGTTCAGGGAGCTAGGTAATGTTAGTAATCTAGAAGAGTATACGACTAGTAGGAAGGAACTTAAGAGGGAAATTAGAAGAGCAAGAAGGGGTCATGAGAAGGCCTTGGCAGACAGGATAAAGGAAAACCCCAAGGCATTCCACAAGTATGTTAAGAGCAAGAAGATAAGATCTGAAGGAGTAGGACCTATCAAATGTTACGGTGGGAAAGTCTGTATAGAACCGGTAGAAACAGCAGAGGTACTCAATGAATACTTTGCTTCAGTATCCACAATGGAAAAGGATCTTGGTAGTTGCAGTGCAGACTTGTAGTGGACTGAAGATTGAGCATGTGGAAATTAGGGGAGAGGAGGTGTTAGAGCTTTTGAAAAGCATCAAGTTAGATAAATCGCCGGGACCGGATGGGATGTACCCCAGGTTACTGTGGGAGGCGAGGGAAGAGATTGCTGAGCCTCTGGCGATGGTCTTTGCGTCATCAATGGAGATGGGAGAGGTTCTGGAGGATTGGGGATGTGATTCTGTTATTCTAGAAAGGAAGAAGAGATAGCCCAGGAAATTATAGACCAGTGAGTCTAAACTCAGTGGTTGGTAAGTTGATGGAGAAGATCCGGAGAGGCAGGATTTATGAACATCTGGAGAGGAATAGTATGGTCAGAAATAGCCAGCACGGCTTTGTCCAAGGCAGATCATGCCTTACGAGCCTAATTGAATTTTTTGAAGATGTAACTAGACAGGAAGAGTGGTAGATGTAGTTTATATGGATTTCAGCAAGGCGTTTGATAAGGTGCCCCATGCAAGTCTTATTGAGAAAGTGAAGGGGCATGGGATACAAGGGGACATTGCCTTGTGGATTCAGAACTGGCTTGCCCACAGAAGGCAAAGAGTACTTCTAGAGGGTCTTTTTCAGCATGGAAGTCGGTCACCAGTGGAGTGCCCCAGGGATCTGTTCTGGGACCCTTGCTCTTTGTGATTTTTATAAATGACCTGGATGAGGAAGTGGAAGGATGGGTTCCTGGATGAGGAAGTGGAAGGATGGGTTGGCAAGTTTGCTGATGACACAAAGGTTGGTGGTGTTGTGGATAATGTAGAGGGATGTCAGCAGTTGCAACGAGACATAGATAAGATGCAAGACTGGACGGAGAAGTGGTAGATGGACTTCAACCCAGATAAGTGTGTGGTGGTTCATTTTGGCAGGTCGAATAGGATGAAAGAATATAATATTAAGGGTAAGACGCTTGGCAGTGTGGAAGGTCAGAAGGATCTTGGTCCGGGTTCATGGGACATTCAAAGCTGCGTCGCAGGTAGAGGCTGTAAATAAGAAGGCGTATGGAATACTGGCCTTCATCAATAGAGGAACTGAGTTTAGAAATCTGGAGATAATGCTGCAGCTGTATAGGACCCTGGTCAGACCCCACCTGGAGTACTGTGCCCAGTTCCGGTCGCCTCATTACAGAAAGGATGTGGAAGCCATAGAAAGGGTGCAGAGGAGATTTTTAAGGATGGTGCCTGGATTAGATGGCATGCCTTATGCGGATAGGTTGAGAGAGCTAGGTCTTTTCTCCTTGGAGAGGCGAAGGATGAGAGGTGACCTGATAGAGGTGTATAAGATGTTGAGAGGTATTGATAGAGTGGATTCTCAGAGGCTTTTACCCAGGGCTGGAATGGTTGCCACAAGAGGTCACAAGTGCTGGGGAGTAGGTACAGAGGAGATGTTAGGGGTAAGTTTTTCACTCAGAGGATGGTGGGTGTGTGGAATCGGCTGCCGGTAGTGGTGGTGGAGGCGGATTCGACAGGGTCTTTTAAGAGACTTTTGGATAGGTTCATGGAAGTTAGTAAGATAGAGGGTTATAGGTAAGCCTAGTAGGTAGGGACATGTTCGGCGCAACTTGTGGGCCGAAGTGCCTGTTTGTGCTGTAGCTTTTCTATGTTCTATTACTATGGAATAGGGCAAAGAATTAACAACTAGGGGAAAGCCAACTTCAATGAGTAACAATGAAACTGGGCTAAATAAATTGGAGTCAAAGTGGCAGGAAAAATGGTAGCTGATCTGGGCTATCCAAATAAGAGATGGTTTGAGCACAGTCAAAGCATATTCCCTCAAAAGGAAAAGTTAGAACAATCAGATCCAAAGCTCCCTAGGTGATGAGACAAAAATTAAAATAAATAAGGAAGTGTGCTTATGACAAATGACACGTAGAATATACAATTGAAAACCCTGCTAAGTATAGAGGGTTCAGATGGGAAATGAAAAAGCAAATGAGAAAAGCAAAAAGACACTGGCAAACAACAAAAAGGAATTCCAGAGTCTTCAATAGGCATATAAATAGTAAAAGAGTGGTAAAAGGAAGAGTGAAGTAAATTAGAGACCAAAAGGGGATTTTGACATGATGAGAACATGGCTGAGGTATTAAATAAATACTTTTTATCTGTCCTTAGCAAGGGAGAAGATGATACCCAGACCACTGTGAAAGAGGTGATAATCCAGACACTAGAAGGGTTTAAAATTGACATGGAGGTGGTATTGAATAGATTGTGGATAAGGCATTATGACCTGATGAGTTGCATCCAAGAATGCTCAGGAAAGTAAGCGTGGATATTACAGAGGCAATGGCCACATTTTTCCAGTCTTCCTTGGACTCAAGTGAGGTCAGTAACAAGTCTCACAACACCAGGTTAAAGTCCAACAGGTTCATTTGGTAGCAAAAGCCACTAGTTTTCTGAGCGCTGCCCCTTCATCAGGTAAGTCACCTGACGAAGGAGCAGCGCTCCGAAAGCTATTGGCTTTTGCTACCAAATAAACCTGTTGGACTTTAACCTGGTGTTGTGAGACTTCTTACTGTATTTACCCCAGTCCAACGCCGGCATCTCCACATCATGACTACCATCGACACCTCAGGTGAGGTGCCAGAGGTCTGGAGAATTGCAAATGTTACATCCTTCTTTGCAAAAAGGGTGTATCGATGAGCCCAACAACTGGAGAGCAATCAGTTTAACTTTGGTGAGAAGCAAAAACTCAGAACAAATAGTCACATGGACAAATATGGCTTACTTTTAAAAAGCCAGCAGTTTTCTTAAGGGAAGATCATATTGAATTAATTTGCTTTTTTTAAAGACAGAACAAGAGGGTTGCTGAGATGATGTGGTGTACATGAACTTCTAAAGGCATTTGATAATGTTACATAACAGACTTGTGGGCAAAGTTATAGCTCATGGAATAAAAAGGACCGTGGCAACAAGGATACAGAACTGACTGCATGACAGGAAATAGGGAGTCATGGCTGGAGGAAGGTTTGCAGTGAATTTTCCAGGCGTCCATATTGGTTCATTTGCTTTTCCTAATATATGTCAATGTCCCAGACCTTGGCAACCAGGTCACAATTTCAAAATTTGCAAATGATATGGAATTTTGTGAACCTTGGGGAGGATAGTGTAGAACCTCAAAAGGTCATAGACAAATTGGTGGACAGGTGGCAGATGAAGTTCAATGTGGAGTGATTCATTCTGATAGGAAGAACATGGAAAAACAAAGTAAAATAAAGGGCACGATTCTAAAGAGTGCAGGAGCAGAGGGACCAGGGTGTATGTGTACAAGTGTCACTGAAATTGGCAGGACAGGTTGAGAGCACAGTTAATAACACACATGGCAGCCTGGGCATATTTATTGAACTTAAGAGTACAAGAGGAAGGAGGTTATGTTAAACTTAGATGAGACACTAATTAAACCGTGTCCAGTTCTGGGCACCTCAATGTAGGAAGAGTGTGAAAGGACTGGAAAGGGTGCAGGAAAGATTCATGAAAAAGATTCACGAGAATGATTCCAAGGATGAGGAACTTGAGTTATGAAGATGGATTGGAGAAGTTAGGATTATTTTCCTTGGAGAAAAGCAGGTTGAGAGGAGATTTGATGGAGGCATTCAAAAGCATGAGGTTTCTGGACACAGTTGATGGGAAAAAAATCTTCCCAGTCATGAAAGGGAAGAATAACAGACCACAGGTTTAAAATAATTAGTAAAAGAAGCAAAAGCAACAAAAAGTTTTTTTTCTCACAGCAAATGGAAGGTCTGGAATGCAGTGCCTGAGTGTGTGGTGGAGGCAAGTTCAAGTGAGGCATTCAAAAGGGAATTATCTAAAATGGGAGTATGTGCAAGGTTACAGGAAGAAGATGGAAGAAACGCACTAGGTGAATTGCTCATTTGGAGAGCCAATGTAGACACAATAGACCACATAGCCTCCATCTGCACTGTAACAATTCTGTGTCCTCACAACATTTATGCCTCAACGAAAAACATTAATTTTGTCTGCTTATGGGACCTTGTTGCATTTGTCTACTTTACACCAATGACTACACTTCTACAATTTGGGCAGGACACAAATCAGCCATCATCTGATTGAAATAGATTCAGAAGGTAAATTATCTACTCCTAGTATCTATATTGGGATGCACTGAGATTGTGGATGATACTTTATAAATGAGGACTGATTAACAAACAGCAGCATTAATTCTGACTCTCCCTCCACAGATGCTGACAGACCTGCTAAATGTTTCCAGCACTTTCCTCTTATAAATGCAGGTTCACTTCAGCGTGACCCCCTCAGTTGATGAAGGAGCTAACGCAAAATCAGACTGCCTGGAGCTGGGAACAGTAACTCCCTTCAATGGGAACTCCTCTAATCTTCACACTGTAAACTGGGGGGAGAGAGAGAGAGGGCGCCAAGATGCAGCCCCCTCCCCCCTCTCAACCCCAGGACAACCACAGGCCCTGAGCCCGCTTCTCCCCCTCACTCACCTATGGTGGAGATGAAAGTTGTGTTAAAGGCGTCCTCGGAGAAGCGGAAGAGGAGGCAGGTTTTCCCTACCCCGCTGTCACCGATCAGCAGCAGCTTGAATAGGTAATCGTAAGTCTTGGCCATTGCGAGCCGGGCGGGCGGAATCTCACTGCTACCAGCGGGGCCCGGGAGGGAGGGGAGGGGAGGGGAAGGGGGGTGGAGCCGAGCAAACTGCGCGTGCGCCGAGAGGGGAGGGCGGAACATAATGTCATCCCTGACCCGCCAGCTCATTGGCCAGCGTCTGACGTAGCGAAAGACTGCGCCTGGCATCGTCGCCGCGATGGCTGCTGGGAACTATAGTCCTCACTCCGCCTCCCAGAGGAGGGCGGGGCTTCCAAAGTCAGCACAATATCAGCCATGAGGTGGAGATGCCAGATTTGGTCTGGGGTGGGCACAGTAAGGAGTCTCACAACACCAGGTTAAAGTCCAACAGGTTTATTTGGAATCATGAGCTTTCGGTTTTAAAAAAAAAGACGATACGCACGATCTTCTTGGAGATCCTCTCCACATCCGAAAGCTCATGATACCAAATACACCTATTGGACTTTAACCTGGTTTTGTGAGACTCCTTACTAATATCAGCAAGAAGTCTTACAACACCAGGTTAAAGTTGAACGGGTTTATTTGATTTGATTTATTATTGTCACGTGTATTATCATACAGTGAAAAGTATTGTTTCTTGCGCACGATACAGACAAAACATACCGTTCATAGAGAAGGAAATGAGAGAGTGCAGAATGTAGTGTTACAATCGTAGCTAGGGTGTAGAGAAAGATTAACTTAATCAAGGTAAGTCTATTCAAAAGCTGGGAAGAAGCTGTTCTTGAGTCAGTTGGTACATGAAGTAGCACGAGCTTTCAGTGCTTAACTCTCCACTCGCATTGTCTGTACCTATAAAGACTTGATTATCTGTTAAGACTCGCATTCCAACCATTATCTTGCAATTGAGTCTGTGTCTATATATGCCCTGTCTGTGGACCCAATTCTCCACTCACCTGATGAAGGAGCAGTGCTCCGAAAGCTTGTGCTACCAAATAAACCTGTTGGACTTCAACCTAGTGTTGTGAGACTTATGACTATGCGTGCCCCAGTCCAACACCGGCGTCTCCACATCATAATATCAGCAATGGAGAGATGGATCTCACAACTTTTCTGGCAGTTTCCCAGAACATATAGAAACATAGAAAGAAACATAGAAAAACTACAGCACAAAACAGGCCCTTCGGCCCCACAAGTTGTGCCAAACATATCCCTACCTTTTAGGTCTACCTATAACCCTCCATCCTATTAAGTCCCATGTACTCATCCAGGAGTCTCTTAAAATACCCTATTGAGTTTGCCACCACCACCACTGACGGCAGCTGATTCCACTCGCCCACCACCCTCTGTGTGAAAAACTTCCCCCTAACATTTCCCCTGTACCTACCCCCCAGCACCTTAAACCTGCGTCCTCTTGTAGTAGCCTTCTCCAACCTGGGAAAAAGCCTCTGAGAGTCCACCCGATCTATGCCTCTCAACATCTTATATACCTCTATTAGGTCTCCTCTCATCCTACGTCTCTCCAAGGAGAAAAGACCGAGCTCCCTCAGCCTATCCTCATAAGGCATGCCACTCAATCCAGGCAACATCCTTGTAAATCTCCTCTGCACCCTTTCAATCTTTTCCACATCCTTCCTGTAATGAGGCGACCAGAACTGAGCACAGTACTCCAAGTGGGGTCTGACGAGGGTCTTATAGATGCTGCATCATTATCCCCGGACTCCTAAACTCAATCCCTCAATTGATATCAGCATATTGATATGGCACCATATATAATCAAAAAGCCCTTCACAACTAGATTAATTAATGTTTACAGCACAGAAGGAGGCCATCCCTATCATGTCCATGCCGGTCAACAAAGATCTGACTACATTAATGCCATTTTTCAGCATTTGGTCCATAGCCCTGGAGATTATGGCAGCATAAGTGAGTATCGATGGCCTAGTGGTATTATCATTAGCTGAGTTTCTGGATTAGTAGTCTAATGTTCTGGGGATCCAGGTTCAAATCCCTCCAAGGGTCCCCAGAACATTAGACTACTAATCCAGAAACTCAGCTTCAATAAAAATATTCAGTAAAAATCACTGGAATTAAGAATCTACTGATGGCCATGAAACCATTGTCGATTGTCAGAAAAACCCATCTGGTTCACTAATGTACTTTACAGAAAGAAATCTGCCATCCTTACCCAGTCTGGCATACATTTGACTCCAGAGTCACAGCAATGTGGTTGGCTCTCAAGCGGCCTTAGGCAACTAGGGATGGGCAATAAATGCTGGTCATCCAGTGATGCACATGTCCCAAGAATGAATAAAAAAAACTTCTTAAATGGTACAAGAGTTTCTGAGTCAAACACCCTTTCAGGCAGTGAGTTCCAGATTCCCACCAACCTCTGGGTGAAAAGGTTTCTCCTCAACTCTTCTCTGAGCTTTCGACCTTTTACCTTGAATTTATACCCACCGATTATTAACCCCTCTACTAATGGGAAAGAAAAGTAGAGCACAGGAACAGGCCCTTTGGCCCTCCAAGCCTTCGCCGATCATGATGACTGCCAATACTAAAACCGTATGCACTTACGGAGTCTGTTACCTTCCATTTCCATCCTATTTATGTATTTGTCTAGTTGCCCCTTAAATGCCCCAATCGTACCTGCTCCCACCACCTCCCCGGGCAGTGCGATCCAGATATTCACCATCTTCTGTGTAAAAAAACTTGCCTCGCGCATCTCCTCTAAACTTTTCCCCACACACCTTAAACCTATGTCTCCTAGTACTTGATTTTTCCACCCTAGGAAAAAGCATCTGACTATCCACTCTGTCCATGCCACTTATAAACTTGTAAACCTCTATCAGGTCACCCCTCAACTCCGTTGTTCCAGTGAGAACAAACTGAGTTGATGCAACCTTTCCTCATAGTTAATGCCCTTTCTATTCACCCTATCTATACTCCTATTGTACACCTGTATCAGCACCCTCTCAACCTTTGTTGCTGCCTGGAAAACATCCCCAGCCTATTCAACTTTTCCTTACAACTTAGACCCTCCAGCCTGCATTCTGGTAAATCGCCTCTGCACAGTCTCCAATGTAACCACATTGTTCCTACAATGTGGTAACCTGGGTTCCTAAAGTAAAGTTCAACTCGTATCTAGAGTGATCGAATTAACAAAAGCCAAAACCATGATATATTGACCAGCTCCCGCAAAAAATGAGTTTCGCATTCAGGAGATGCGAGAGACTGTGTGATTGTGCCCCACTCTGGTGTAGTACTGAGCTGTTCTTCCCCATATCTCTCTGTGAGAACTTTTATCTGGAGCTGCGCCACCTGCTGTATATCCTACACTCTCATGGCATGCTGGCCTTCATCAGTCAGGGCATTGAGGATAGGAATTGGAAAATCATGTTGCAGCTGTATAAGACTTTGATTAGGCCGCATTTGGATTATTGTGTACAATTCTGATTGCTACGCTACCAGAAAGATGTTGCTGCATTGGAAAGGGTGCAGAAGAGATTTACAGGATGTTGCCTGGTTTGGAGGATATTGACTAGGTTGAACAAACTTGGATTGTTTTCATTGGAGCATCGGAGAATGAGGCGG
This sequence comes from Mustelus asterias, assembly GCF_964213995.1. Classification (NCBI taxonomy): domain Eukaryota; kingdom Metazoa; phylum Chordata; class Chondrichthyes; order Carcharhiniformes; family Triakidae; genus Mustelus; species Mustelus asterias. The sequence goes on along the minus strand of NC_135829.1, from coordinate 24,770,440 downwards.
GACCGATAGAGGTTTACAAGATTATGACAGGCCTGGATAAAGTTGATAGTCAGAGTCTTTTTCCCAGGGTCGAAGGGTCAATTACTCAGGGGCATAGGTTGAGAGTGAGAGGGGGAAAGTTTAAAAGAGATGTAAGGGGCAAGTTTTTCACACAGAGGGTGGTGAATGTCTGGAATGCGCTACTGGGGAAGGTGGTGGAAGCAGATTCTATAACAAGAGGCATCTGGATAGATACATGCATAGGGATATGGACCGCATAGGGGCAAGAAAATATTAGATTAAAGAGGCATCTCTGTCAGCACAGACTTGGTGGGCCGAAGGGCCTGTTCCTGTGCTGTACTGGTTTTTGTTGTAAGAAGTTTAACAACACCAGGTTAAAGTCCAACAGGTTTATTTGGTAGCAAAAGCCACACAAGCTTTCGGAGCTCTAAGCCCCTTCTTCAGGTGAGTGGGAATTCTGTTCACAAACAGAGCTTATAAAGACACAGACTCAATTTACATGAATAATGGTTGGAATGCGAATACTTACAACTAATCCAGTCTTTAAGAAACAAAACAATGTGAATGGAGAGAGCATCAAGACAGGCTAAAAAGATGTGTATTGTCTCCAGACAAGACAGCCAGTGAAACTCTGCAGGTCCACGCAACTGTGGGAGTTACAAATAGTGTGACATGAACCCAATATCCCGGTTGAGGCCGTCCTCGTGTGTGCGGAACTTGGCTATCAGTTTCTGCTCAGCGACTCTGCGCTGTCGTGTGTCGCGAAGGCCGCCTTGGAGAACGCTTACCCGAATATCAGAGGCCGAATGCCCGTGACCGCTGAAGTGCTCCTCAACAGGAAGAGAACAGTCTTGCCTGGTGATTGTCGAGCGGTGTTCATTCATCCGTTGTCGCAGCGTCTGCATAGTTTCCCCAATGTACCATGCCTCGGGACATCCTTTCTTGCACCGTATCAGGTAGACAACGTTGGCCGAATTGCAAGAGTATGTACCGTGTACCTGGTGGATGGTGTTCTCACGTGAGATGATGGCATCTGCGTCGATGATCCGGCACGTCTTGCAGAGGTTGCTGTGGCAGGGTTGTGTGGTGTCATGGTCACTGTTCTCCTGAAGGCTGGGTAGTTTGCTGCGGACAATGGTCTGTTTGAGGTTGTGCGGTTGTTTGAAGGCAAGAAGTGGGGGTGTGGGGATGGCCTTGGCGAGATGTTCGTCTTCATCAATGACATGTTGAAGGCTCCGGAGGAGATGCCGTAGCTTCTCCGCTCCGGGGAAGTACTGGACAACGAAGAGTACTCTGTCCACTGTGTCCCGTGTTTGTCTTCTGAGGAGGTCGGTGCGGTTTTTCGCTGTGGCGCGTTGGAACTGTTGATCAATGAGTCGATACACCACATCCTGGTTTTTGTTCTCAGAGAGCTCATGGTTGCAAAATGTTGTTGCCAACACCACATCCAGGAGAGTGGACCATGCTGATCTTGCAAGACACCCTGGAGCACAAGCCCACTGGAGATATCTCTCTGGGGTCAGCTGTCAATCATCACCCTATCAGCCGTGCTGTACCTTCTCAATTTACATCCTAGTTTCATCAGGATTTTGCTACCGCCTTGTTCCCATTGGCTTACATGAAAGGTTATCCAAAAAAGGAAAAGCTAAAAACCCAAAAATATTTGAACAATTTTGAAAAAATTGTCCGGACTCTGAGATAATTAATGAAAATCCAGGACTGTCCTGGTAAAACCTGAAACTGGTCACCCTAATCCTTCACTCATGCATGGTTTGATCATCAATTACCCTCTCACAACAGTCAGAAAGTATGAAGGCAAGAAGTCATCTTTTTCTCTGATTAAGAGATGTGAAACATTGGCTCTGTTCTCTCTCCACAGATGCTGTCAGACCTGCTGAGGTTTTCCAGCATTTTCTCTGTTTGTTTCAGATTCCAGCATGCGCAGTAACTTGTTTTTATTTAAGGCAAGAAGTCACTTGTGGAGATGGTGTATAGACCCCTAGCAGTAACCACATATTATGTTGGGATATAAAAAAAAGACATGATGTGGGCTAGTCAGAAAGGGAATAATCACGGGGAATTTTAATTTACATATAGACTGGAAAATATTTTTTTTAAACCCCAGAAGTGTTATTGGAACCTATGCTCCTGGAATCAGTAGTTTTTCTGTGCACCTTTTCTGTTTCACACAACTCTTTACCACCAGCACATAATGCTCTCAGACTGCTGATAACTGAACCTTGAGAGTCTTGTGTCTGTTTTTTCACTCAGCTTCCATTTCCCTAACATATATTGAGGCTTTTTTCCCCAGAAGTCTGATGTCACAGCCAGAAACTGAGGGTTAAACCTCAACCATTCCACCTCCCCACCCCAACCTTCCCCACAATTTCCCAGACCTTTGTTTCTCTTTCCAGTTAATGATTGGGTCAAAAAAATACAAACCTTGAAACCAAAGCAAGTGCTGGCAACATATTGCTGACAATAGATTTTATCGCACTGAGGAAGGTATAGAGTGGGGTACCCCAGCATTTAAACCTCCGGATTCCTAATATACATGTTTCAAAATTTGTGGATGACAGAAAAGTTTGTATTGCAAGCTGTGAAGAGGATAGTAATAAACTTCAAAAGGACATAGTAGCAGATGAAATTTAATGCAGAGAAGTGTAAAATGTTGTATTTTAGTAAGAAGAATAAGGAAAAGCAATATAAAATGAAAGGTACTATTCTAAAGGGGATATATGAGCAGAGGGACCTGGGGGTATATGTGCACAAATCATTGAAGTTGGCAGGGCAGCTTGAGAGAGCAGTTAATGATACACACATTATCTTCGGCTCTATGTAGTGGCATAGAATATAAAAGCAAGGAAGTTATGAAACTAGAAATAACTTAGAACAAAAAAAGCAAAGATATGGATATTAATTCACATGAATGTCAGAGGCCAGTAAAGGTTTCTTCATGTGGGAGTTAAGGTTCAGGCGAGTTCAACAAGCTGGGAGCAGGAGTTGACAAATTCCTTCCAAGTTGGTAATGACACAACAAGATGTGATTGGTATTCAGCCACTTGGTCTGCTGCACAGGCATTGGTAGGAATCTTGCAGAGAACCAGGCGTCAAGAAGGTTTAGACTGGAAGCAGACTTTGTTGTCAGCCTGGAGGCCTTCTTTTGTGTTGACAGGGTGGGTTTTCACAGCAGACTGCCTTGGGAGTCCAGGAATATAACACTAAAACTTTCCAAGGGACCAGTGATGAGTGTTATGATGGCCACAAAGGACATGGGGGAAACATCGATAGATCTCCACATGGGCTTTGTGAAAAATGAGCTTCCTTATTGAGCGAGCAGAAGCTTGCCCAGTAAGAAGTGGACAACGGGAGTTATAAACCTGCTGCTTAACCTGGACCAGCGTTGTAGGTCCCGAAGTGCAGATTACCAGGTTGTAAGCCACAGGCACGACCCTTCTCTTTGGTACACGGTAAAGGGTCTTTGGTGATGGGAAACTGGCATGTGACGGAATTGCTACATTGGTGACAAGGAGAACATTTTTTTTTCTCTCTCTCAGGACAATCTCTATAATCAAGAAGCTTCTCCAGTAAGAAAATGATATTATGCCTAGTTTTGGGAAACTTGAACCCCTATGATACCAATGGGGAAGAGCTACAAAAGTGCCACAAAAGTGGTTAGCACTGCTGCCTCACAGCGCCAGGAACCTGGGTACAATTCCTGGCCTTGGGTCATTGTCTGTGGGAAGTTTGCATGTTCTCCCCATGTCTGCATGGGTTTCTCCGGGTTCTCCAGTTTCCTCCCACAGTCCAAAGATGTGCGAGTTAGGTTAATCGGCCATGCTAAATTGACCCTAGTGTCAGGGGGATTAGCAGGATAAATGTATGGGGCTATGGGAATAGGGCCTGGTTGGGATTGTGTTCAGTACAGATTTGATGGGCCGAATGGCCTCCTTCTGTACTGTAGGGATTCGATGATTTCTATGAAGATTGGGCCCAATATACAAGATACAAATATACATCTTCCTTGCTAACCATATTGAAGGAGACAAAAACGAAAGGTCATATTGTTTATAGCATGCAGAGCCCCAACTTTCAGTGTGATAAAAAGGTATAACCTATCGGATGCCCCGACTTGAAAACCTTTAATGAGCTAGTAGACTTGATGAAAAACCACTCAGACCTGAAGCCCTCTGTTATACCCCAGAGATATTACTTCAATATGGCTGGGAGAACTCCTGCGAAACCTGTCACCGAGTTCCTGGCTAGGTTGCGAAAATTGTCAGAACATTGTGAATGTGCACCGCCTCTTAATGAAATGTTCTGAGACAGATTGGTATGTGGCATAAATGACCAAGCTGTTGGCAGAACCTGATTTGAATTTTAAAAATAGCTATTGAAATATTGAATAGCTGGAGTACTGTGTGAAGTTCTGGTTGCCACATTATAGGAAGTATGTGATTGCACTGGGAGGGGTGCAGAGGAGATTCACCAGGATGTTGCCTGGGATGAAACGTTTAAGTTATAAAGAGAGGTTGGATAGGCTTGGGTTGTTTTCTCTGGAGTAGAGAAGACTGAGGGGTGACCTGATTGAGGTGTTCAAGATTATGAGGGGCATGGACAGGGTGGATAGGGATCAGCTGTTCCCCTTAGTCAAAGGATCAGTTTTGAGGAGACACAAGTTAAAAGTGAGGGTTGGGAGGGTTAGGGGGGATTTGAGGAAAAGCTTTTTTATCCAGAGGGTGGTGACGGTTTGGAATGCACTGCCTGGGAGGGCAACAAAGGCAGGATGCCTTTAAAAAGTACCTAGATGAGTACTTGGCATGCCACAACATTCAAGGTTATGGGTCAAGTGGCAAATGGGATTAGGTGGGCAGGTCAGGACCTTTCATGTGTCAGTGCGGACTCGAAGGGCCTCTTCTGCACTGTAGTATTGTGATTCTGTGACCTCATGTAATCAGTCCTCAATGAACAGTGCTTGTGTTAATCAGGTATTAATGGGCCCCATTCAATATATTACCACCAATCAATCAAGAAAAGGCAGTGACAACCTCAAGAACACACTGTCAAAGGACACAGCCAAGGCAAAGTTTCAGGATCTGGTAAAATGTGTGCTGCCGAGTGAAAAAGCCAAGGAAAATACCTGGGCGTACCATGCAGGTATCCCCTCCTCCAGAGGCAGGGACATTACAATTGAATCATATCATCACAACAAAAGTTGCCCCAATAATGATAGAGTTACTGGCGAATGGCCATCCTTGAAGATGGAGGTGGACAAGGCAGCTGCAGTCTCCATTATTGGAGAACAGACATATAACCTGCACCAACCTGGCATCCAACTCCTAAGTTTGGACGACACGAAGGCCAGACTAGCCATGTACATGGGGGAACTTTTACAAATAAAAGGCACCATAATGGCCCCAGGAACCCACAGGCAGCAATCAGCTCAGCTCCCACTCAATGTACGGGGACACAGACCAATCCTTATGGGGAGAGATTGGCTCCAGCAGATCTGGCTGAGCTGATTGGAGATCTTAAGGTGAGAATGTGGATTCCCGAATGGCATGCAATACTCTAGCTGTAACCTAACCAACATTTTATATAGTTCCAGAATATCTTCCCTGCTCTTAAACTCTATGCCTCAACGAATAAAAGCAAGTATACCATAAACCTTCTTAACCACTTGATCCACCTTAATAAATGGAGGTTTCCCCTGGGGATTTATTTTTGATTAAGGGAATGGAAGCTGGGGTTTTGTTTAGGATTACAGGATCATGTGATAATCTCGTTAATGGGATGAGTTAGTTTTGTAGCAGAGAAAAAGCGTTCTGTTTCAGTTGCTGGCTGGGGGTGTTTAAAGACTGCAAACTGATCTCTCTGCACAGTCTCTCTGACAGCTTCAAAATTTTTTACACTAATTTAGAGCAAATATGTCTGGAATTGCTAACTGTAGTTAAGGTGGCATTTCAGTCTATAGGAAGAATGTTATTCATTTGGAACTGAAATAGCGATAAGTTAGAAATTAGAGTGTTTTGTGTGTGTGGTGAACCATAGTTGGTTACCACTAGGAGTGCTGAGCCATGGTTGGTCAGCACTATGGGTGTTTGTAGATATGTTACTGTTGGGGTTAGGGTTGGGCTGTTCTACCTGTTGATATTGTTCTGTGGTACACTCCAGTTGGCTCCGCCTACCTGGGGAAGTATAAAGGTCACCGCACTGCCTGGTGACCCTTTAGTCTGGGATTGTATTGTATATAGTGGCTCCATTCTTGTTAGTAATAAAAGCCTTTATTTCCCGGGTAATCTAGACTCCCGTGTGATTTAATCGCGCATCAGTGTGTTTAAAGATCGTTCAACTGACAAGAGTTAAATAGCTTAATTTTATTACAGTTATGCTTAAACTATGTTATGAATGATTTTTTTGATGAAATATCCCTAATTTGTCAGTGGAATCACTCTGGAGTGAAGAATCCTATCCCCACAATTATGTCAAAACTTAAAAAGAAAATAGTTTGGCTTCCTAATGTGAATTGTGGTTCTGGTCTGGGACCTGAACAAAAATTGGGGTGCTTGTGGGATTAAAAGATTTCTTGCCTGAATTAGGATTATTGAAATCAAAGACAATGGATGTTCAGGAACTGGTGCTTTTTTCAGGTGTTGCATTTGGTTAGCTTAAATAGGGAGTGTCTTGTGAAAATGATGCTTCCAGTGGCTAAAGACTTTCTGAAAGAGGCTGCTTGGGGTGGTTTACAATGGATGGTTAAAGCAATGCTTTTGACTTTGGTGAAGAGGCTGAAGTTGACTTTGCCTGCAAGGGAGGATGAGATAATTTCAGTGCTAGCTCAGCATTTAAATTTGCCAGAGACACAGTCAGAATTGAAATTGGCCAAAATTCAATTACAAATGAAGTAGTTGTAACAAGAAAAAGAACCAAAACAGCTTCAACAGGAAAAGGAAGTGAGATAGCTTGGGTGGGATTTTACAGCCTCGCTCATCCCAAAATGATTAAACGCTGTCCGAGGTCAACGGACCTTCCCATGGTCCGCCCTTTGCCCGCTCCGATTCTCGTGGCGGGTGGGACGGTAAAATCTTGGCCCTTGAGTTGGATTTTGAAATAAAAGGAAACAGGGAGAGAAACCAAGGGAAGAGGGAGCGGTACTGGCAGAACAAAAGGAAAGAGAGAAAGAGGCAACTGCAGCAGAAAAAGAAAAAGATAGAGAATTTAAACTTCAGAAACTGGAAATGCAAAAAGATTATTGACTTAAAATGATGGCAGCAGAGGGAGAACTTGAGGAAAGTGAGAAAAATGACACAGTTTTGTCAAAGGCCTAGTGGGGATGTGTTTAAATATATTCAAACACTGCAAGGTTTACCAAGAAGGATGTAGAAGCCTTTTTCATTTCACTTGCAAAAGTAGCTAAACAATTAAAATGGGCTGAATGGCCCCCTCCTGCACTGTAGGGATTCTAAGAACAGAGGAGGTATCTAGGGATTATAATGAAGTGAGAAAAAACATCTTAAGTGCATGTGAACTAGTGCTAGAAGCCTATTGCCTACGGAAGGAACCAGGATAGACATGTATAGAATTTGAAATAATCAAGCAAAGTACCTTTTGGTGGATAGGTGGATAAGGGCATTGAAAATAGACCAAACATATGACGCTCTTAGGGAAACTTATTTTGGAGGAGTTTAAAAATTCACTTCCTGAAGAACTGAGAACTCATGTGGAAGAGCAAAAGGTTAAAACTACAAGATTGGCAGCAGGTTTTGAATTGTTTGGCTTTCAATCTCAATTTCAATTTATGAGGTATACAAAATGGGGAAGAGGGAAATCCGTAGGTGGTCAAGGCAAAGGAAGTCTCGTTGGAGATTATAAGGACAGATTGCCTCGGGTTAAAATGGAAATGTATGAGGGTAGAAGAGAGATATGAAACCTTAAATTATTTCATTGTAATTAAGTTGGACACATCAAGTCACAGTGTTAGTGGCTTAAGAAAAGTACTGGGAAGATAGACGGGGTAAAACAGGATAAGCCAGTGGCATTTGTTAAATTGGCAAAGAAAACTGTGGTTGAAGCTGAAGAGGTGCAACAGAATGTACGGCCTGTTCAGAGGTTGGTTGATAAGCAGGTGTCAAGGTCTTTTTAAAGATTTTATTTGTGTGAATAAGGTTTACCCATGTGCACATGGTGGAGTAGGTAAAGAGGTTAAGATCTTAAGGGGTGCAGGAGCAAGTCAATCTTTAATGGTGAGAGATGAGAAGATATGTAGTTCAGAAGGACTATTGCCAGAAAGGATGGTGATATATGGGATTAGTGGTGAAAGGAGTAGTGTTCTGTTATGTAAGGTAATGTTGGAGAGTCTGGAGAAAAGTGGTGAAATGGTGGTAGGACTGATTGAGAAATGACCTTTTTCAGGGGTACAGTTTATCCTGGATAATTATATTGCTGGATCACAGGTGGGAGTGATGCCTACTGTGGTTGAAAGATCAGTGGAAAATTACAACAACTGAGGTGTTGCAGGAAGCACATTCTGGGATGTTTCCCGACTGTGTGGTAACATGATTGCCAAGCCACAGGTTGAGACTGGATGAGGAGAAATCAAAGAGTAAAGATAAGAGGTTCAGCTATCAGAACCAATCTTTGACCAAATGGTTGATAAAGAACAAGAACAGGTGGAGGATAAAGCAGCTATATTTAGTTCAGGAAATTTGGCAGAATTGCAACAGAAAGATGCAGAGATAAAACAGTTGTATCAGAAAGCATACATAGAAGAAGAATTTGAGTGTTTACCAGAGTGTTATTACATTAGAAATAATATCTTTATGAGGAAGTGATCAGAAATTGGGATATATTACTGAGTCACCTTCCAGAGGAAATCATAATGACCTGAAAAGGTTGCTACAACCACACAGAGCTATATATGGGAACAAGCTGGGAAATACCAAAGTAATTGTGCATGATGTAGAGGTAGGAAATGCTGTTCCAATTAAACAATATCTGTACAGATTCAATCCATTAAAGTTGGCACAGGTTCAAAAGGAGATTGAAAGCATGCTCAAGAATGGCTGGAATTCTCCAGCCATTCATGCCGGCGGGATTCTCCTGTCCTACCAACAGTGCATCCCCATCAGCGTGGGGTAACGTCAGTGGGAATTCCCATTGAGAGCAGCGGGACCAGAGAATCCCACCACTCGCAAACAACGTGCCACTGCCCGCTGGCAGGAAACACGCGGGCAGGAGGCCAGTCAATCTTGTAAAGTGAGTTGCAGTGATTGGAACTCACCCATCTTAATGGTACCAAAACCAGATGGTACACAAAGATTATGTGTGGACTATAGAAAAGTCAAGGTGGTTAGGAAATCAGATTTGTATCCTATTCCTTGATTGGAAGACTGTATTGAAAAGGTGGGACAAGCAGATTTTGTCACCAAATTGGATTTACTTAAAGGATACTGGCAAGTTCTTTTATCAGAAAGGGCAAATGGGATTTTGAGTTTTGTGATACCAAATGTTCTATATCAATTTAAACTCATGCCATTTTAAATGAAAAATGCACCAGCCACATTCCAAAGACGAACCAAGAAGGTCATTTCTGGGTGAAATAACTGTGCAGTTACAGAGACAATCTGGTGGTTTTCGGTCAGATGTGGAAGGAGCATTCAAACCATTTATAACAATTATTCATTTGACTACAGGACGTGGGTTTAGTGGTAAACTTGGCTAAAAGTGAATTTGCAAAAGCCCAAGTCACGTTCTTAGGCCATACAATTGGACATGGACAGATGGCCCCTTGGAATGGGAAAACAAAAGTTTTTGGGGAGTTCTCAATATCGTCAATGTGAAGAGAAGTGCTGAGACTCCTGGACATGAGTGGTTTCTACAGGAAATTCATGCCAAATTTTAGCAGTGAGGTTGTTCCACTGATTGACCTGCTGAAAAATTTCAGCGGCCATCTGAATGTCAGGAGATATTTGACAATCTGAAAACTGTGTTAACTGTCGCACCAGTTTTGGTGACACCAAATTATGCAAAGCAATTCAAGATGGCCATTGATGCGAGTGATGTGGGCGATGGTGCTCCACTGTTACAAGAAGATGACAAAAGGATAGAAAGACCTATTGGTTACTTTTGCAGAAAATTAAATATTCATTGAGAAGAAGACATTGGGGGGAGTTTTCTGTCTCACCCATGACAGGAATTGTAGAAGGCGGGGGGAGGCGGGGGGCGGGGGGGGGAGGGGGGTGGTGGGGGGGGAGGAGGGTGGTGGGGGGGGGAGGGGGGGTGGTGGGGGGGGGGGGTGGCGGGGGGGGGGGGTGGCGGGGGGGGGGGGGGGGGGGGACGACCACATAAAGGTCTGTTGATCTCGGGTGGGATTTTCCAGTTTTGGGGCGAGTGCAGATCATAGAATCACACAGTGCCGAAGAGGCCCTTTGGCCCATCAAGTCTGCACCGACAGAGAATCACCTTACCTTCCACCTAATCCCATTTACCAGCACTTGGCCCATAGCCCTGAATGTTATGATGTGCCAAGTGCTCATCCAGGTACTTTTTAAAGGATGTGAGGCAACTTGCCTCTACCACCCTCCCAGGCAGCGCATTCCAGACCGTCACCACCCTCTGGGTAAAAAAATGTTTTCCTCACATCCCCCCCTAAACATCCTGCCCCTCACCTTGAACCTATGTCACCTCATCGCTGACCCTGTAACTAAGGGGAACAGCTGCTCCTTATCCACTTGGTCCAGACCCCTCATAAACCTGTACACCTTAATCAGGTCACCCCTCAATCTTTGCTGCTTCAGTGAAAACTGTAATACTTTAATGAGACCCACAATGTCCTCTTGGCTCCACCCACACATTGATTTGATTTGATTTATTATTGTCAGATGCATTAACATACAGTGAAAAGTATTGTTTCTTGCGTGCTATACAAACAAAACATACCGTTCATAGAGAAGGAAATGAGAGAGTGCAGAGTGTAGTGTTACAGTCATAGCTAGGGTGTAGAGAAAGATTTACTTAATGCGAGGTAGGTCTATTCAGAAGTCTGACAGCAGCAGGGAAAAAACTGTTCTTGAGTCAGTTGCTACGTGACCTCAGATTTTGCCCCCTTGGTCCCTAATCTTTCGACTCTTTCACAGGTTATCCTCTTCACATTGATATCCTTATAGAATATCTTGGGATTTTCCCTATTATTATCAGCCAGAGCTTTCTCATATCCCCTGTTTGCTTTATTAAGCTCCATCCTGCACTTTCTGTACTTCATTAATGCCTCCACCAATTTGGTCCCCTTGTAACTGCTAAAAACCTTTCTTTTCCTTCTCGTCGTATGCTGAATATCTCTGGTTATCCATGGTTCTCTGGGCTTGTTACTCCTTACACCCTAGAGGAAACATGCTGGACTTGTACCTTCCCCATTTCCATTTTTAACATCTCCCACTGCTCTTCTGTAGATTTACCACTGGTAACTGTTCCTAGTCTACCTTGGCCAGATGCTGTCTTATTTTACTAAACTCTACTCTCCCCCAATCCAAAACTTTTTTTTTGCAACTTGTCTATTTCTTTGTCCAATACAAGCTTAAATTGTACCACGTTGTGATCGCTATCATTAAAATGCTGTCCCGCCCCCAACTGTCGAGCTTCATTCCCCAGAATTAGGAACAGTAGCATTCCTTCCCATGTTGGACCCTCTAAATATTAGAACAAATAAAAGTACAGCACAGGAACAGGTGCTTTGACTCTTCAAGTCCATGCCGATCATGATGCCCTAACTAAACTAAAAAAACCTTCTGCCTCTACTCGGTCTGTATCTCTCTATTCCCTCCCTATTCATGTACCCATCCAGATGCCTCCTAAACGTTGCTAATGCGCCTACGTGACTAATTGGCCTATTTCTCCTGTACACATTTTAAGAAATCCATTCATCCTTAACATAATTTCTATCGCACTTAACGTTGGGAAAGTTGAAATCACCACTTGAATTACCCTATTATTACACACCTCTGCGAATTGTGTACATATTTGCCCCTCAATTTCCTGCTATCTGGGGGTCTATAATATACACTTAGTAATGTGGCTGCCACTTTTTATTTCTAAGCTGTACCCACAAATCTCCATTTGAAGCCTCCTCCAAGACACTCCTCCACTTGCCGCAGTAACTGACTCCTGAACTAATAATGCAATGCCTCTTCCTAGTGGCCAACACGGATGCCATCATCTCACGTGAGAACACCATCCACCAGGTACACGGTACATAGACTTGCAACTTGGCCAACGTTGTCTACCTGATACGCTGCAGGAAAGGATGTCCTGAGGCATGGTACATTGGGGAGACCATGCAGACGTTACGACAACGGTTGAATGAACACCGCTCGACAATCACCAGGCAAGAGTGTTCTCTTCCTGTTGAGGAACACTTCAGCGGTCACGGGCATTCAGCCTCTGATCTTCGGGTAAGCATTCTCCAAGGCGGCCTTCACGACACACACAACGCAGAGTCGCCGAGCAGAGACTGATACCCAAGTTCTGCACACATGAGGACGGCCTCAACCAGGATCTTGGGTTCATGTCACACTATCTGTAACCCACACGACTTGCCTGGGCTTGCAAAATCTCACTAACTGTCCTGGCTGGAGACAATACACATCTCTTTAACCTATGCTTAACCCTCTCTCCACTCACATTGTCTGTACCTTTAAGACTTGATTACCTGTAAAGCTTCGCATTCCAACCATTATTTTGTAAATTGAGTTTGTGTCTTTATAGGCCCTGTTTGTGAACAGAACTCCCACTCACCTGATGAAGGGGCAGCGCTCCGAAAGCTTGTGGCTTGTGCTACCAAATAAACCTGTTGGACTTTAACCTGGTGTTGTGAGACTTCTTACTGTGCTTACCCCAGTCCAATGCCAGCATCTCCACATCATCTTCCTAGTGGGTCATTTGAATCATGCCTGGAGTGAAACATGTTATGCTCACACATGCCAAAATCAAAGACTTAGGGTGTAGGTTAACTTCATAAAACACCTTGGAGTTTATGACCTGGGTCTTAACAATGCGTCGGGGGAGGGGAGGGTGGGCTATGCGGGATTTAAATCTATATTCCTTGTGTGGTTTGGGATTATTGAACTAAAGACAGTGGGTGGAATTTTCTGGCCACGCTTGTTCCGAAACCGGAAAATCTTGCCTGAAGTCAATGGACCTGTCTGTGGTCCACCCCTTACCCGCTCCAATTGCCGTGGTGGACAAAAAAGGAATATTTGCCCCAATGAATGGTGAGTATATTTGTGCTTTCTTTTCAAGTATTGCATTCGGTTTAAATAGTGAGTGCCTAATGGAATAATGGCTTTTTCAGTGGCTAAAGGTTTCCTGGGTGTGGAAGAAGTCACTCAGGGGGGTTTACAAAAGGTGGTTGAAGCAAAGTGTTTGAAAGTGGCAAACAAGCTGTGGTTGACATTTCCTGTAGAGGTGAAGAAGATGGAGATAATTGCGGTGATAGCACAGCATTTAAAATTGCCAGGAATACAGTCGGAATCATTGGAAATGGCTACAACTAAATTATAAATGAAACAGTTTGAACATGAAAAGGAAATGAGAGAGTTTGAATTGTTCATAGAATAGAAACTTCATTGCGGTGTTCATAGAAAAGCAGATTAAAAGCAGAGGAGAAAGAATAGCATATAAACTAGTGCCAGAAGCCTACAGAGAATGGTTTAGGTATCAAAGGAAAGAACCGGGTCAAATGTACATAGAATTTGAAAAGATCATGTGTACCAGGAGGATAGGTAAATAAGTTAAAATTTTAAGAGGCACGGGGGCAAGTCAATCTTTGCTGGTGAGAGATGAGGAGTTCTGTAGTTTGGAAGGAGTATTGCCAGAAAAAGTGATAATATGTGGAATTCAGGGTGAGAAGAGTTCCATTATATAAGGTGAGGTTGGAAAGTCCAGTGAAAAGTGGTGAAGTGGTAATAGGAGTAATAGAGATATCTTGTCCAGGGATACAGTTTATTCAGGTGGATGTAAATTGGACAGAGGTTCATCAAGTGGCATTACCAGTGAGTTATAGAAAGGAAGTGTTGCAGATAGCACATGAGGTACCAGTAAGTGGTTATGGGAGTAAGGGAAACTCAAGCAAAAGGACAGAAATATTTTTATTGGCATGGACTGCATAAAGATGTAGTTGAATTTTGCCAGACATGTCACACAGGTCAGGTAACAGTAAAACCACAAGTGGTGGTAAAACCAGCACCCAATATCCATTCTACAATTTGAGGAACTTTTCACAAGGGTCTTAATTGATTATTTAGGACTCCTCCCTGAAGCAAAAAGTGGGAATCAATATATATTTAACATAATGAATCGATTTCCTTACTCGATTTCCAGAGTCCATTCCATTATGCAATATTACAGCTAAAAGGTTTGTAGAGAACAAAAGAACAAAGAACAATACTAATCATTCTATGATCATCTTGCTGGTGCCAGTACAGAGCGAGACTGCGGATAGTTGGGAACCTGTCTCGGGGGCAGGGAATTCAGATGGTGTTCGTAAAGCAGAAGTGGAAATGAATAGGGTTGGGAAGCATTTTCTGATCAGGGCCAGTGTGATCTCCTGGACTCGTTTCGATCGCCACAGGGGGTCGGAGAGGAATTTCCCAGATTTTTTTTTCCCCATATTGGCCCTGGGGTTTTCACTCTGGGTTTTCGCCTCTCCCTGGAGATCACATGGTCTGGAATGGGGGGGTGGGGGTGAGTTAATAGGTTGTGATGAACAAAGCATCGTAGCTGTGAGGGACAGCTCGGTGGATAGGATATTAGGATGTAGATAGGCTGGAAAATTGGGCGGGGATCCTGGATTCAGGATTCAATCCTGGACCGGGGAGCGGCGTGGGCTTGGAGGGCCGAAGGGCCTGTTCCTGTGCTGTATTGTTCTTTGTTCTTTGTTCTTTTGTAATACAGCACAGGAACAGGCCCTTCGGCCCCCAAGCCCGCGCCGCTCCCTGGTCCAAACTAGACCATTCTTTTGTATCCCTCCATTCCCACTCCGTTCATGTGGCTATCTAGATAAGTCTTAAACGTTTCCAGTGTGCCCGCCTCCACCATCTTGCCCGGCAGCGCATTCCAGGCCCCCACCATCCTCTGTGTAAAATACGTCCTTCTGATATCCATGTTAAACCTCCCCCCCCTCACCTTGAACCTATGACCCCTTGTGAACGTCACCACCGATCTGGGAAAAAGCTTCCCACCGTTCACCCTATCTATGCCTTTCATAATTTTATACACCTCTATTAGGTCACCCCTCATCCTCCGTCTTTCCAGTGAGAACAACCCCAGTTTACCCAATCTCTCCTCATAACTAAGCCCTTCCATACCAGGCAACATCCTGGTAAACCTCCTCTGCACTCTCTCTAAAGCCTCCACGTCCTTCTGGTAGTGTGGCGACCAGAACTGGGCGCAGTATTCCAAATGCGGCCAAACCAACGTTCTATACAACCGCAACATCAGACCCCAACTTTTATACTCTATGCCCCGTCCTATAAAGGCAAGCATGCTGTGGTGAACCATCGTTGGTTCCCACTAGATAGTACTGAGCCAGGGTCTGGCCAGTACTACAAGGATGTACATATGTTACTGTTGGGTTGTGCTACTTGTTACTGACCTGACGTCCTCCACCGAGTAGGGCAGGTTGCGGGCTTTTATAAAGTGGTAGAGCTGAGTGACCCCAGGATGGCATAGGTCATTATGGAGAGCCTGCAAACGGACCTCCTGTATACTGGCGCATGTTCCACGCGAGAGGGCATCCGAGGGCTCATTGAGTTTCCCTGGACGGTACATGATGTCATAGTTATAGGTGGAGAGTTCAATTCTCCACCGCAAGATCTTGTCATTCTTGATCTTGCCCCTCTGCGTGTTGTTAAACATGAACGCCACGGACCGCTGGTCCGTGATCTGGGTGAACCGTTTTCCCGCCAAGTAATGGCGCCAGTGCCTGACGGCCTCCACAATGGCCTGGGCCTCCTTTTCCACCGCTGAATGCCGAATTTCGGGGCCTTGGAGGGTGCGGGAAAAAAATGCGACGGGCCTGCCCGCCTGGTTAAGTGTGGCGGCCAGGGCGAAATCAGATGCATCGCTCTCCACCTGAAAGGGGATGGACTCGTCAACAGCGTGCATCGTAGCTTTCGCGATGTCGGCTTTCAATTTATCGAAGGCCAATCGGGCCTCTGGCGTTAGGGGAAAAGTAGTGGACTTAATGAGCGGACGGGCTTTGTCCGCGTAATTGGGAACCCACTGCGCATAATAAGAGAAGAAGCCTAAGCATCTTCTCAGTGCTTTTGCACTAGCAGGCAAGGGAAGTTCAGAAAGGGGGCGCATACGGTCTGGATCAGGGCCAATGGCCCCGTTTTCCACCACGTATCCTAGGATGGCTAAACGGCGCGTACGAAACACACACTTCTCCCTGTTGTAGGTCAAGTTCAGGCGAGATGCAGTGCGTAGGAAGTTCAGGAGATTCGTGTCGTGGTCCTGCTAGTCATGGCCGCAGATGGTGACATTATCCAGGTACGGGAAGGTAGCCCGCAGCCCGTTCTGGTCCACCATTCGGTCCATAGCACGCTGGAAGACCGAGACCCCATTGGTGACACCAAAGGGAACCCTGAGAAAGTGATACAAGCGACCATCCGCCTCAAAAGCCGTGTATTGTCAGTCCTCTGGGCGAATGGGGAGTTGGTGGTAGGCAGACTTGAGGTCTATGGTGGAGAACACCCGGTACTGCGCAATCTGATTGACCATATCAGATATGCGCGGGAGAGGATACGCATCCAGCTGCGTATATTGATTAATGGTCTGACTGTAGTCAATGACCATCCGGGGTTTGTTCCCGCTCTTGACCACCACGACTTGCGCTCTCCACGGACTAGCGCTGGGTTGTATGATCCTTTCTTTGAGGAGCCGCTGAATCTCAGATCTAATGAAGGTCCGATCCTCAACGCTGTAATGCCTACTTTTAGTCGCGATGGGCTTGCAGCCTGGCACAAGATTCTGGAACAAGGAGGGTGTGGTGATCTTCAGTGTCGAGAGGCTACAGGCCTCCAAATTGCGTTGGGCAATTTGGAGGCTGCTGCTGTTTTCCCACTGCCAGTGAAGGGAGTGGCCCACCATACTGTAGGGTTACACTCCTCAAGTGGACCATGAAGTTTAGTCTGAGAAGTATTGGCGTGCAAAGATACGGCAACACTAGGAGCTTGAAACGCTCGTAAACTGTGCCTTGCACCTTCAAAGTTATCACGCAACTCCCTAGCACGGTGACAGACCGGGACCTCGATGCCATAGAGATTGTCTGTTTGGCAGGTTGAATCTGGAGTCCACACCGCTTCACAGTGTCTGGGTGGATAAAGCTCTCAGTGCTCCCACTGTCAAACAGACAATAAATCACGTGGTCATTTACCTGGATATTCATCATAGATTTGTCAAGTCTATGAGGCTTGGCCTGGTCCAGGATGATCGACACCACCGTTGGTTCATGAGCGCCACTGCAGGCAGCTGAAAACGATGAGGAGGACCCCTGCTGGTCGTTCGCGGTCAGTGCCGACCAACATGGCCGCTCCCATGAGTTGCACGTGGGTGATGGCGCCAAACTCAGCGACCCCTGGTGGTCACACACCTCCGACTCCGTCGACCGTAATGGCGTCGTCCTGGCCTCGCACATGGACGAACCCCTCGATGACTTTGACGACGAAGACCCGAGCTCTGAAGAATCGCAGGCCGCACTGCCATTTCGAATAGTGCTCTTTCTTACCGCATGCGGTGCACAACACAGCCTTAGCGGGACACCGTTGCCGAGTATGCTTCGCTCCCCCACAGAAGTAGCACCGCGGGCCGCCCGGAGCTGCTGCCGTCGTCTGGCCCGAGTGTGAGAACGCCATTATGCAGCATTTCCAACCCGAGGGACGAGGAGGGATTGGCGACTGCTCCTGCCACGTTGTCTCTACATGGTCCTCCGGATATAATAATAAGCTTTTGGAGGCCGTCTCGAGCATCTCCGCTAGCTCGATTGCCTGGGTAAGGTTAAGGTTACCCTTCTCCAATAGTTTAAGGCGAATGTACGACGATCCGACTTCCGACACAAACGCATCTCGGGCGAGGTCGTTCATGCTCTGCTCAGCCGACACAGCTTTGCAGTTACAGCCCCTGGCTAGCTGTAGGAGCTCGTTCGCATATTCCTCCATCGTTTCACCAGACTGCCGTCGTCGAGTGGCTAGGAGGTAACGAGCGTGTATTTCATTGGGTGGTTTGATATAACGCTTCTTCAGAAGCTCGAGGGCCTTAGTATAATCGGTGGCCGCACGGATCGCGAGGTAGACAGTGTCGCTTACCTTCGCATGGAGGACCCGGAGTCTGTCATCATCTGTGGTGACCGCTGCGGAGGCTGCCAGGTAGTCTTCGAAGCACTTCAGCCAGTGGTCGAAGGTGTTAGAGGCGCCCACCGCACGTGGATCTAGTGTAAGGCGTTCAGGCTTCAGTATCTGCTCCATACTCTCTTTTTTTTTTCTTCGACGAGAGTTTAATTACAGTAAATAAAATTGATGCGCTTCTCAAACACGAGGCCAGATGCTCGGGAAATAAAAGGCTTTTATTTACTGTAATGAAGCAGCCAATAATTATATACACTATCCCAGACTGAAGGGGTCCCAGCTAGAGCAGGGACTTTTATACCTCTCCCAGGAGGCGGAGCCCGACTGGGATGTACCACAACACTACAGTACAAAGGTGTAACAACCCCACCCTAACCCCAACAGCAACAAGTAGCACAACCCAACAGTAACATATGTACATCCTTGTAGTACTGGCCAGACCCTGGCTCAGTACTATCCAGTGGGAACCAACGATGGTTCACCACACATGCCATATGCCTTATTCACTACTTTCTCCACCTGTGACGTCACCTTCAAGGATCTGTGGACTTGCACACCCAGGTCCCTCTGCGTATCTACACCCTTTATGGTTCTGTCATTTATTGTATAGCTCCCCACTACGTTAGTTCTACCAAAATGCATCACTTTGCATTTATCTGGATTGAACTCCATCTGCCATTTCTTTGCCCAAATTTCCAGCCTATCTATATCCTTCTGTAGCCTCTGACAATGTTGGGGACTTAAAATTGTTTTGGTAGAATCCTGGCCCATAACATTCAAAGACGTGGGACAAGTGCTGGACAATGGGATTAGCGTGACTTTAGTGGTAGTTATTGTTGGTGCAGACTTGATAGGCCGAGAAGCCTTTGCTGTGTTGTATGACTCTATGACTCTGTCAGTTCTCCTCCATCAGCCTTTCAAATAATTATTGAAACCTAGTCCTTGTATCTATGATTGTGACAATGGAGGTTTGTATGCGATGACCAGTGCGCTGGGAATATTGAGGCTTGTAGAGTCCATGTTGCTTTTGTGCAACTCTGCTTCCACTGCCTTTTGAGGAAGAGAGTTCCAAAGATGAGGATTTTTAAAAAATCTCACAGGGTTGTGAGACTTTGGAACTTTCTTCCTCAGTTTCTGAATATTTTCAAGGAAATCTAGAGAGATTCTTCATAAGAAAGTGAGTGATATGTTATTGGGGGTAGGGGGATGCAGAATTGAGGTTACTATCAGGTTGGCCATGATCTTATTAAATAGTGGAGCCAGCTCAAAGGGCTAAATGTCCTACTCCTGCACCTTGTTCATATGTTCAGAGGAGATCTGAGCCCTTGTCAGCCATGACCATTCATACAGGAGGATAGAGTTTTGGAGTCCTGAGTTAGTTGCCTTCCGCCTGCCAAGCCCCTTGGAGGTATCCACCTCCCTCCCTTCATCCCTGCCCCTGACTGCAGCTCATGGCCAACTACACAGGATGAAGTGCAGCTGCACACTTTGCCAGAGATTTCTATGTATGAGAACCATGAATTGGGAACAAATCTGTTGAAAATGTGTCACACTGAACCCCTCCCAGTCACCGCCAGTCTCTCCCCTATCAGTTTTCTCAAACATGTTTTTCCAACTGTTATTAATCATTAAGTGCACATCGATCTCCTTTTCAGGTAAAGGACAGCCAAGAGGAACAGAAATGTGTGTTCCTTCCATTCACCACAGAAGGGGAACTCAGCTGAGCATCTTTGACATCCAGTTGCCTCATAATTATTACCGTGTCCCTTAGGTTGGACACTTGCGTTGACCTTGAACTCCACCCACCAGAAAAGATCCTCTTCCCACCTTGAGGGATCTGACTGATTGACTAACTGTGTGGTTGAGGTTAGTTTGGAAAATGGTGCATATCGGCTTTCAAACCTACTCCAATACTGCGTCTCTTCCCCCTCCCCCCCCCATCACCTACTAACTTCCTCTCATCACCATAGACCCACCCAATATCACCATTGCTCACCCTTCTGTCACTCTTCAATTACCCTGGACACTATCACAATCCACGTCCACAAACCTCCCCTCAGAGCCAACACAGTTCCCATGGCGCCCCCCCAGCCTGCCCCTCCTGTTCTCTGAGCCACCTGTGACCCACCCCAATTCAGTCGTGAAACTGAATGTTCTAAGTTATGGCTCAGTTTGGAGGGGGAACAGGATTTCCCATGTAGCTCCATGGGATACTCAACCTGACTTTAATCCACCATGTAAGTTGGGAGAACAAGATTCCAAAATCATTTCCCACCATCGGAAAATTATTTTTGGCTTCCTGACAAATCTTGCTCCCTGCCCCCACAGTGCCCAGTGCTGGCAGGAGTTGAAGATTCTATCTCACATCTGGAATACTGTAAACAATTTTAGCCTCTCTATTTGCAACAAGCTGTAAGCTGTGTAAGAGGACTTTTCTGAGGTGTCCCACTGGAGTGTCTTGTACTCAGTCGATCTCACTCAATCAATACATAGATTACGAAAGTCAGCATGAATGAAGTTAAAGAATGAAAAGAAATGTATTTGCTAATTGATGCACTATCAATTACGACGCGAAGACTTCTGAGAGTGAGGGAAACTAATAGGCTTTTATTCACAGAGAACAGGAGCACACCCTTGTAGCTGACCTGGTCTAGACTGAGGCAAGGAGGAGGGATCATCACCTTTATACCCCACTGTGGGTGGAAAGGGAGGGGTCTCAGGTGGAAAGGGAGGAGTCTCGGGCCAGGTGCAGCATGGGTGTGTTCAGGCACATACATGTAGTAACAGTGGTTCACCACATTCACCCATCCTTTAAAAAAGAGTCCGGCGGGTTGGGTGGAACCATATGTACAGGGGTATATATACATAGAAAAGTCACAAGCTGAGGTGAGGCGTCGTCCCTTTTACAGGTTTAGCCTGTCGGGCGGCTTGACCAGTCGTTGTGACTGCCGCAGTACCGGTTGGGGGTTTGCTGCCGGTGGCAGGGTGGAGCCGCTCGAATCCGCCGTCGTCCCTTGTGGTGAACCACTGTTACTACATGTATGTGCCTGAACACACCCATGCTGCACCTGGCCCGAGACTCCTCCCTTTCCACCTGAGACCCCTCCCTTTCCACCCACAGTGGGGTATAAAGGTGATGATCCCTCCTCCTTGCCTCAGTCTAGACCAGGTCAGCTACAAGGGTGTGCTCCTGTTCTCTGTGAATAAAAGCCTATTAGTTTCCCTCACTCTCAGAAGTCTTCGCGTCGTAATTGATAGTGCATCAATTTTATTCACAGAGAAAAAAAAATGGAATGGAGCAACTTTTAAAGCCCGATACCCTAAACTTGGATCCGCAAGCGCCGGGGGCCGCCAACAGCTTTAATCACTGGCTGAAGTGCTTCGAAGCCTTCCTCGGAGCCCCCACGGCCGTCCGGTCCGATGCAGACAAGCTACACATGCTCAACGCCCGGGTAAGCGACGCAGTTTTTGCCACCATCTGTGAATAAAATTGATGCACTATCAATTACGACGCGAAGACTTCTGAGAGTGAGGGAAACTAATAGGCTTTTATTCACAGAGAACAGGAGCACACCCTTGTAGCTGACCTGGTCTAGACTGAGGCAAGGAGGAGGGATCATCACCTTTATACCCCACTGTGGGTGGAAAGGGAGGGGTCTCAGGTGGAAAGGGAGGAGTCTCGGGCCAGGTGCAGCATGGGTGTGTTCAGGCACATACATGTAGTAACAGTGGTTCACCACACTAATGCATGCATCAGGAGCCATTGAATGCTGACTCTCCTCTCTGGGATAGCATTACAATCCTAGAATTGTTATACTGCTCTGAACATTTCAATATCCCCACCCAGACCTGTCATCCAAGCTGTCAGGTCCAATTACAATATTACACATTATCACCTTAGCCAATAATGTTCCATCTGTCATAGAGTCATAGAGGTTTACAGCATGGAAACGGGCCTTTCGGCCCAACTTGTCAACAGGATTAGGAGATCATTATCTC
The DNA here is from genome assembly GCF_964213995.1 of Mustelus asterias. Classification (NCBI taxonomy): domain Eukaryota; kingdom Metazoa; phylum Chordata; class Chondrichthyes; order Carcharhiniformes; family Triakidae; genus Mustelus; species Mustelus asterias. The sequence continues at coordinate 24,748,043 of NC_135829.1, read as the reverse complement.
ATTGGCCCTGTAGGTTTCTCTCCCCTTACCTAGGGAACCTAACCCATGTGAATCCGATGTCCAAGGCCACAGATAACATCTGAGAATTTTAATTGGCAAAATAAGTCATTCTCTCACTCGAATCAGGGCCTCTTTTATCAGCTTAAGAGACTGCATCAGCCTCGCTACCCAGGAACAAATTTACTCCCATACATTCCAGGCCTCTGATTAAACTTGCTTCTCTATATCCAAGACAGATAAAAGACACTGCCTTTCTATACTCCATTGTGTTAAAAGAATTTGGTCTGTCCACCACTGTCTACCACTTTAAGAAAGAGGTTGTGCTGGAATCTTTGAATGGCATCAAGATAGATAAGTCGCCGGGTCCGGATGGCATGTACCCCAGGTTACTGTGGGAGGCAAGGGAAGAGTTTGCAGAGCCTCTGGCGATGATCTTTGCATTGTCGATGGAGACGGGTGAGGTGCCGGAGGATTGGAGGATTGCGGATGTGGTTCCTATTTTCAAGAAGGGGAATAGGGATAGCCCAGGAAGTTACCGACCGGTGAGTCTAACCTCAGTGGTTGGTAAACTGATGGAGAAGATCCTGAGGGACAGGATATATGAACATTTAGAGAGGTTTAGTATGCTCAAGCATACTCAGCATGGCTTTGTCAAGGGCAGATCGTGCCTTACGAGCCTGGTGGAGTTCTTTGAAAATGTGACTAAACACATTGATGAAGGGAAGGCGGTAGATGTGGTTTATATCGATTTTAGCAAGGCGTTCGATAAGGTCCCCCATGCAAGGCTTCTAGAAAAAGTGAGAGGGCATGGGATCATAGGGGCTGCTGCCCGGTGGATCCAGAACTGGCTTGCCCAAAGGATGCAGAGAGTGGGTATAGATGGGTCTTTTTTTAAATGGAGGTCGGTCACCAGTGGTATGCCCCAGGGATCTGTTCTGGGACCCTTGCTGTTTGTCATTTTCATAAATGACCTGGATGTGGAAGTGGAGGAATGGGTTGGTAAGTTTGCCGCTGACACGAAGGTTGGTGGCGTTGTGGATAGTCTGGAGGGATGTCAGAAATTACAGAGGGACATAGATAGGTTGCAAGACTGGGCGGAGAGGTGGCAGATGGACTTCAACCCAGATAAGTGCGTAGTGGTCCATTTTGGCAGGTCAAATGGGATGAAGGAGTACAAAATAAAGGGAAAGACTCTTAGTAATGTAAAGGATCAGAAGGACCTTGGGGTCCGGGTCCATAGGACTCTGAAATCGGCCCCGCAGGTGGAGGAGGTGGTTAAGAAGGCGTATGGTGTGCTGGCCTTTATCAATCGAGGGATTGAGTTTAGGAGTCCGGGGATAATGATGCAGCTATATAAGACCCTCGTCAGACCCCACTTGGAGTACTGTGCTCAGTTCTGGTCACCTCACTATAGGGAGGATGTGGAAAAGATTGAAAGGGTGCAGAGGAGATTTACAAGGATGTTGCCTGGATTGAGTGGCATGCCTTATGAGGATAGGCTGAGGGAGCTCGGTCTTTTCTCCTTGGAGAGACGAAGGATGAGAGGAGACCTAATAGAGGTGTATAAGATGTTGAGAGGCATAGATCGGGTGGACTCTCAGAGGCTTATTCCCAGGGTGGAAATGTCTGCTACGAGAGGACACAGGTTTAGGGTGCTGGGGGCTAGGTACAGGGGAGATGTTATGGGTAAGTTTTTCACACAGAGGGTGGTGGGCGAGTGGAATCGGCTGCCGTCAGGGGTGGTGGAGGCGAACTCAATAGGGTCTTTTAAGAGACTCCTGGATGAGTACATGGAGCGTAATAGGATGGAGGGTTATAGGTAGGTCTAGAAGGTAGGGATGTGTTCGGCACAACTTGTGGGCTGAAGGGCCTGTTTGTGCTGTAGTTTTTCTATGTTTCTATGTTCTATGTTTCCCATAGTGCTGAGCAAACAGATCATTGCTTGGCCAAAGTTCACAAACACATTAAGAATACAATTTAACTTCATAATACTTGGGGCGGCACAACGGCACAGTGGTTAGCACTGCTGCCTCAAAGCGCCAGGGACCTGGGTTTGATTCCCAGCCTTGGGTCGCAGTCTGTGTGGAGTTTGCATGTCCTCCCCGTGTCTGCGTGAGTTTCCTCCGGGTGTTCCGGTTTCCTCCCACAGTCCAAAGATGTGTGGGTTAGGTGGATTGGTCATGCTAAATTTTCCCTTAGTGTCAGGGAGACTAGCTGGGGTAAATGCCTGGGTTATGGGGATAGGGCCTGGGTGGGATTGTGGTCGGTGCAGACTCGATGGGCTGAATGGCCTCCTTCCCCATTGTAGGATTCTATGATTCTATGAAATTGTGGTTACACAGTTTCATCATACCTTTGCATATATTGTTCCAGGGACATTGTGAATTCTCACTATATATAAGGCACTTTATAATTACCTTAACCTTGTCTACTCAATGTCGACTAAATGAAGATTGGGTGGGGATATTGAAATGTTCAGAGCAGTATAACAATTCTAGGATTGTAATGTTATCCCAGAGAGGAGAGTCAGCATTCAAAGACTGCACTCCCTCCTGATGCATGCATTAGCAAATACATTTCTTTTCATCCTTTAATTGGTCAGGGCATTGAGTATAAAAATTGGTGGGTCATGCTGCAGCTGTGCAGAACTTTAGTTAGGCCTCATTTAGAATATTGTGTATAATTCTGGTCACCACACTACCAGAAGGATGTGGATGCCTTGGAGAGGGTACAGAAGAGGGTTACCAGGATGTCGCCTGGTCTGGAGGGTATTAGCAATGAGGAGAGGTTGGATAAATTTGGTTTGTTCTCATTGGAATGACGGAGGTCAAGGGGTGACCTGATAGATGTCTTCAAGATTAAGTGGCATGGACAGAGTGGATAGTCAGATGCTCTTTCCGAGGGTAGAAAAGTCAAGTACTAGGGGACATAGGCTTAAGGTGCGTGGGGAAAAGTTTAGAGGAAATGTGCGAGGCAAGTTTTTTTACACAGAAGGTGGTGAATGTCTGGATCGCGCTGCCTGGGGAGGTGGTGGGACCAGGTACGATAGCGGCATTTAAGGGGCAACTAGCCCCTTAAACGCATGGGAATGGAAGGATACAGACTCTGCTGGTGCATCTGGTTTTAGTTTAGGCAGACATCATGATTGGCGCAGGCTTGGAGGGTCGGAGTGCCTGTTCCTGTGCTATACTGTTCTTTGTTCTTTGAAGAACCTTTGTAATACAATTTCAGTTTACCCTTCTTCAGGCTGGAATTCTCTGATCTTGTATGCCCCACTGCCACTGTCAGTGAGAATGGAAAATCTGGCGCTCAGCTAAATCTCTGTTCACAGCAGCGGGACCGGAGAATCCCAGCTGCAGGCGAGGTCAGAGAATTCCAGCCATAATTGCATTAGAAGCAATTCAGCGAAAGTTCACTCGACTCATTCCTGGGATCAAGGGCTTATCTTATGGGGGATGGTTGAGATTTATACTCATTGAAGTTAAACGAATTAGAGATGATCTTATTAAGAACATAAGAAATAGGAGCAGGAGTAGGCCATCTAGCCCCTCGAGCCTGCCCCGCCATTCAATAAGATCATGGCTGATCTGATAGTGGTTTAGTTCCACTTACCCGTCCGCTCCCCATAACCCTTAATTCCCTTATTGATCAGAAATCTATCTACCTGTGACTTAAACATATTTAACGAGGTAGCCTCCACTGCTTCAATGGGCAGAGAATTCCAGAGATTCACTACCCTCTGAGAGAAGAAGTTCCTCCTCAACTCTGTTCTAAACTGACTCCCTCTTATTTTGAGGCTGTGTCCTCTCGTTCTTGTTTCCTTTCTAAGTGGAAAGAATCTCTCTGCCTCTACCCTGTCTAGCCCCTTCATTATCTTATATGTCTCTATAAGATCTCCCCTCAGCCTTCTAAACTCCAACGAGTACAGGCCCAATCTACTCAATCTCTCCTCATAAGCTAACCCCCCCATCTCCGGTATCAACCTGGTGAACCTTCTCTGTACTTCCTCCAAGGCCAATATATCTTTCCGCAAATAAGGGGAGCAAAGTTGCACACAGTACTCTAGTTGCGGCCTCACCAGTACCTTGTACAATTGCAGCAAAACCTCCCTGCTTTTATACTCCATCCCCTTCACGATAAAGGCCAACATTCCATTTGCCTTCTTGATCACCTGCTACACCTGCAGACTGAGTTTTTGCGATTCGTGCACAAGGACCCCCAGGTCCCTCTGCACAATAGCGTGTTGTAATTTTTCACCATTTAAATAATAGTCCATTTTACTATTATTCCTTCCAAAGTGGATAACCTTATTAGAACACATACACTTATTAGAACATATACACTGAAAATCTCCATCCTCATTAGCAGCTGGGATTTTCTGGTGCCACTGAAAGTGAATGGAGTTTTCGCTGGAATACCAAATTTTTTGATTTGATTTATGTCCTCACATGTGGGTGGCACGGTAGCACAGTGGTTAGCACTGCTGCTTCACAGCTCCAGGGACCTGCGTTCGATTCCCGGCTTGGGTCACTGTCTGTGTGGAGTTTGCACATTCTCCTCGTGTCTGTGTGGGTTTCCTCCGGGTGCTCCAGTTTCCTCCCACAGTCCAAAGATGTGCGGGTTAGGTTGATTGGCCATGCTAAAATTGCCCCTTAGTGTCCTGGGATGCATAGGCTAGAGGGATTAGCGGGTAAAATATGTATGGATATGGGGGTAGGGCCTGGGTGGGATTGTGGTCGGTGCAGACTCGATGGGCCAAATGGCCTCTTTCTGTACTGTAGGGTTTCTATGATTTCTATGATTTATGATATGTCTTTGGATACAGTGAAAGATATTGTTTCTTGCACGCTATACAGACAAATCATACCATTTATAGAGTACATAGGGGAGAAGGAAAGAAGAGTGTGCAGAATGTAGTGTTACAGTCACAGCTAGGCTGTACAGAAAGATCAGCTTAATATATGGCAGGTCCATTCAAAAGTCTAATGGCAGCAGGAAAGAAGCTGTTTTTGAGTCGGTTGGTACGTGACCTCAGACTTTTGTACCTTTTTCCCGATGGAAGAAGGTGGAAGAGAGTATGTCTGGGGCATGTGGGTTCTTGATTATGCTGGCTGCTTTTCCTGAGGCAGCGGGAAGTGTAGATGGAGTCAATGGGTGGGAGGTTTGTTTGCATGATGGACTAGGCTATGTTGACAACCCTCTTCAGTCTTCATCAGAGCAGGGGCCATACCAAGCTGTGATACATCTGGAAGGAATGCTTTCTATGGTGCATCTGTAACAATTAGTGAGAGTCAGAGGGGACATACTGAATTTCCGAAACCTCCTGAGAAAGCAGAGGCGTTGATGGGCTTTCTTAACTATAGCACCGGTTTGGAGGGACCCGAACAGCTTGTTGGTGACCTGGATACCTAGAAACTTGAAATTCTTGACCATTTGCACTTCACCACCATTGATGTAGCCAGGGGCATGTCCTCCATTACATTTTCTGAAGTCAATGACTATCTTTTTTTAAATTCATGCATGGGACATGGGCATCACTGGCTGGCCAGCATTTATTGCCCATCCCTAGTTGCCCTTGAGAAGATGGTGGTGAGCTGCCTTCTTGAATTGCTGCAGTCCATGTGCTGTGGGTTGACCCACAGGCTGTTAGGGAGGGAATTCCAGGATTTTAACCCAGTGACTGCGAAGGAATGGCGATAATATATTTCCAAGTCAGGACGGTGAGTGGATTGGAGGGGAACTTGCAGGCGATGGTGTTCCCATGTATCTGGTGCCCTTGTCCTTCAAGATGGAAGTGGTCCTGGGTTTGGAAGGTACTATCTAAGGATCTTTAGGGAATTACTGCAGTGCATCTTGTAGATAGTACACACTGCTGCTACTGAGCGTCGGTGGTGGAGAGAGTAGATGTATGTAGGTGTGGTGCCAATCATGCAGACTGCTTTGTCCTGGATGGTGTCAAACTTCTTGAGTGTTGTTGGAGCTGCACCCATCCAGGAGTATTCCATCGCACTCCTGACTTGTGCTTTGTAGATGGTGGATAGGCTTTGGGGAGTCAGGAGGTGAGTTACTCGCCGCAGTATTCCTGATGTTGAGGGAGAGATTGTTGTTGTCGCACCAGTTCACCAGATTCTCTATCTCTTTCCTGTACTCCATCTCACATTCTCACTTGCAGCGGGGTAGTCACATATAAGATCGCAGAATCTCATTGCAAATCGCAGAATGTATAAGATGTTGAGAGGTATTGATAGAGTGGATTCTCAGAGGCTTTTACCCAGGGCTGAAATGGTTGTCACGAGAGGCCACAGGTTTAGGGTGCTGGGGAGTAGGTATAGAGGAGATGTTAGGGGTAAGTTTTTCACTTAGAGGGTGGTGGGTGCGTGGAATCGGCTGCCGGTAGTGGTGGTGGAAGCGGATTCGATTGAGTCTTTTAAGAGACTTTTGGATAGGTTCATGGAGGTTAGTAAGATAGAAGGTTATAGATAAGCCTAGAAGGTAAGGAAATTGTTCGGCGCAACTTGTGGGCCGAAGGGCCTGTTTGTGCTATAGCTTTTCTATGTTTCTATGTTTCTAATCTGCCCATTAGATCTGAGGGGATTTGACAGGGTGGATAGAGGGAGGATGTTTCCTCCTGTGGGAGAGACGGGAACTAGGAGACATAAGATGAAGTTTGTTTTCTCTGAAAGTTGTTGATCTGCGAAGTTTCTTCCCCAGAGGGCAGTGGAGGCTTGGTCATTGAATTTATTCCATGCTGAGTTAATCAGTTTTTGAATAGACAGGACAGTGAGGGTTCTGAGGCAGGAATGTGAGGGGTGATTCTCCCAAAAAATGCGAAATGCCAAATTCATGTAAAAACTTGAGTAACTCCCGCTGTTTTTTTTAGCGGGATTTTCAAAGTGAATCTCCCACACTGTGCATCACAGCGTGCCTCAGAAAGATTCACGTTGAAAATCTGTGGGCGGGGCCTGCTCCTGCCCAAGAGGCCGGCAGCATAGCGCTTAGTAGGCCACTGCACATGCGCCAATATGTCTGCCTGCATTGCCGGCCTCCTGATCATTGGCCAGCCCTGTGACCCTATATTGCTGCCCCTCCAACCACACCTTCCACCGAATGCTGGTCTCCCAGATGTCTCCGGGCCAGCCCCGTTGTCCTCCCCGCCAGCCCCAATCATCCTGCCTTCCCCACACCGATGACCAGCCCCAATCAGCCCCTTCCATCTTTTTGACACTGATCCCAGTGCAGAGTGGCAGCGGGACCACCGACCCCCACCGATCTCCCCCAGTAGGCCCTGCCCCCTCTGACCCTACCCCTTGGTGTGGAGATGCCGGCGTTGGACTGGGGTGAACACAGTAAGAGTTTTAACAACACCAGGTTAAAGATTCTTTAACCTGGTGTTGTTAAAACTCTTACTGTGTCCTACCCCTTGGCACAGCCCGATGCCCAGTGGGCAATGCCAAGTTGCTCTTTTGGCATTGTCAGTTTGCCCCTTGGTCAGTGCCAGGATGCTAGGCTGGTACTCCCAGGCTGGCACTGCCCAGGGGGCATCCCCCTTATCCCCAATCTGCTGGGGGGGGGGCTTCAATGGCCTCTCAAATAAACCTGTTGGACTTTAACCTGGTGTTGTGAGACTTCTTACTCTCCTCACTCCAGCAGGATTGGGCCGCTAGCTTCCTGTTAGTGGGGAGCTGCTCTAAACCTTGCTGGAGTGAACAACACCCGGTGGTGGGAAGGGGGTGTGGGGGGAGGGGGTGGGTGGGGAGGGAGGGCTTGCGGGCCTAGAGACTTCAGTCACCGATCTGCTTATGATATTAAAATGCAGATTTGAAAATGGAAATCAGCTCCGTGCCAATTTCCGGCATGGAGCTGGTGATGCCTGAAATCCTGGCCCCAGAGACATAGGCCGTGGTGCCCAATGTGGAGCTCGCTACACGGCCTCCGCTGATGTCTCCAGCGGGCTGGGAGAATTACCCCCGTGGAGATGAGACCAGTTAAAACAGTGATGATCTTGTTGAATGGCAGAGTAGACCCAAAGGGCTGAATGACCTACTCTTGCTCTTACTTTGTATGTTCCGTTAATCACAAATCAATCAATTTTCACTGCAATGTATTGTAATTCCTGTTATAAAGCAGGCAATAAAGTTAGAAAAGCTCCTTTTAAAACAAAAGGGCTTCACGGGGTGGCATGGTAGCACAGTGGTTAGCACTGCTGCCTCACAGCACCAGGGACCCAGGATCAATTCCAGCCTTGGGTCGCTGTCTGTGTGGAGTTTGCACATTCTCCCCGTGTCTGCGTGGGTTTCCTCCGGGTGCTCTGGTTTCCTCCCACAGTCCAAAGATGTGCGGGTTAGGTGGATTGGCCATGCTAAATTGTCCCTTAGTGTCAGCGGGATTAGAAGGGTAAATGTGTGGTGTTACGGGAAAATGTGTGGGATTGTGGTCGGTACAGACTCGATGGGCCGCATGGCCTCCTTCTGCACTGTAGGATTCTATGAGTATTATGAGTTATCAGGGAAGTAGGTTTCCACAATTATTAACTTAGCTGTATAAGTAATAGACACTGGAACACAAACTCTTCAATTCACAGCTTAATTCACTAGTCTCCAGGGGACTTTAATTTTGTCAGAAGAGAATGCCAGTCTCTCTTGCCCTTTGCCACAGACTCAGAGTGTGAGAGGAAGCGGAAGTTTCACGTGTTTACATCAGTTTCTGGAAGAGGAGAGCAAGTGTGTGCGATCTTTCTCAGCGTGTTTAAAGGAGAGTTTATCGGGTCTGATCCTGTGTGCGGACATGCCGGTAAGTTCGGTGCTGCAACTTGCTACATTTCACTGGATACATTTGGTGTCAATTTCAGACACGATGTAACCCGCGCGGCTGCAATCCCCAAACTCTGGGCAGAGTCAGACTGAGCCAGGCCTCGCTTTCTACCCAAGACCAAACAGGCTCCTTGGAATTATTCCCAATCGCCCTGGGGGAGCAGGGATCGGTGCTTCTTCACCCTCCTGCTTGTTTGTCCCCAATGTGGCGGAAAACAAGAGCACGGGGGAAACACAACTTTTAAGACACGTGTAAAAGCGAAAGTGAAATGGTTCCCAGCCAAAACACCGGGGATGCTGCAAATCTGAAATCAAGCTGCTGGAAATACTCGATAGGTCTGGCAACAGATGTGGAGCGAGAAAAACAGTCGCTCTTTCTGAACGATTAGCTCAGAAAGATCAAAGTCTGTTTAACTCCTCTTCTCGCCCAGATGCTGCCAGAGCGGAGCGTGGATCAGCCCCGGGTGGGAATGATGCCCAGCACTGGGGACTCTTTAAACTTTGTCAGACATCTATTTTAAAATGTTTTTTTTATTTCCCATTTTGGTTAATATACTGATCTTGGTCTCCTTGTTTGATTTATTATTGTCACTTGTATTACTATACAGTGAAAAGTATTGTTTCTTGCGCGCTATACAGACAAAGCATACCGTTCATAGAGAAGGAAATGAGAGAGTGCAGAACGGAGGGTTATAGTCATAGCTAGGGTGTAGAGAAAGCTCAGCTTAATGTGAGGTAGGTCCATTTAAAAGTCTGATGGCAGCAGGGAAGAAGCTGTTCTTGAGTCGGTTGGTACGTGACCTCAGACTTTTGTATCTTTTTCCCGACAGAAGAAGGTGGAAGAGTGTGTGTCCGGGGTGCGTGGGGTCCTTGATTACACTGGCTGCTTTGCTAAGACAGCGGGTAGTGTAGACGCTGGTTTGTGTGATGGATTGGCCTACATTCATGACATTTTGTAGTTTCTTGTGTCTTGGACAGAGCAGGAGCCATACCAAGCTGTGATACAACCAGAAAGAATGCTTTCTATGGTGCATCTGGAAAAGTTGGTGAGAGTCGTAGCTGACACGCCAAATGTTCTTAGTCTTCTGAGAAAGTAGAGATGTTCGTGGGCTTTCTTAACTGTAGCGTCGTCTTAGGGGGACCAGGACAGGTTGTTGGTGATCTGGACATCTAAAAACCTGAAGCTCTCGACCATTTCTACTTCATCCCCGTTGATGTAGACAGGGGCATGTTCTCCACTACGCTTCCTGATGTCGATGACAATCTCCTTAATTTTGTTGACATTGAGGGAGAGATTATTGTCGTCATCTGATTCTCTATCTCATTCCTGTACTCTGTCTCATCATTGTTTGAGATCCACGACACGGTGGTGTCGTCAACAAACTTGAAATCATGCCTTTGTACAGGGCCAGGTGACTCTTTTTGGTCTTTAATTCTAATCAAAAAATCCAATTCAAATTAAGTCCAATCATGGTCCCCTTATGAGGGACAAACCAGATCCAAGTTGACAAGACAAGACTTTGCATTCAATCTTGGGCTCAATCAAATGGGATTCAAGCTGGCAGGATGAGGCATTGCCCCCTCCCGGGCTTGATCTAATGCTTCATCTTAACCAAAAGACCAAAATGGCCTTTGAAAAATTGCATCAGGTAAAGCCTCGGTTTAACTTCATTGGACTTTACTCTACCCGAGCCTGGGCAAGCCATGATCGCAGGCCTCAGCACACCCCAAGTGCAATGGGCTAGACTTGTCCCCTGCCTGGTCATGGTTTCACCCCTTGTTTGGGACAAAGATTCTCGAAATGGGAACAATGACCATTCATGAGCTCAAAACTAACTGAAGTCAACAATCAGTTCCACTCTCTGAGTTGCACCGATTTGCCAGATTACATGCTCCAATCACCTGAGACTCCCGGCCTCACACATTCATTTTGTATCGTGTTCAACATCCTGCTTTGGAAATCCCCAAAAACTCTCTGAGGATGAATATTTTGTGCAATGATCCTGATGGGCACCTTTCCAAAGTTTCATTTTCTGATCTTCAAACACAGCATTTAATTTAAAACACAACATTTATTTAGTGCCTTCTTGGAACTTCCGGCAGTGATTGCTTTTTGAAGTGCAGTCACTGTAGCCGTCTGGGCAAACATGATAGACACGGCAAGATCCCAATGAAACAGTTAGTTTGTCTATGATGGCGTATGGGCGAAGAGGAATCTGTGCTAATGTGGTTACCCAAGCTAATTGATATTGATTGACTTTGGCATGAGTAATAAAATCAGCAGGGGCATCTCACAGGAAGAAAAATCAGGTTGAAGCAAATCAAATCGAGAGGCAAAGAATGTTGGTACTCATCAAACAGGTTTGGGCACATTGGCAGCATGGAATTGAGTTGTATACCTAAGGATTTTCTGTACAGTCAGGTAGTCTGTGGATGGCACGGTGGCCCAGTGGTTAGCACTGGTGCCTCACAGCGCCAGGGACCCGGGTTCGATTCCGGGCTTGGGTCACTATCTGTGTGGAGTTTGCACGTTCTCCCTGTGTCTGCGTGGGTTTCCTCCGGGTGCTCCGGTTTCCTCCCACATTCTGAAAGACGTACTGGTTAGGTGCATTGACCCAAACAGGCGCCGGACTGTGGTGACTTGGGGAATTTCACAGTAACTTCATTGCAGTGTTAATGTAAGCCTTACTTGTGACTAATAAATAAACTTTAACTTTAGTCAGAGTCTGGCAACTAGTACAACGCCCACAGCTGAGAGACACGGAAAATGGTGGCATCAACTGCGGGCCTGTATGTATTTATTACCATGACCATCTGTGTCCAAGCAGCTTGGTAATTCTGAAATCAACACACTCATGCCTAGTACAGCGACATCATATTAGGAACTTTCAGAAAATACTTTAAAAGTTGGACAAGTTGTTCAAATGGCTGCCACAAATCATATGACTTTTGACATTTGGACTTTAGACTTCAGGCAAATCCTAATTAAATATGGACATTCACAGCCATCTGGGAAATTCACACATCTCCGATCTAACAGTGGACCAGCACAAAAAGAATGTGGATTTACCTGACTGTCTGTCCCCATGTTTCACACTGACTAAAGGGGAGATTAAAATTCAGTTGGTGGCAGATGGATGTGAGTTGTCCATTGTCAACTTCCCATTGTTTCACGATAGTTTCCCCCATCCAAACTAGACCGGGTGAGCCTCAGAGGTGTTAGCCCACAGCACAAGATATGGAATCAACATGAATGCCATCCTATATTTGGAAAGGATGCTGAACTTGTGAAAAGTCACGTGGTGGAATAGCCATATTGTCTTTTTGATCAGTTCAGAGCTGTTTGTAGTCAGAACCACTCGAGCCACCTGAACCATCAGTTCAACCAGTCTGTGAACCAGAGTTGGAAATCAGCTGCAAGACATAAGCAGCCAAAGCACCTAACCTGTTCCACTTTTCAAAGTCCACTTGAGAACCTACCTCCTCAATATTGGACTACAAGAAACCTCACAACCTGATGTGAATCCTTCACTTTACAAGACTCCTCGCTTCAATTTTAAAATATCAAATCCATTCAAGAAACCACAATCCTGCCATGTGGGAGACTGGAGATCATCACCGGCATGGTGGCACAGTGGTTGGCACTGCTGCCTCACAGCGCCAGGGACCTGGGTTTGATTCCCGGCTCGGGTCACTGTCTGTGTGGAGTTTGCACATTCTCCTCGTGTCTGCGTGTGTTTCCTCCGGGTGCTCCGGTTTCCTCCCACAGTCCAAAGATTTGCAGGTTAGGTTATTTGGCCATGATAAATTGCCCCTTAGTGTCAGGGGGATTAACAAGGTAAATATGTGGGGTTACGGGGAAAGGGCCTGGGTGGGATTGTTGTCAGTGCAGACTCGATGGTCCGAATGGCCTCCTTCTGTACTGTAGAGTTTCTAAAAAAATTAGAGATGGAATTACCTGTAATCTGTAAAAGCGAGTCATTGTTATCTGTATCTACTCTTTGTGTATGTGTAAGAATGAGTATGTGAGATGTTGCAGTAATTTAGGGTAAATATGTGAGCATAAATATCCTTTTGTATTTTTTAAAATCACAAAGCTTGATGATTAATTATTTAATTGATATACACACTCCTTCCACACAAAACATACTGAACACAGGCAGTACTTGATCGCACATATGTTCTGTCCATGATAACCTGATAACCACCTCATATGCGGTACTTATGGCACAACCTGCCTTTCACAGATCTGGAAGTCCCTCATCACCAATAGATTTGATTTGCTGCAATTCCATCATACGTAGATGGAACAATGGCAGCAACAATGTGATAGAGCCACAGAGAGATTTTGGGATAGGAGCCCATTCAGCTCATCAAACCCATGCTAGCTCCCTGTAGAGTAATCTAGTCACTACTGTATCCTGGCTCAATTCTGTATCCCAATAAGCTAATTTGCCTCAAGTGGCCATCCAATATCCTTTTGAAATCATTGATCACCTCCACTTCCACCACACTCATGGTTAGTGAGTTTCAGGTCGTGACCACTTTTGATGAAATAAAACACTTCCTCTCATTCACCATGCATCTTTTTTTCAAACAAAATCTGTCTGCCCAGTACTTGAACCATCAGCCAATGGGATTAACTTCAATTTTGAAGTATCAAATCCATTCAAGAAACCACAAGCCTGCCATGCGGGAGACTGGAGATCATCACTGGCACGGTGGCACAGTGGTTAGCACTGCTGCCTCACAGCGCCAGGGACCCGAGTTCTATTCCCGGCCTCGGATCACTGTCTGTGTGGAGTTTGCACGTTCTCCCCGTGTCTGCATGGGTTTTCTCTGGGTGGATCCTTTATCTCCTTATCTGAGACTGTTATAATCTCTTTTGCACCAAAGAAAACAACTCGAGCTTCTACAACCTAATTTAAAGCTAAAGTCCTTCATCCCTGGAACCATTCTATTGAATCTCCTCTGCACCCTCAGTTGGACCCTTACATCCTTCCTAAAATCTGGACCAGAACTGGGCACATATTCTAGTTGTGACCTAACTGGAGCTTTACAAAGGTTCAGCATGACTTCCCTGCTTTATGAAACACTCTCCATATTTCCTTTGACCTTCAAAGATCTTTAGAGGTCCCTCTGTCCCTGCACACTCTTTGGAACTGAAATTAACTCAGTATTGCCTTTCTCTATCCGTTCTGCCAAAATGCATCTGAATTCTGTGGTCAATTTCACCTGCAACTTGCCTGCCCATTCTGCCAGCTTAAGTATGTCCTGTTACATCACCCTCACTCTTGCACTCCTGATGTTTGGTATTATTGACAGATTGTAAAATTTTACTCTGGATGCCAATATTCAGATCATTTATATATACATCAGAAAAGCAGCGTTCCTTGCACTGTGGTTTGAGAAAGGTAACCGTCTACTATCCACCAGCCGGACAAAGAACCATTTGCCACGACTTACTGTTTTTTGCTCCTTAAACCATTTCAGAGAAATCCAGGAGCCTCAGTTTGGTTAACCAGTCTTTTAGATGACACCTTGTCAAATGTTTTCTCAAAATCTATATATACAACCTCCATTTCATTTCCTTCATCAATCTTCCCTGGTACTTAATAAAAATGAAATTAGATTATTCAAGCATAAGCCTTTTACAAATCCCTGCTGGCTTTCCTCAATTAATAAGAAGTCTAACAACACCAGGCTAAAGTCCAACAGGTTTATTTGGCCACTAGCCACTTGCTCCTTCATCAAGTAAGTGGGAGTTCTGTTCACAAACAGGGCTGAAAAAGGGGCTTAGGAGAGCTAGGAGGGGGCATGAGAAGTCCTTGGTGGATCGGATCAAGGAAAACCCCAAGGCTTTTTACTCTTATGTGAGGAATAAAAGAATGACCAGGGTGAGGCTGGGGCCGGTCAAGGATGGCAGTGGGAATTTGTGCATGGAGTCAGAAGAGATAGGAGAGGTGATGAATGAATACTTTTCTTCGGTGTTCACCAAGGAGAGGGGCCATGTTTTTGAGGAAGAGAGGGTGTCACAGGCTGATAGGCTGGAGGAAGTAGATGTTCGGAGGGAAGATGTACTAGCAATTTTGAATAAACTGAAAGTTGATAAGTCCCCTGGGCCTGATGAAATATATCCTAGGATTCTTTGGGAGGCAAGGGATGAGATAGCAGAGCCTTTGGCATTGATCTTTGCGTCCTCACTGTCCATGGGGGTGGTGCCAGAGGGCTGGAGAGTGGCGAATGTGGTTCCTCTGTTTAAGAAAGGGAATAGAAATGACCCTGGTAATTATAGGCCGGTTAGTCTTACTTCGGTGGTCGGTAAGTTGATGGAAAAGGTCCTTAGGGATAGGATTTACGACCATTTAGAAAGATGCAGCTTAATCCGGGATAGTCAGCACGGATTTGTGAAGGGCAAGTCTTGCCTCACAAATTTGATAGAATTTTTTGAGGAGGTAACTAAGTGTGTAGATGAAGGTAGTGCAGTTGATGTCATATACATGGATTTTAGTAAGGCGTTTGATAAAGTCCCCCACGGTCGGCTTATGAAGAAAGTAAGGATGTGTGGGATAGAGGGAAGTTTGGCCGATTGGATAGGTAACTGGCTATCTAACAGAATGATGTGGAGATGCCGGCGTTGGACTGGGGTAAGCACAGTAAGAAGTCTCACAACACCAGGTTAAAGTCCAACAGGTTTATTTGGTAGCAAATACCATAAGCTTTCGGAGCAATGCTCCTTCGTCAGATGGAGTGGTCTGAGACCCCTCCATCTGACGAAGGAACATTGCTCCGAAAGCTTATGGTATTTGCTACCAAATAAACCTGTTGGACTTTAACCTGGTGTTGTGAGACTTCTTACTGTATCTAACAGAAGACAGAGGGTGGTGGTGGATGGAAAATTTTCGGACTGGAAACCGGTTACCAGCGGAGTGCCACAGGGATCAGTGCTTGGTCCTCTGCTATTTGTAATTTTTATAAATGACTTGGAGGAGGGGGCTGAAGGGTGGATCAGTAAATTTGCTGATGACACCAAGATTGGTGGAGTAGTGGATGAGGTGGAGGGCTGTTGTAGGCTGCAAAGAGATATAGATAGGATGCAGAGCTGGGCTGAAAAATGGCAAATGGAGTTTAACCCTGACAAATGCGAGGTGATTCATTTTGGTAGGACAAATTTAAATGTGGATTACAGGGTCAAAGGTAGGGTTCTGAAGAATGTGGAGGAACAGAGAGATCTTGGGGTTCATATCCATAGATCTCTGAAGGTTGCCACTCAAGTGGATAGAGCCGTGAAGAAGGCCTATAGTTTGTTGGCGTTCATTAACAGGGGGTTTGAGTTTAAGAGCCGTGGGGTTATGCTGCAACTGTACAGGACCTTGGTGAGACCACATTTGGAATATTGTGTGCAGTTCTGGTCACCTCACTACAAGAAGGATGTGGAGACACTGGAAAGAGTGCAAAGGCGATTTACCAGGATGCTGCCTGGTTTGGAGGGTAGGTCTTATGAGGAAAGGTTGAGGGAACTTGGGCTTTTCTCTTTGGAGCAGAGGAGGTTGAGAGGAGACTTGATAGAGGTTTATAAGATGGTGAGGGGGATAGATAGAGTGAACGTTCAAAGACTATTTCCTCGGGTGAATGGAGTGGTAACTAGGGGGCATAACTATAGGGTTCATGGTGGGAGATATAGGAAGGATGTCCGAGGTAGGTTTTTTACTCAGAGAGTGGTTGGGGTGTGGAATGGACTGCCTGCAGTGATAGTGGAGTCAGAAACTTTAGGAACATTTAAGAAGCTATTGGATAGGCACATGGAGTACTTCGGGATGATAGGGAGGAAATAGCTTGATCTGGGTTTCAGACAAAGCTCGGCACAACAGCGTGGGCCGAAGGGCCTGTTCTGTGCTGTACTGTTCTATGTTCTATATACGGTACGGTAGCACAGTGGTTAGCACTGCTGCTTCACAGCTCCAGGGTCCCGGGTTCGATTCCCGGCTCGGGTCACTGTCTGTGTGGAGTTTGCACATTCTCCTCGTGTCGGCGTGGGTTTCCTCCGGGTGCTCCGGTTTCCTCCCACAGTCCAAAGATGTGCAGGTTAGGTTGATTGGCCAGGTTATAAATTGCCCCTTAGAGTCCTGGGATGTGTAGGTTAGAGGGATTAGCGGGTAAATATGTGGGGTTAGGACCTGGGTGGGATTGTGGTCGGTGCAGACTCGATGGGCCAAATGGCCTCCTTCTGCACTGTAGGGTTTCTATGATTTCTAAAGACACAAACTCAATTGACAGAATAATGATTGGAATGGCGTTTGCTACCAAATAAACCTGTTGGACTTTAACCTGGTGTTGTGAGACTTCTTACTGTGTTTACCCCAGTCCAACGCGGGCATCTCCACATCATGATTTCCTCAATTAGCTCATACCTCTCCAAGTGTCTGTTGAGTTTTCTCCTTATTGTTTCTAAACCCACCATTAGGTCACTTGCAAAGGAAGCCATATGAGTGCATGACCACTGATTGGAGACCAAATCCGTCACTCCTGTTTGCAGCGTTAATGTAAATATGCCCTGATTTTGGAGTCTGGGCCACTGAACAAAGTGAAGCACGACTCCTTTTGGAGAAAGTTCAGACATTGGAGTCAGCTCCGGCCCTCACACCCAACCTAACATCACACGTGTGTGAAACCTCATTCTGATACAAAATATGTTGAGTGTGAACTCACTGTCTCACACTGTTAAACCATTTTTCTGACATCTGTAGGGTTGATACTGAGTTGGCTGAATGTCACCAGACAAGAACTGTAAAACATTTAGGCAAGTAACCCAGGGCATTACAAGTAAAATAAACAGTAGATAACTATGTATGTCACACAAACAGTAACTAAATCAGTGTGTGGGCAAAAGTATTGATACTCTGTCTATACCTGATGTGCCTATTAGTCACAACAGTTGGGCACCACCTTCTCGATCTCCAGGGCCACTGGAGCACAGACAAAGCAGAAACGTTGTTAGCCATTCAGATGAAAGTCATCGACCTGAAACATTGGGTGGGATTCTCCCAAAAACATTCTGAGTGTCGGATTTGCATAAAACTGGAGTAAATCAAGCTGGTTTTTTCAGCAGGAGTTCAGAGAAGAATCTCCCACACTCTGTGCACTGCCGACTGCACAAGCATGAATCACGATAAAAATCAGTGGGCAGGGCCTATTCCCACTGGAGAAGCCGGCAGCAGAGCGCAGAGTGAGCCACTGCACATGCGCCGATCTGTGAGCGTCGAGATCGGCGCATGCGCAGTGACCCCTGTCTGCCGGCCTCCCGATCGCTGGCCAGCTTCATTGTTGGCCAGCCCGCAACCCCCACAACACCGGCTGTGCCATCCCCTACAGCCCGATGGCTGCCCCCCCCCCAAACAACCCCCGGGCCCAGCCCCGACCTCTTCATCTCCCCTCCAACCCCCTCCCCCAGTATCGACATCCCCTGCAGCCCCGACCCCTCCCCCAGCAAGCCCCCTCCCCCTCTCAGTGGCCAGCCCCGATCGCTCGCCTCCCTCCCTCCTCCTCTGATCACCACTGCAGAGTGGCAGCAGGACCCCCCCAACCCCACTGATAGCTCCCCCAGAAGCCCCGCCCCATCAGCCCCTGCCTCCCATTAGGCCCTGCCATCTTGGCACTACACCATGCTCGGTTGGCAGTGACAGGATGCCCCCTGGCAGTGCCATTGCCCAAGTTGGCACTGCCAAGGTGGCAATGCCCAGGGGCCCAACTCTCTGGGGGGCCTCGATTGCCCCCCTTTCATCTCAGCAGGGTTGGGGGGGTGGGTGGGGAGAAGAGCGGCACGGTAGCACAGTGGTTAGCACTGCTGCTTCACAGCTCCAGGGTCCCAGGTTCGATTCCCGGCTCGGGTCACTGTCTGTGTGGAGTTTGCACATTCTCCTCGTGTCTGCGTGGGTTTCCTCCGGGTGCTCCGGTTTCCTCCCACAGTCCAAAGATGTGCAGGTTAGGTTGATTGGCCAGGTTATAAATTGCCCCTTAGAGTCCTGGGATGTGTAGGTTAGAGGGATTAGCGGGTAAATATGTGGGGTAGGGCCTGGGTAGGATTGTGGTCGGTGCAGACTCGATGGGCCGAATGGCCTCCTTCTGCACTGTAGGGTTTCTATGATTCTATGATTCTATGAAGAGGCGAGCGTGCCTGGAGGTTTAAATCCCGGGTCCGCTTATAGGATTCAAAATACATTTAAATGAGCTGCTGCATAATTTATTAAGCTCCGCACTGATTTCCGGTGTGGAGCTGATGATGCTGGAAATCCGGCGCTGGGAAACATGCGGAGGCCCGGATGCCGAGCGTGAATCAGCCGCCGCTACAGTCTCCAGCCCACTGCACTAAAAAAGCAGTGCAGCGGGATGGGGATGGGAGAATCGGCCCCATTAACTCCCGTTTCTCTCCACAGGTGCTGCCTGACTTGCTGTGGAGTTCCAGAATGTTCTGTTTTTATTTCAGATTTCCAACACCCACAGAATTTTGCTTTTGTAAATTTATTGGCTGGTTTTTTTTCATCTCTGAACAGTGAGGGGTTTAGATGCTGGCATCACAAAACTGATAACAAAGAGTTTGTCTTGTGTTACGTTTCCATGGTGCTGATGATCAGAGGAGACTTGTTAAACTGGGCAGCAGAATTTGTGGTCAAGGAGTAATGTGCTCGATAGGCTCCATGTGTTGAGCAGTTCTCCTCACTTCCAGAGTTCATGTTTTTTCATGAGGTGGGATTCATGGGATATATCCTAGGATTCTTTGGGAGGCAAGGGATGAGATTGCAGAGCCTTTGGCTTTGATCTTTGGGTCCTCACTGTCCACGGGGATAGTGCCAGAGGACTGGAGAGTGGTGAATGTTGTTCCTCTGTTCAAGAAAGGAAATAGGAATGACCCTGGTAATTATAGGCCGGTTAGTCTTACTTCGGTGGTCGGTAAGTTAATGGAAAAGGTCCTGAAGGATAGGATTTATGACCATTTGGAAAGATGCAGCTTAATCCGGGATAGTCAGCACGGATTCGTGAAGGGTAAGTCTTGCCTCACAAATTTGATTGAATTCTTTGAGGTAACTAAGTGTGTAGATGAAGGTAGAGCAGTTGATGTCGTATACATGGATTTTAGTAAGGCATTTGATAAGGTTCCCCATGGTCGGCTCATGAAGAAAGTAAGGAGGTGTGGGATAGAGGGAAATTTGGCCGATTGGATAAGTAACTGGCTACCTCATAGAAGACAGAGGGTGGTGATAGATGGAAAATTTTCAGACTGGAGACCAGTTACCAGCAGTGTACCACAGGGATCAGTGCTGGGTCCTCTGCTATTTGTGATTTTTATCAATGACTTGGAGGAGGGGGCTGAAGGGTGGGTCAGTAAATTTGCTGATGACACCAAGATTGGTGGAGTAGTGGATGAGGCGGAGGGCTGTTGTAGGCTGCAAAGAGACATTGATAGGATGCAGAGCTGGGCCGAAAAATGGCAGATGGAGTTTAACCCTGATAAGTGCGAGGTGATTCATTTTGGTAGGACAAATTTGAATGCGGATTACAGGGTCAACGGCAGGGTTCTGAGGAATGTGGGGGAACAGAGAGATCTTGGGGTTCATATCCACAGATCTCTGAAGGTTGCCACTCAAGTGGATAGAGCCGTAAAGAAGGCCTATAGTGTGTTAGCGTTTATTAACAGGGGGTTTGAGTTTAAGAGCTGTGGGGTTATGCTGCAACTGCACAGGACCTTGGTGAGACCACATTTGGAATATTGTGTGCAGTTCTGGTCACCTCACTATAAGAAGGTTGTGAAAGCATTGGAAAGAGTGCAGAGGAGATTTACCAGGATGCTGCCTGGTTTGGAGGGTAGGTCTTATGAGGAAAGGTTGAGGGAGCTAGGGCTTTTCTCTTTAGAGCGGAGGAGGATGAGAGGTGACTTAATAGAGGTTTATAAGATGATGAGGGGGATAGATAGAGTGGATGTTCAGAGACTATTTACTCTGGTGGTTGTAGCCGTTACTAGGGGGCATAACTATAAGGTTCATGGTGGGAGATATAGGAGGGATGTCCGAGATAGGTTCTTTACTCGGAGAGTGGTTGGGGTGTGGAATGGACTGCCTGCTGTGATAGTGGAGTCGGACACTTTAGGAACTTTCAAGCGGTTATTGGATAGGCACATGGAGCACACCAGAATGATAGGGAGTGGGATAGCTTGATCTTGGTTTCGGACAAAGCTCGGCACAACATCGAGAGCCGAAGGGCCTGTACTGTTCTGTACTGTTCTATGTTCTATGTGACATAAAATGTGGACCTGGTTTTCTGTTTCAATCACTGGCACTGGGTGTTGGGGAGTAGTGGGGGAGGTGGGGAGCCTGCAGTTGGTGGTGGAAAGTATAATAGGCCTTTGGTGGCGAATAACAAGTTGGCGATCACATGAGCTACAAACATTGACCATTGAGCATACCTGTGTGTCAGCAATATACGTCAGATATGAACAGGGAAGTTCTCGCTGTTCTGGCCAGTTTTTATTCTTCAACCAACATCACAAATTGCATGTTGTGTTTCCTCCATGTAAGTGTCTGTGGTGGATTGGCTGTAAAGTGCTTTAGGACATCACACAGGCTGTGAAAGGTGCTCTGAAAATGGAAGATTATTTTTTCTCCAGAATACCATAATCCCATAGAAAAATTCAGGAATTTTGAGTTTCTGTAACTAAGATCTGTTGGAAAACCAGGCAGATTTTGGCACCTCACTGTTTTAAAATCTCACCTGGTTTCAATATCTCTTCCCTCTTCATTGTGAGTTTGTTTCTCTTCTGCCCATTTTGAACGGTGAGGTTAAAATGTCATTTTCTTTCTCTTACATCTTGCAGTTGGCCAAAGATTTGCTGAACCCGTCTCCTGAAGCAGAACGGAAGCAGCACAAGAAAAAACGTTTGGTGCAAAGCCCCAATTCTTATTTCATGGATGTCAAGTGCCCAGGTACAGTCCCTATTCTCCCCAACAGGCTGTGATTATAACACAGGAATATAAATCATTGTCTTCTCACTATAGCCCTTCCACTCCCTCTCACCTTGTTCAATTCTGCTGATAATTTTACGTCCACCTTATTTAATTTAATTGTGAACCACTTTGTGTTTCTGGAACTTGCATGTGAACTCTCAACCCTCTGGGTTTGCTAATCTAGAAGCACAAATTACAAAGCTACCAAACCCATCTGCTGACAGAATTTAGTGAGGCTAGTTCAACAAAATCATTACAGTTGGGGCTCAAAGTTATTGAAATAACTTGATCAAATAAAAATGCATTGCCATGGTTAACAACATGGTATTTTGATAAGATTTGTACACTGATGCTGTCAGGTGGAAACGTTACCATTGACTGATATTGCTAGGGAATGAGGAGAACTAAGAGTGCAGCCACTAGTTTGGAGCTGGAGATATCTGGGAGCAGGTTAGTCATGTATTTTGATCAATCTACATCAGCAGGCAACCTAACAACTCCCAGCTCTTTGTTAAAAAGTGGAGTTACACAAGAACTGGCCATTCATTATGGTTGATCTGTATTGCAAATCTGTTACCCATCTATGTTCCATATTCCTTAATAACCTCACGGAAGAAATTAACTGAAATTTTTGACTGCCAGCCCACTCCCTGCATTCCCTGCATCCACAGCCTGTTAGGGGAGAGAATTCCAGATTTCCAAGATTAGGTGCTGTCTGATGTCAATCCTGGCACGAATTTTAATATTATACCTCCTTGTTCTTGACTTCCTCCTTCCTCTCACATCTCTTTATCATGTTAACCAAGTTGACCAGATCATAGAATCCCTACAGTACAGAAGAGGCCATCCGGTCCATCGAGTGTGCACCGACTCTGACAGAGTATCTTACCCAGGCCTCTCCCCCGCCTTATTTCTGTAACCCCACACACTTGTCATGGCTAATCCATCTAACCTACAAACCTTGGGACACTAAGGGGCAATTTAGCATGGCCAGTCCACCCAACCTGCACCTCTTTGGACTGTGGGAGGAAACTGGAGCACTCGGAGGAAACCCACACAGACACGGGGAGAACGTGCAAACTCCACAGAGACACTCATCCAAGGCCGGAATTGAACTCAGGTGCCTGGCGCTGTGAGGCAGCAGTGCTGACCACTATACCACCACACCGCCTCTCAATCCTCAACCGTCTAAATTCCAAAGAAGACAAACCAAGATGATGCAACAGTGATCATTAACCACCAGCTGTAAAGAGCCTGTTTACTTTGGACTTTCACCTTAAATAAGATAAATGATGCATAAATAGCTCAAACGTGTCATGTGTACATGTGTGCATGTGAATGTGAGTCGAACACTATTACGACACAGCAGTAACTAAGTTATTTTAAGTGGTTAGAGTCAGACTCATTTCTGGTTGAGCAAGCTATCTCAGTGACCTGTAACTCCAGCCCTGTCCCGAATTTTAATTGAAAACAGAGTCTTAAACTGGATAAAGGATACATAGCACATGGCTGTGGTGGCTACGAGGCTATCTGGGAACCCAGCCAGGGGTCAACAAGGTCACCCATTAAACCATTTCTGTTTGGTAGGTTCAATCCAGCTCTATGATAGGAGGAACCACAGTGTAAATGTTTAAACGTTGCCTTTTGCCACTCCTTCTGCAAGGCAGAACAAAAATCCCCACACACTATCACATAAGCAACACATATCTAACCACATAGGTATTGGTGGAATTTTGTGGATCATTTCAGTTTTTACCGTCAACATAGAATTTATTCACAACTGGTCCAGATTGAAATGTTCCATTGCAGACGGTTAATGACTCGTTATTGAAAGGGAACACCAGTAGAATGGTTATTTCACACCATAACTTCAATATCATTGGCAGAGGTGTAGAGAGGAGATGAGAATTTTATTTTTCACTCAAGAGTTCTCAGGATTAGAATGTTCCACATGAAAAGGTGGTGGAAGCTGATTGCATGAATAAAATAGGCAGTGTCATGATCCCCACGGGGGAAAATAAGAACAAAATTATCAAAATTTGCTGAATGACAAATCAAGAAATTACCAATAAATTTAATATGAGGCAGAACCATGGCCATTGAACATAAACTCAAGCAAATGATACTTCAAGTAAAAAAAAAAATTTCACTTTAAAATCGATACAACAAAAATATGATTTACACAACCACAAAGCACGTTATCGGTCTCTGATAGAAATGTGGCTACACAGTTCCACAATACGCTGCTCTTTATTCACACAGACAAGGTCAGGAATCTTATCAGACAATAGCTGTCACCTTTGAGTTCCATTGCTGTGGTAATCATTAACCAAGGACACTTCTCCCAACCCTCTCTCCATCGAGTCATGACAGCCTGATGGTGTATCTTTCTAGAACTCCTTTTGCAACCGATCAGCAAATAACACCCCGATTCATGGATTTGGCCACTTTGGGAAGATACTAGCTGTTTAGTGACTCCAAGATATTCACGTAGATCTCCAACTTTTAGATCTTTTTAGCCTGTTTACATAGTACATATAGGGAAAAAACTTTATCATAGAATCATAGAACCGCCACAATACAGAAGGAGGCTATTCAGTCCAACGAGCCTACACCAAAAACAATCCCACCAAGGCCCTATCCCCTTAACCCCACGTATTTACCCTGCCAGTGCCCCTGACACTACGGGGCAATTTAGCATGGTCAATCAACCTAAGCCACACATCTTTCGACTGTGGGAGCAAACCGGGGAGCACCCAGAGGAAACCTGCGCAGGCACTGGGAAAATATGCAAACTCCACACAGTCATCCAAGGTCGGAATTGAACTCGGGTCTCAGGTGAGACCAAAGCCCCAGAGTGATTTTTTTTCTATTTTTCATGGGTTGTGGGCACTGCTGGCTAGGCCAACATTTACTACCTGCCCCTAATTGCCCTTGACAAGATGGTGGTGAGCTGCTTTCTTGAACAGACGCAGTCCATGTGGTGTAGGTACACCTATAACAAAGAACAAACAAAATTATAGCACAGGAACAGGCCCTTTAGCCCTCTGAGCCTGCATTGACCATACTGCATTCCTGAACTAAGACCCCCTACTTCCCGGGACCATATCTCTCTCTATTCCCATCCTATTCATGTATTTGTCAAGACACCCCTTAAAAGTCACTATCGTATCTGCTTCCACTATCTCCCTGGGCAGTGAGTTCCAGGCACCCACTACCCTCTGTGTAAAAAAACTTGCCTCGTCCATCTCCTTTAAACCTTGCCCCTTGCACCTTAAACCTGTGCCCCCTCGTAATTGACTCTTCCACCCTGGGAAAAAGCTTCTGACTATCCACTCTGTCCATGCCCCTCATAACCTTGTAGGCTTCTATCAGGTCTCCCCTCAACCTCCGTCGTTCCAGTGAGAACAAACCAAGTTTCTCCAACCTCTCCTCATAGCTAATGCCCTCCATACCAGGCAACATCCTGGTAAATCTTTTCTGTACCCTCTCCAAAGCCTCCACATCCTTCTGGTAGTGTGGCGACCAGAATTGAACACTATATTCCAAGTGCGGCCTAACTAACGTTCTATAAAGCTGCAACATGACTTGCCAATTTTTAAACTCAATACCCCGGCCGATGAAGGTAAGCATGCCGTATGCCTTCTTGACTACCTTCTCCACCTGCATTGCCACTTTCAGTGACCTGTGTACCTGTACACCCCCAGATCCCTTTGCCTATCAATACTCTTAAGGGTTCTGCCATTTACCGTATATTTCCTATCTGTATTAGACCCTCCAAAATGCATTACCTCACATTTGTCCGGATTAAACTGCATCTGCCATTTTTTCGCCCAAGTCTCCAACCAGTCTATATCCTGCTGTATCCTCTGATGGTCCTCATCACCATCCACAAATCCACCAACCTTTGTGTCATCCGCAAACTTACTAATCGAACCAGTTACATTTTCTTCCAAATCATTTATATATATTACAAAAGCAAAGGTCCCAGCACTGATCCCTGAGGAACGCCACTTGTCACAGCCCTCCATTCAGAAACGCACCATTCCACTGCTTCTATGGTGACCAGAATTGGAGACAATATTCTAAGTGAGGCCTAACTAAGCTTCTGCATAGCTGCTGCATGACCTGCCAATTTTTATACTCAGTGCCCCGACTGATGAAGGCAACCATGCTGTATGATTTCTTGACAACCTTATCCACCTGTGTTGCCACTTTCAGTGATCCGTGGACATGTACACCCAGATCTCTCTTCCTGTCAATACTCCTAAGGGTTCTACCATTTCGTGTATAATTCCTACATGCATTGGACCTTCCAAAATGCATTACCTCACACTTATCCGGATTAAAATCCATCTGACATTTCTCCGCCCAAGTCTCCAACCGGTCTATATTTTGCAGAGGATTGTATCCTCTGACAATCCTCTTCACTATCCGCAACGCCACCAATTTTTGTGTCGTCTGCGAACTTACTAATCAGAGCAGCTACATTTTTCTCCAAGTTATTTATATAAACTATGAACACCAAAGGTCCCAGAACTGATCCCTGTGGAACACCGCTAGTCACAGCCTTCCATTCAGAAAAGCACCCCTCTACTGCTACCTTCTGTTTTCTATGGCTAAGCCAGTTCTGTATCCAACTTGCCAGCTCGCCTCTGATCCCATGTGACTTCACCTTTCGTACCAGTCGACCATGATGTACCTTTCAAAGGCTTTACTGAAGTCCATGTGGACAACATCAACTGCCTTTCCCTCATCTATCATCTTCGTCACTTCCTCAAAAAACCCAAGTTAGTGAGGCACGCCCTCCCCTTCACAAAACCGTGCTGTCTATCACTAATAAGGCAATTTGTTTCCAAATGTGAGTAAATCCTGTCCCTAAGAATCTTTTCCATTAATTTTCCTACAACAGACATAAGGCTCACCGGCCTATAATTTCCTGGATTATCCCTGCTGCCCTTTTTAACAATGGAACAACATTGGCTATCCTCCAGTCCCTTGGAACTTCATCTGTAGCGAATAAGGATACAAAGATTTCTGTCAAGACCCCAGCAATTTCCGCCCTTGCCTCCCTCAGCATTCTGGGGTATATCCCGTCAGGCCCTGGATCCTGTCAGGCCCTGGGGTGTTATCGACTTTAATGGTTTTTAAGACGCCCAATATCTCCTCCTTTTTGATATCGACATGACCCAGAATATCTACACACTCTACCCTCGGCTCCTCATCCATCAAGTCCCTCTCTTTGGTGAATACTGAGGCAAAGTATTCATTTAGTATCTCGCCCATTTCCTCTGGTTCCATGCATAGATTCCCTTCACTATCCTTGAGTGGATCAACTCTTTCCCTGGCTACCCTCTTGCTCTTTACATACGTATACAATGCCATAGGACTTTCCTTAATCTTGTTTGCCAAGAACTTTTCATGACCCCTTTAGCCCACCTAACTTCTTCCTTAAGTTTCTTCCTACGTTTATTATATTATCATAGAATCATAGAAACCCTACAGTGCAGAAGGAGGCCATTTGGCCCATCGAGTCTGCACCGACCACAATCCCACCCAGGCCCTACCCCCACATATTTACCCACTAATCCCTCTAACCTATGCATCCCAGGACTCTAAGGGGCAATTTTTAACCTGGCCAATCAACCTAACCCGCACATCTTTGGACTGTGGGAGGAAACCGGAGCACCCGGAGTAAACCCACGCAGACACGAGGAGAATGTGCAAACTCCACACAGACAGTGACCTGAGCCGGGAATCGAACCCGGGACCCTGGAGCTGTGAAGCAGCAGTGCTAACCACTGTGCTACCGTGCCGCCCACTCTTTCTTCAAGGGCTTCATCTGTCCTAAGCCATTTAGATCTTATGAATGCTTCCCTTTTCTTTGTGACAAGGCTGATAATATCCCTCCTTAATCAGGGTTCCTGATACTTGCCACACTTATCCTTCATCCTCAATGTTGATCTCACCTGATTCCAGCTTTCTCACAGACAGGAAATCCTTGGGTGTGTGACTGTCTTCCACTCTGCAAACATGTCCAGGGCAGCAAATCCTCCTCTGCTTGATCAGTTCCAACACACTCCTTTCTTTAAATCACTAATGACCATTTAGACAGGAAAAGCTGCTGTCCTTACCAGTCTGGTGATATGTGATCCCAACCTGCTTGACTCTTAACTGCCTCTCTAAAGTAGTCAAGCAAGCCCCTCAAGGCAATTAGATATGGGCAATAATTGCTGAGAGTGAATAAATAAATATTAGCCTTTAACAGTGCTGTAACTATAAAGAATAAAACAAAATACAGTACAGGAAACAGGAGAGAGCAAACTCTTTGTTGGCTATATGAAAATTATTTGCTTGTTGATTCAAGGACTCAGGAGATCATTGAAATCATAGAATCCCTACAGTACAGAAGGAGGCCATTCGGCCTGTCGAGTCTGCACTGACCACAATCCCACCCAGGCCCTATCCCCATATCCCTACATATTTACCCTGCTAATCCCCCTGACACTACGGAGCAATCAACCTAACCCACACATTTAAGGAGTGTGGGAGGAAACCGGAGCACCCAAGGAAACCCACGCAGACACAGGGTGAACATGCAAACTCCACACAGACAGTAACCTGAGGCCGGAATTGAACCTGAGTCCCTGACGCTGTGAGGCAACAGTGCTAACTACTGTGCCACCATGTCGCCCACTGTGCTACTGTGCCATAATGAACAAATAATTTGTTTTTAGTAATGTTGGGTGATAAATATTATGATGTGGAGATGCCGGTGTTGGACTGGGGTAAACACAGTAAGAAGTCTCACAACACCAGGTTAAAGTCCAACAGGTTTATTTGGTAGCACAAGCCACTAGCTTTCGGAGCGCTGCTCATTCGTCAGGTAACTTACCTGACGAAGAGGTGATTAGCACTGTTGCCTCACAGTGCCAGGGACCCGGGTTCGATTCCGGCCTTGGGTCACTGTCTGCCTGGAGTTCGCACAGTCTCCCCGTGTCTGCGTGCATTTCCTCCGGGTGCTCCGGTTTCCTCCCGCACTCCAAAGATGTGTTGGGTTAGATGGATTGGCCATGGTAAATGTGCGGGGTTGTGGGATAGATTGGAAGAGAGGACCAGGGTGTGATGCTACTTCTGAGAGTTGGTGCAGACTCAGTGGGCTGAATGGCTTTTTTTTGCACTGTAGAGATTCTATGAGAGTGTCAGCCTTGAATTTATGCTCAGACGTCTGGAGTGGGGTTTGAACCACAACCTTCTGACTTAGAAGTAGAGTGCTATCCACTGAGAGATGGCTGACACAGTGTGGGAATCGCTCAGAGCTGGAAGGAATGTCTGTGTGGTCCTTTATCAGTAACACAGTGACAGCATTTGTGTGTTTCCTTTTTCAGGCTGCTACAAGATCACAACAGTGTTCAGTCATGCTCAGACTGTCGTATTGTGTGTTGGCTGTTCCACGGTTCTGTGTCAGCCCACTGGGGGCAAGGCCAGGCTCACAGAAGGTAGGTGAAGAACATTTGGGACATAGATGCTGCTCTTTTTCACATTCAAAGCTGCTGAGGGTTACGGGTTGATCAAAAAATATTTTTTGAGTAATTTGAAATAAAAATGTATTTCTATAGCCCCTTTCATATGATATAACCACCCGGCGTGTTCCACACAAGTGTAAAAAGGTGGCAGCACCAGAAACCCTCAACTCATTAGAAAGGTGCCTCATCAGACATCCTGTCAACTCCAGGGCTACAGACCAAGTGCTCAAAATGAAATGAGATGAGTTCCTTGATTTCTGGCCAGTGCAGACGCAATGGGCAGAGTGGCCTCCTTCGGTGCCATTCATCTCTCTATATTCTTGAAATACCTGAAAAAGAGGAATGAGGAGAGGATGGGGGACAGTTTGTGAATTTCTCCTCATAGATACACTGGGCCAAATGGCCACCATCAGTGCTGTAACAATTCTGTGATTGTATTCTAAATCAGAAAATGTGTGACTCTGAGTCATATAAGGTGGTCTCAAGACATTTGTCTTCAGAGCATTAGCTTTGGATTACTAAAGGGTGGAGGTCGTGGAGAGGTGGTGATATGGTCATTAGACTAGTAATCCAGAGACCCAGCGTAATGCTCTGGAACCTGGGTTCAAATTCCACCATGGCAGCTGGAATTGAAAGTTAGTTTCAGGAATAAAATCATCGATTGTCATTAAAATGCCCTAATGTTCACCAATGTCCGTTAGGGAAGGAAATCTGCCGTCCTTACCCGGTCTGGCCTACATGTGACTTCAAAGCCACAGCAATGTGGTTGACTCTGAAATGACCTAGCCAAGTATTCAGCTCTAGGGCATTTGGAATGGGTAACAAATGCCGGCCTTGCCAGCGGCACCCACTCCCCAGGTATGAATTTTTTAAAGTGGGTGCAGTAAACTTCAATCTCTTCAGTTTGTTTCCCTGTTAAATAATCAAAGAAATGGCCCAAATAACACGAATATGGGGTTGAGGTTATGATCAGATCAGCCATGATCTCATTGAATGGCAGAACAGGCTTAAAGACCCAAATGGTCTCTTCCTACTAATTTGTATGTACTCCATGCAGGAAACCTGCCCTTGCCCCACCACTCATACCCACCTCATCTCCATAACCCCATGCTGACCTCATCTGTGTGCTGACCCAGTCTCTGTGACCCCGAGCTGACCCCAGTCCCGGTGACCCCGAGCTGACCCAGTCTGTGACTCTGAGCTGACCCAGTCTGTGACCCAGAGCTGACCCAGTCCATGACCCCGAACTGACTCAGTCCATGACCCCAAGCTGACCCTAGTCCCGGTGACCCCGAGCTGACCCTAGTCCCGGTGACCCCGAGCTGACCCCAGTCCCGGTGACCCCGAGCTGACCCCAGCCCCGGTGACCCCGAGCTGACATAGTCCCAGTGACCCCCGAGCTGACCCAGTCCCTGTGACCCTGAGCTGACCCAGTCCCCGTGGCCCCCGAGCTGACCCAGTCCCTGTGACCCTGAGCTGACCCAGTCCCGGTGACCCCGGGGGGACCCAGTCCGTGAGCCTGAGCTGACCCAGTCCCCATGTCCCTGAGCTGACTCAGTCCCCATGTCCCAGTGACCCCGAGCTGACCCAGTCCCGGTGACCCTGAGCTGACTCAGTCCTCATGTCTGTGAGCTGACCCAGTCCCCATGACCCCCGAGCTGACCCAGTCCCTGTGACCCTGAGCTGACCCAGTCCCCATGTCCCTGAGCTGACCCAGTCCCCGTGGCCCCCGAGCTGACCCAGTCCCCATGACCCCCGAGCTGACCCAGTCCCTGTGACCCTGAGCTGACCCAGTCCCCGTGGCCCCGGAGCTGACCCAGTCCCCATGACCCCCGAGCTGACCCAGTCCCGGTGACCCCGAGCTGACCCAGTCCCGGTGACCCCGGGCTGACCCAGTCCCGGTGACCCCGTGCTGACCCAGTCCCGGTGACCCCGAGCTGACCCAGTCCCGGTGACCCCGGGCTGACCCAGTCCCGGTGACCCCGGGCTGACCCAGTCCGTGAGCCTGAGCTGACCCAGTCCATGAGCCTGAGCTGACCCATTTTAAAAGTTTACCTGGCAGTATTTGAGTGCCGCTGTGTTGTGCTCTGTGATGGTGAAAATTAATGAAAGAAGATGGCAGATACAGTGAGCGAGGCTCCATGTGAGTGAGGATATGAGACAGCGTGTGGGTATTGGAACAGTTGAGGTTACAATTATAACTAAACTGACTGAAGCTCTCGGTACGTAGAAAGCACGATCAAATCTTTCACCCGTGAGTGACAGATGTCGTGGGATTCGAGAAAACAACAAAATCAAATAGAGCAAAAAATTTGACCAAATCATTTTGGTGCAAGGATTGTAATCAGATTCCCAAACCAGCATAAGGTAATTACATACTTAGCACGGAACAGAAACAGGCCAATCGGCCCGACTTGTCTACGGCAGTGTTTTGTAATGAATCTCTTTTCTCTTTGCTGTAGGCTGCTCATTCCGGAGAAAACAACACTAAGCAGAATCAGCAACCAGAGGCTCTGGGTTAATCACTGCATTGCCTTCCAATGACCACAAC
Source organism: Mustelus asterias (assembly GCF_964213995.1). NCBI lineage: Eukaryota > Metazoa > Chordata > Chondrichthyes > Carcharhiniformes > Triakidae > Mustelus > Mustelus asterias. Next base: position 24,716,161 of record NC_135829.1, on the reverse strand, counting down.
TCCTGGGATACGGATCCTGTCCTTTCATTCAATGCAATTAATGCGATTGTAAACATTGCCCTTGATTAAGATGGGCATTTACAGTGTTTAACTGTTGTGTATCCACATTGCCTAACTAATAAAATCAGACTGTGTTCACAATCCAAACTGTGAGGCAAAAATCATCACTCTCCACTGTTGTTATGTTTTTCACCCAAGGCTTGAATTTGAGTCATTGCTGTTTCCCTGTTGATTCTGGGGATATCGGGAGCTCAGACCAGACCGGTGTCTTGGAGATTATAGCCCAATCCTTAGTTTCTCTTTTCAAATGTGGGTGGCACTGTGGCACAGTGTTTATCACTGCTGCCTTGCAGCACCAAGGACCAGGGTTCGATTCCGGCCTCAGGTCACTGTGTGTGGAATTTGTACGTTCTCCCTATGTCTGTGTGGGTTTCCCCATTCCCTCAATGCTCCAGTTTCATCTCACAGCCCAAAGATGTGTAGGTTCGGTGGATTGGCCATGCTAAATTGACCCTAATGTCAGGGGGATTAGCAGAGTAAATGTGCAGTGTTACGGGAATAAGGCCTGGGTGGGATTGTGGTCAGTGCAGACTCGATGGGCCGAATGGCCTCCTTCTGTACTGGAGGGATTCTATAAACCAGTTTGATACAGCCAGGTGGCCACTTTAGGAAACAGTTCAGAGACATGATATGACATCTGGACCATGTTTATCTGTAAGGACATCAAGTTTCTCTTCCTGAAGAATATCAGTGAAACCAATTAGGTTTTTAGAACTCAACAAAATCAGAAAATGCTGGAAAATCTCAGCAGGTCTGACAGCATCTGTGGAGAGAGAATAGAGCCAATGTTTTGGATCTGGATGACCTTTCGTCAGAGCCCAATAGCCTCGTGATCATTTTTAGAGTTGGGGGTAGGGTGTTAGCGTGGATTGGGGATTGGCTATCCGACAGGAAGCAGAGAGTCGGAATAAATGGGTGCTTTTCTGGTTGGCAGATGGTAACTAGTGGCATGCCGCAGGGATCGGTACTGGGGCCTCAACTATTTACCATTTATATAGACGATCTGGAGGAGGGGACTGAGTATAGGGTAACAAAGTTTGCAGACGACACAAAGATAAGTGGAAAAATGAATCGTGTGGAGGGTGTAGAAGGTCTGCAGAGAGATTTGGACAGGCTGAGTGAGTGGGCGAGGATCTGGCAGATGGAGTATAACGTTGACAAATGCGAGGTTATTCACTTTGGAGGAAATAATAGCAAATTGGATTATTATCTAAATGGAAAAAAATTACAACATGCTACTGTGCAAAGGGACCTGGGGGCCCTTGTGCATGAGACGCAAAAACCCAGTCTGCAGGTACAACAGGTGATCAAGAAGGCAAATGGGATGTTGGCCTATATCGCAAGGGGGATAGAATATAAAAGCAGAGATGTCTTGCTGCATCTGTACAGGGCATTGGTGAGGCCGCAGCTGGAATACTGTGTGCAGTATTGGTCCCCTTATTTGCGGAAGGATATATTGGCCTTGGAGGGAGTGTAGAGAAGGTTCACCAGGTTGATACCAGAGATGAGGGGTTATAGAATCATAGAATCCCTACAGTGCAGAAGAAACACCCAGGCCCTACCCCCACATATTTACCCACTAATCCCGCTAACCTACGAATCTCAGGGCAATTTTAACCTGGCCAATCAACCTAACCCGCACATCTTTGGACTGTGGGAGGAAACCGGAGCACCCGGAGGAAACCCACGCAGACACGAGGAGAATGTGCAAACTCCACACAGACAGTGACCCGAGCCGGGAATCGAACCCGGGACCCTGGAGCTGTGAAGCAGCAGTGCTAACCACTGTGCTACCGTGCCGCCATGATTATGAGGAGAGACTGAGCAGATTGGGTTTGTACTCGTTGGAATTTAGAAGGCTGAGGGGGGATCTTATAGAGACCTATAAGATAATGAAGGGGCTGGATAGGGTAGAGGTGGAGAGAGTCTTTCCACTTAGAAAGGAAGCTAGAACTAGAGAGCACAGCCTCAAAATAAAGGGGGGTCAGTTTAGGACAGAGTTGAGGAGGAACTTCTCCCAGAGGGTGGTGAATCTCTGGAATTCTCTGCCCACTGAAGTGGTGGAGGCTACCTCGTTGAATATATTTAAATCACGGATAGATGGATTCCTGATCGGTAAGAGAATTAGGGGTTACAGGGATCAGGCGGGTAAGTGGAACTGATCCACTTCAGATCAGCCATGATCTTATTGAATGGCGGGGCAGGCTCGAGGGGCTAGATGGCCTACTCCTGCTCCTATTTCTTATGTTCTTAGACAGATGCTTCAACTGCAGTCCCATTTTCTAATGCTATAGTGGGGTTTGAACCCACAGATTTTAACAAATGAAGATTTCAGGACTACTAGGCCAGTAAAATAACAATACGTTTCCATAGCTAGAATGTAATAGAACATAGAAACATAGAAAAACTACAGCACAAAAACAGGCCTTCGGCCCCACAAGTTGTGCCGAACATATCCCTACCTTTTAGGCCTACCTATAACCCTCCATCCTATTAAGTCCCATGTACTCATCCAGGAATCTCTTAAAAGACCCTATTGAGTTTGCCTCCACCGCCACTGACGGCAGCCCAATTCCACTCGCCCGCCACCCTCTGTGTGAAAAACTTCCCCCTAACATTTCCCCTGTATCTACCCCCCAGCACCTTAAACCTGTGTCCTCTCGTAGCAGCCATTTCCACCCTGGGAAAAAGCCTCTGAGAGTCCACCCGATCTATGCCTCTCAACATCTTATATACCTTTATTAGGTCTCCTCTCATCCTACGTCTCTCCAAGGAGAAAAGACCGAGCTCCCTCAGCCTATCCTCATAAGGCATGCCACTCAATCCAGGCAACATCCTTGTAAATCTCCTCTGCACCCTTTCAATCTTTTCCACATTCTTCCTGTAATGAGGCGACCAGAACTGAGCACAGTACTCCAAGTGGGGTCTGACGAGGGTCTTATATAGCTGCATCATTATCCCCGGACTCCTAAACTCAATCCCTCGATTGATAAAGGCCAGCACACTATACGCCTTCTTAACCACCTCCTCCACCTGCAGGGCCGATTTTAGAGTCCTATGGACCTGGACCCCAAGGTCCTTCTGATCCTCTACAGTACTAAGAGTCTTTCCCTTTATATTGTATTCCTTCATCCCATTTGACTTGCCAAAATGGACCACTATGCATTTAACTGGGTTGAAGTCCATCTGCCACTTCTCCGCCCAGTCTTGCATCCTATATATGTCCCTCTGTAACTTCTGACATCCCTCCAGACTATCCACAACCCCACCAACCTTCGTGTTGTCGGCAAACTTACCAACCCATCCCTCCACTTCCTCATCCAGGTCATTTATGAAAATGACAAACAGCAAGGGTTCCAGAACAGATCCCTGGGGCACACCACTGGTGACCGACCTCCATTTAGAAAAAGACCCATCTATACCCACTCTCTGCCTGCTTTATCTTCAATATCCTCAACCGGGATATTGGGTTTATGTCACACTATTTCACATAAATATTTCTGCTTTTTTCCTCCTGAGTCTTTATCATGCGATCCTAGAATCAGAATTTATGTCACACTATTTGTAACTCCCACAGTTGCGTGGACCTGCAGAGTTTCACTGGCTGTCTTGTCTGGAGACAATACACATCTTTTTAGCCTGTCTTGATGCTCTCTCCACTCCCATTGTTTTGTTTCTTAAAGACTGGATTAGTTGTAAGTATTCGCATTCCAACCATTATTCATGTAAATTGAGTCTGTGTCTTATAAGTTCTGTTTGTGAACAGAATTCCCACTCACCTGAAGAAGGGGCTCAGAGCCTCGAAAGCTTGTGTGGCTTTTGCTACCAAATAAACCTGTTGGACTTTAACCTGGTGTTGTTAAACTTCTTACTGTGCTTTGGGTAAGCCAGTTCTGGATCCACAGGGCAGCAGCCCCTTGGATCCCATGCCCTCTCACTTTTTCTAGAAGCCTTGCATGGGGGACCTTATCGAACACCTTGCTAAAATCCATATGTTGGAACAAAGCTTTGAACAAGACCTGTTGAACAAGAAATCTCACCTTGACATAAATAGGAGATAAGGCTACAGGGATAGAGTGGGGAAATGAGACTGGTTAGATTGCTCTTAAGAAAACTGGTATGGACTTGACCAGCCAAATGGCATCCTGCACTGTAATGAATTTAATTTTTTCACAGGATGTGGATATGACTGACTCAGCTAACATTTGTTGCCCATTCCTAATTGCCCCTAAGAAGGTGACGGTTAGCTGCCTTCTTGAACCACTGCAATCCATGAGGGGCGGCACAGTGGTCAGCACTGCTGCCTCACAGTGCCAGGGACCAAGGTTCAATTCCGGCCTTGGGTGACTGTGTGGACTCCCTGTGTCTGTGTGGGTGCTCCGGTTTCCTCTCACACTCCAAAGTGCAGGTTAGGTGGATTGGCGATGCTAAATTGCCCCTTAGTGTCAGGGGGATTTGCAGGATAAATACGTGGGGTTACAGGGATAGGGCCTGGGTGGGATTGTGGTCGGTGCAGACCAGATGGGCCGAATGACCTCCTCCTGCACTGTAGGGATTCTGTGTGGTTCAGGTACACCCACAGTGCTGTTAGGGAGCGAATTCCAGGATTATGACGCAGTGACCGTGAAAAAATGGTGATTATATTTCCAAGTAAGAAGTCTCACAACAGCAGGTTAAAATCCAACAGGTTTATTTGGCAGCACAAGCGCTGCCCCTTCGTCAGGTAAGTGGGAGTTCTGTTCACAAACAGGGCATATAAAGACACAAACTCAATTTACAAAATAATGGTTGGAATGCGAGTCTTTACAGGTAATCAAGTCTTAAAGGTCCAGACAATGTGAGTGGAGAGAGTGTTAAGCACAGGTTAAAGAAATGTGTATTGTCTCCAGACAGGACAGTTAGTGAGATTTTGCAGCCCAGGCAAGTCGTGGGATTACAGATAGTGTGACATGAATCCAAGATCCTGGTTGAGGCTGTCCTCGTGTGCGGAACTTGGCTATCACTCTCTGCTCAGCGATCTGCATTGTCTTGTGTCGTGAAGGCCACCTTGGAGATCGCTTACCCGAAGATCAGAGGCCGAATGCCCATGACCACTGAAGTGTTCCCCAACAGGAAGAGAACACTCTTGCCTGGTGATTGTCGAGCGGTGTTCATTCATCCGTTGTCGTAGCGTCTGCATGGTCTCCCCAATGTACCATGCCTCGGGACATCCTTTCCTGCAGCGTATCGGAGACAACGTTGGCCGAGTTGCAAGTGTATGTACCGTGTACCTGGTGGATGGTGTTCTCACGTGAGATGATGGCATCTCACTACCCAGCCTTCAGGACATTGTCCGCAGCAAACTACCCAGCCATGTCCTGAAGGCTGGGTAGTTTGCTGCGGACAATGTCCTGAAGGCTGGGTAGTGAGATGCCATCATCTCAAGTGAGAACACCATCCACCAGGTACACGGTACATACACTTGCAACTCAGCCAACGTTGTCTACCTGATACACTGCAGGAAAGGATGTCCCGAGGCATGGTACGTTGGGGAGACCATGCAGACGCCACGACAACAATGAATGAACACCGCTCGACAATCACCAGGCAAGAGTGTTCTCTTCCTGTTGGGGAGCACTTCAGCAGTCACGGGCATTCGACCTCTGATCTTCGGGTAAGCGTTCTCCAAGGCAGCCTTCACGACACACGACAACGCAGAGTCACTGAGCAGAGGCTGATAGCCAAGTTCCGCACACATGAGGACGGCCTCAACCGGGATCTTGGGTTCATGGCACACTATCTGTAACCCCCACGACTTGCCTGGGCTTGCAAAATCTCACTAACCATTCTGTCTGGAGACAATACACATCTCTTTAACCTGTGCTTAATGCTCTCTCCACTCACATTGTCTGTACCTTTAAGACTTGATTACCTGTAAAGACTTGCATTCCAACCATTATTTTGTAAATTGAGTTTGTGTCTTTATATGCCCTGTTTGTGAACAGAACTCCCACTTACCTGACGAAGGGGCAGCGCTCCGAAAGCTAGTGGCTTTTGCTACCAAAAAAACCTGTTGGACTTTAACCTGTTGTTGTGAGACTTATTACCGTGTTTACCCCAGTCCAACGCCGGCATCTCCACATCATGATATATTTCCAAGACAGGATTGTGAGTGAATTGGAGGGGAACTTGCAGGTGGTTTTCTCATGTGTCTGCTGTCCTTGTCTTTCTGGTTGGTAGAGGTTGTGGGTTTGTAAGTTGCTGTCGAAGGAACCTTGGCGAGTTGCTGTCACTGTGGGTGGACTCCAATCGCACTGTGCTTAGTCAGTAGCTCCCTGAGGCTCTGCTTTAAAAGATCAGCAATCTATTAGCTGCAGGAGACATAGTTGGACTTTAAGATCTACAGATCCTCTTGTACAGAGTTTGCTGGGCCATTCAGGGACAGCTAAAAGCCAACCACAATGTTGTGGATCTGAAGTCACATGGAAGGACAGTTCCTTCCCTAAAGGACATTAGTAACAAGATGGGTTTTTACAACAATTGATGCTTCATGCTTAGTATTACTGAGACTATGGGGCAAATTTTGGTCTGATCCAGCAGAGGGCGGTAAGAAGTTTAACAACACCAAGTTAAAGTCCAACAGGTTTATTTGGTAGCAAAAGCCCCACACAAGCTTTCGGAGCTCCAAGCCCCTTCTTCAGGTGAAGAAGACTCACCTGAAGAAGAGGCTTGGAGCTCCGATAGCTTGTGTGGCCTTTGCTACCAAATAAACCTGTTGGACTTTATTTAACCTGGTGTTGTTAAACTTCTTACTGTGTTTACCCCAGTCCAACGCCGGCATCTCCACCGCAGAGGGCAGCAGAGGCCAAGCTGATTGGCTGCTGGCGTGAAAAACTGCATCTTTGGAGACATGGAGTTGTGAAAGTATGCAAAGGGACAGGTTCTCTTTGACAAAGTCTGTGAGCAGTTCAACCTTCTGGAAGATTATTTTGTTTTGACATTTTGAGACTATGAAAATCAAAAGAACTGTTGGGCCTCGGCAAAGGAAATTAGAAATCACATTCAAAGTTGTTGTGCCAGTTTGCATCTAATGTACAGTATTACACTGCCTAGCTCTTTGAGGACATTAGTAGAACTAATCTATAATCATATTGGTGAAGTTGAACTCGGACTTGCAATCAAAGCAGGAAAGATTAAAGGAGGCTTTTCAAAGCAAGGAACAGCATAGAAAGCGTCCTTTCTGGTTGTATCACAGCTGCATATGGCTCCTGTCCTGACCAAGACTGCAATAATCAATGAAGGGTTGTGAACGAAGCCCAGTCCATCACACAAACCAGTCTCCCATCCACTGACTCTGTCTACACTTCCCGCTGCCTTGGAAAAGCAGCCAGCATAATTAAGGATCCCACGCACCCCGAACATTCTCTCTTCCACCTTCTTTTGTTGGGAAAAAGATACAAAAGTCTGAGGTCACGGACCAAGTGACTCAAGAACAGCTTCTTCCCTGCTGCCATCAGACTTTTGAATGGACCTACCTCACATTAAGTTGATCTTTCTCTACACCCTAGCTATGACTGTAACACTACATTCTGCACTCTCTCATTTCCTTCTCTATGAACGGTATGCTTTGTCTGTATAGCGCGCAAGAAACAATACTTTTCACTGTATGCTAATACATGTGACAATAATAAATCAAATCAAATGAAGGCAGCTTTGAATATTGCTGGTTCATTTTCTTTTAAGGGGGAGGTGTGACAATACTGTGCCTTTAAGAAATGCATTTGGCTAACTTCATAACATTCCTTGGAGTTTCTGATCTGGTCCCTAACATGGGACAGTCACTGATGAAGCAGCTGAAGATAGTCTGACCAATAACACTGTCCTGAGATATCCTGGGACTGGATTGATTGGCCTCCAACAACCACAACTGTCATCCTTCGTGTTGGATATGATCCCAACCAGTGGGCAGATTTGCCAGATGTCCATTGGCTCCAGTTTTGCTCGGGTTCTTTGATGCCAGAATGTGTCAAATGTTGCCTTGATGTCAAGGGTAACACTTTCAACACTCACCTCCAGAATTCAGTTCTTTTGCCCTTGTTCATACTAAGGCTGTAATGAGGTCAGGGGCTGAGTGTCCCTAGCGGAACCCAAACTGAGCGTCTATTTATTGCTGTATAAATGCCATTTGATAGAATTGTCAAGGACACTATGCTTTGATTGAGATATGGCAGTAATTGGCCAGATTGGATTTATTCTGCTTTATGTGGACAAAATGTAAGTGGACAGTTTCCACACAATTGGACCAGGCAGTAGCACTCCTCTTGGGAATCAAAATAGCTGGAAACTGACATCTGTGATGATGTGAAACTCCAGAGGAGGCTGAGATGGATCATCGCTCAACACTTCTGGCTGAAGATGGTTGCAAATGCTTCAGCCTTGTCTTTTGCACCAACATGCTGGGCTCCTCCATCACTGAGGATGAGGTTACTTATGGAGTTTTCTCCTCTGGCTGTTTATTTGATGGAGCAGAACTACAAAGTCATATCCATTAGCTGTCGGATTACTTGGCTCAAATGCATGCTGACTCCACTATTCCTCATGCATGCAGTCTTATGCTGAGCTTAGATGGTTGGCACCTCATTTTTAGGTATTCCGACCATAATTTCCTACATGTCTCATTGTATTGTGCTTGATTACGTCTTGGTGAAATGGTAGACTGAGGGATATACTGCCTTGTGAGGTTACAGAATGTGGTTGAATACATTTCTGTTGATGCTGATGGCTCACAGACCCTCAGGTTTGAGCTGTTAGATTTGCTCTGAATCTATCCTATTTAGCATGGTATTACTGACACACAACATGATAGCATCCTCAGCCTGAAGATTGATCTTTGGTGATCAATCTTCAGGCTATTGGGCTATTTGGTGATTACTCTTACCAATACTGTCATGGACAGATTCTTCTGCAGTTGTTAGATTAGTGAGGAGGAGGTCAAGCATGCTTTTAGCCTCTTGTTGTTTCCCTCAATACCTACCGCAGCCCCAGTCCAGCAGTGAAGAGCTTTAGGACCCGGCCAGCTTGGTCTGTGGTGGCGCTTTCGAGCCACTCTTGGTGATGGACATTGGAGTCCCCCACCCAGACTACATGCTGTGCCCTTGCCACCTTCAGTGCTCTCTCCAACTGATGTTCTAGATGGAGGAGAACTGATTTCCCTGGCACAGACTGGAAAGTGCTTAGAGCTGGGGGTCCGGACGGGGAGGAATTTGTAAAATGCGTACTGGAAGGTTCTTTGGAACAGTATGTAGATAGCCCGACTAGAGAGGGGGCTATACTGGACCTAGTTCTGGGAAATGAGCTCGGTCAGGTCGTCAAAGTTTCGGTAGGGGAACATGTGGCAAATAGTGACCACAACTCTGTTAACTTTAGGATAGTAATGGACAAGGATGAGTGCTGTCCTACAGGCAGGGTGCTAAATTGGGGGAAGGCTGACTATAGCCGGATTAGGCAGGAATTGGTGGATGTTGATTGGGAGAGGATGTTCGAGGGTAAGTCCGCGTCTGGCATGTGGGAGTCTTTTAAGGAACTATTGATAAGGCTGCAGGATAGGCATGTGCCTGTAAAAAGGAAAGATAGGAAAGGTAGGATTCGAGAGCCGTGGATAACCAGGGAAATTGAGGATCTGATTAAAATGAAAAGGGAGGCGTACGTTAAGTCCAGGCAACTGAAAACAGATGGAGCTCTGGAGGAATACAGAGAGAGTAGGAAAGATCTCAAACGGGGAGTTAGAAGGGCAAAAAGAGGTCACGAGATGTTCTTGGCAGGCAGGATTAAGGAGAATCCTAAGGCATTCTATTCATACGTTAGGAACAAAAGAGTTGTCAGGGAGAAAATCGGACCTCTCAGGGACAAAGGAGGGGATTTATGCTTAGAACACAAGGGAATAGGGGAGATCCTAAATGAATACTTTGCATCGGTATTCACGAAGGAGAGGGGCGTGTTAACCGGGAGTGTCTCGGAGGGAGGTGTTGACCCGTTAGAGAAAATCTCCATTACAAGAGAGGAAGTGTTAGGTTTTTTAGGGAACATTAAAACTGACAAAGCCCCAGGGCCTGATGGCATCTATCCTCGACTGCTCAGGGAGACGAGAGGTGAAATTGCTGGGCCTCTGACGGAAATCTTTGTCGCTTCTTTGGACACGGGTGAGGTCCCTGAGGATTGGAGGATAGCGAATGTGGTCCTGTTGTTTAAGAAGGGTAGCAGGGATAACCCAGGAAATTATAGGCCGGTGAGCTTGACGTCCGTGGTAGGGAAGTTGTTGGAGAGGATTCTTAGAGACAGGATGTATGTGCATTTAGAACGAAACAATCTCATTAGTGACAGACAGCATGGTTTTGTAAGAGGGAGGTTGTGCCTTACAAATTTGGTGGAGTTTTTTGAGGAAGTGACAAAAACGGTTGATGAAGGAAGGGCCGTGGATGTCGTCTATATGGATTTCAGTAAGGCATTTGACAAAGTCCCACATGGCAGGTTGGTTAAGAAGGTTAAGGCTCATGGGATACAAGGAGAAGTGGCTAGATAGGTGGAGAACTGGCTTGGCCATAGGAGACAAAGAACAAAGAACAAAGAACAATACAGCACAGGAACAGGCCCTTCGGCCCTCCAAGCCCGCGCCGCTCCCCGGTCCAGGATTGAATCCTGAATCCAGGATCCCCGCCCAATTTTCCAGCCTATCTACATACCAATATCCTATCCACCGAGCTGTCCCTCACAGCTACGATGCTTTGTTCATTACAACCTATTAACTCACCCCCACCCCCCTATTCCAGACCATGTGATCCCCAGGGAGAGGCGAAAACCCAGAGTGAAAAACCCCAGGGCCAATATGGGGAAAAAAAAAAAATCTGGGAAATTCCTCTCCGACCCCCTGAGGCGATCGAAACGAGTCCAGGAGATCACAATGGCCCTGATCGGAAAATGCTTCCCAACCCTAGTCATTTCCACTTCCATGAACACCATATGAATTCCCTGCCCCCGAGACAGGTTCCCAACTATCCGCAGTCTCGCTCTGTACTGGCACCAGCAAGATGATCATAGAATGAAGCCTTGAAACGAGAAACAAGGAACAATTAGCCCGCGCCGCTCCCTGGTCCAAACTAGACCACTCTTTTGTATCCCTCCATTCCCACTCCGGTCATATAGCTGTCTAGATAAGTCTTAAACGTTCCCAGTGTGTCCGCCTCCACCACCTTGCCCGGCAACACATTCCAGGCCCCCACGACCCTCTGTGTGAAATATGTCCTTCTGATATCTGTGTTAAACCTCCCCCCCTTCAAAGAACAAAGAACAGTACAGCACAGGAAACAGGCCTTCGGCCCTCCAAGCCTGTGCCGCTCCTTGGTCCAACTAGACCAATCGTTTGTATCCCTCCATTCCCAGGCTGCTCATGTGACTATCCAGGTAAGTCTTAAACGATGTCAGCGTGCCTGCCTCCACCACCCTACTTGGCAGCGCATTCCAGGCCCCTACCTGAGACAGAGGGTAGTGGTCGAAAGGACTTTTCCGGCTGGAGGTCTGTGACCAGTGGTGTTCCGCAGGGCTCTGTACTGGGACCTCTGCTATTTGTGATATATATAAATGATTTGGAAGAAGGTGTAACTGGTGTAATCAGCAAGTTTGCGGATGACACGAAGATGGCTGGAATTGCGGATAGCGAAGAGCATTGTCGGGCAATACAGCAGGATATAGATAGGCTGGAAAATTGGGGGAAGAGGTGGCAGATGGAGTTTAATCTGGATAAATGCGAAGTGATGCATTTTGGAAGAAATAATGTAGGGAGGAGTTATACAATAAATGGCAGAGTCATCAGGAGTATAGAAACACAGAGGGACCTAGGTGTGCAAGTCCACAAATCCTTGAAGGTGGCAACACAGGTGGAGAAGGTGGTGAAGAAGGCATATGGTATGCTTGCCTTTATAGGACGGGGTATAGAGTATAAAAGCTGGAGTCTGATGATGCAGCTGTATAGAATGCTGGTTAGGCCACATTTGGAGTACTGCGTCCAGTTCTGGTCGCCGCACTACCAGAAGGATGTGGAGGCATTGGAGAGAATGCAGAGAAGGTTTACCAGGATGTTGCCTGGTATGGAGGGTCTTAGCTATGAGGAGAGATTGGGTAGACTGGGGTTGTTCTCCTTGGAAAGACAGAGAATGAGGGGAGATCTAATAGAGGTATACAAGATTATGAAGGGTATAGATAGGGTGAACAGTGGGAAGCTTTTTCCCAGGTCGGAGGTGACGATCACGAGGGGTCACGGGCTCAAGCTGAGAGGGGCGAAGTATAACTCAGACACCAGAGGGACGTTTTTTACACAGAGGGTGGTGGGGGCCTGGAATGCGCTGCCAAGTAGGGTGGTGGAGGCAGGCACGCTGACATCGTTTAAGACTTACCTGGATAGTCACATGAGCAGCCTGGGAATGGAGGGATACAAACGATTGGTCTAGTTGGACCAAGGAGCGGCACAGGCTTGGAGGGCCAAAGGGCCTGTTTCCTGTGCTGTACTGTTCTTTGTTCTTTGATTCATCAGCTGAGAGGGGATGGCACGTGGTAATCAGTGGGAGGTATCCTTGCCCATGTTTGACCACACGTCATGAGACTTGACGGGATCCAGAGTCAATTTTGAGGATTCCTAGGACAAATCCTTGCCAACTATGGCACCACCTCTAGATTTGCCAGTTGGGCAGGACACACCCAGGAATGGTGGTGACAGAGGAGACTAGGAGGTAGGTTGTTTGGTATAATTCGATAAGTATGGCCAATCGGCTGTTGCTTAATTAGTCTGTGGGACCCCTCTATCCATTTTTCAACAAGCTCCCAGACTCAAGTAAGGAGGACTTTACAGGGTTGACTGGTGTGGTAATTTAATCGGGGCCTAGTTTTAAGGCTGATTAAATTGGATATCCTAAATTAAAGAATTGGACATATTAAAATGAAACACAGTCAAACCTTGGGCAGGCCAGACTTGACGAAAGTCAAATATACAAAGACACAGAAACATGTCTGGGCCTGGCGCATCAATCACCGTCAAGGATCATTACACTCTACTGACACCCAGCAGGAGATCATTGCACCCCATTGAAATGCACCGGCCTATTATTAGAAGCCCAGATCGGGCCAGACTTTCTGTGACCGAGAGTTCCTGCAATTACCTTATCTGGCAACAGTTACATGTCAGCAACAGCACGGAGATGGACACCGGGGGTGGACCCTGGTCTCCTGTCAGGCAGACATCAAGAAGCCCACTGGGTATTGGAACCCCCTCCTGGGACCTCATTGGTCGAAAGTCAGGGAAGTTTCTGGAAAGGCAGGCAGACAGGGGGATAAAGGTACACATTTGAGACACACCAGCAGCGAAGACTCGACGAGGGAGGCGGCCGTGACCATTCGGAAGACTGACCAGAGAAGGAAGGAAGGAAGGAAGAAGCTGCCATCGAGACTCACCTTCGTGACAACGGACCAGAGGGACTCAGAGAATCAGGGCTGCAGTTTAACCAAACCATCTTTACGGGTAGTATACTTGAATCTGGGGTATCCTCTTGTTTTATGTGGGTAATTTAAGGGTTAATAGTATTATTATTAATAAACTTATTGAACCTTTACCTGTGTTTGTCCTTTGTCCATCTTGCATCAGGGTAAAACTTCTGAGTAAGTAAACTGGTGGAAAGTATCTGAGAATTACAGGGTATGCTGTTGTCGTTTTTGGTACCTGGGATTGGTGTAAGGTGGCTCCCAGTGAACTGAGTGCCTTGCCAGGCCATTTCAGAGCCAACCACATTGCTGTGGCTCTGGAGTCACATGTAGGCCAGACCGGGTAAGGACGGCAGATTTCCTTCCCTAAAGGACATTAGTGAACCAGATGGGTTTTTACAACAATCATTTCATGGTCACCATGACTGATTTTTTCCCCCCAGATTTTTAAACTGAATTTAAATTCTCCAACCCTTCTTGGTGGAATGTGAACCCCTTTCTCCAGAATATTAGTTCTGCCTCTGGATAAAGACTATGCAATGGCTTCTTTTAATGGGGTCCCATGAGTCAATCAATTCTACCCCATTACAATCTGCTGCCAGCAACAAGAACAGCAGACCAAGAATCAAGTTCAAAACCTCAATGCCCTGAATGTCCTGAGATTGAGGTCGCAGCTGTCAATACAAACTGCAAAAATCCAACCCAAATGGTGGGTTTAACCTCCTGATGTAATTTTGTGTTTATAAAAGTGTTTAAAATGTCCATGTTTAATGAGGAAAAACATTTTAAACAGAAAATATCAAATCCTTGCTTAGAATTGGAGAACTTGGAGCTAAATTGCCCATTCGATTAAGCAGACACAGCATGGATTCATGAGGGGAAAGTCGTGCTTGACGAACTTGTTGGACTTTTATGAAGATGTCACTAGTGCGGTTGACGGAGGGGAACCGGTGGATGCGGTGTTTTTGGATTTCCAAAAGGCGTTTGATAAGGTGCCTCACAAAAGGTTGCTGAAGAAGATTGAGTCACACGGAGTTGGGGGTAGGGTGTTAGCGTGGATTGGGGATTGGCTATCCGACAGGAAGCAGAGAGTCAGAATAAATGGGTGCTTTACTAGTTGGCAGATGGTGACTAGTGGCGTGCCGCAGGGATCGGTACTGGGGCCTCAACTATTTACCATTTATATAGACGATCTGGAGGAGGGGACTGAGTGTAGGGTAACAACGTTTGCAGATGACACAAAGATAACTGGAAAAGTGAACCGTGTGGAGGGCGTAGAAGGTCTGCAGAGAGACTTGGACAGCCTGAGTGAGTGGGCGAGGATCTGGCAGATGGAGTATAATGTTGACAAATGCGAGGTTATTCACTTTGGAGGAAATAATAGCAAATTGGATTATTAACTAAATGGAAAAAAATTACAACATGCCACTGTGCAAAGGGACCTGGGGGTCCTTGTGCATGAGACGCAAAAACCCAGTCTGCAGGTGCAACAGGTGATCAAGAAGGCAAATGGGATGTTGGCCTATATCGCAAGGGGGATAGAATATAAAAGCAGAGATGTCTTGCTGCATCTGTACAGGGCATTGGTGAGGCCGCAGCTGGAATACTGTGTGCAGTATTGGTCCCCTTATTTGCGGAAGGATATATTGGCCTTGGAGGGAGTGCAGAGAAGGTTCACCAGGTTGATACCAGAGATGAGGGGTGTTGATTATGAGGACTGAGCAGATTGGGTTGTACCCGTTGGAATTTAGAAGGCTGAGGGGGGATCTTATAGAGACCTATAAGATAATGAAGGGGCTGGATAGGGTAGAGGTGGAGAGATTCTTTCCACTTAGAAAGGAAGCTAGAACTAGAGGGCACAGCCTCAAAATAAAGGGGGGTCAGTTTAGGACAGAGTTGAGGAGGAACTTCTTCTCTCAGAGGGTGGTGAATCTCTGGAATTCTTTGCCCACTGAAATGGTGGAGGCTACCTCGTTGAATATGTTTAAATCACAGATAGATGGGTTCCTGATCGGTAAGGGAATTAAGGGTTATGGGGATCAGGCGGGTAAGTGGAACTGATCCACTTCAGATCAGCCATGATCTTATTGAATGGTGGGGCAGGCTCGAGGGGCTAGATGGCCTACTCCTGCTCCTATTTCTTATGTTCTTATTAATGTTAGGGGACTAGCTAGAGTAAATGCATAGGGTTATGGGGATAGGGCCTGGGAGGGATTGTGGTCAGTGCAGACATGGGCCGAATGGCCTCCTTCTGCACTGTAGGGATTCTATGAAGTAAAAAATCATCATAAAATGCTTACTCCTGATTGCTTCAAAATTTATCTAAATGCATGACGCAGTAACCGAGGGGATAACTCGTTAACTGAGGGGACAGCTTGTTAACTGATGGCACAAAAAACAATGAGGGCGGTATGGTAACCGAAGGCACAGCGCGGTATCAATGGCACAGCACGGTAACTGATGGCACAGCGCGGTAACTGATGGCGCAGCACGGTAACCAACGGCACAGCGCAGTATCAACAGCACAGCGCGGTATCAACGGCAGAGCGCGGTATCAACGGCAGAGCGCGGTATCAACGGCACAGCGCGGTATCAACGGCACAGCGCGGTATCAACGGCACAGCGCGGTATCAACGGCACAGCACGGTATCAACGGCACAGCGCGGTATCAACGGCACAGCGCGGTATCAATGGCACAGCGCGGTATCAATGGCACAGCGCGGTATCAACGGCACAGCGCGGTATCAACGGCACAGCGCGGTATCAATGGCACGGTGCGGTAACCGATGGCACAGTGCGGTAACCAATGGCACAGCGCAGTATCAATGGCACAGTGCGGTAACCGATGGCACAGCACGGTAACCGATGGCACAGCACGGTAACCGATGGCACAGTGCGGTAACCAACGGCACAGCGCGGTATCAATGGCACAGCGCGGTATCAACGGCACAGCGCGGTATCAATGGCACAGCGCGGTATCAACGGCACAGCGCGGTATCAATGGCACAGCGCGGTATCAACGGCACAGCGCGGTATCAACGGCACAGCGCGGTATCAACGGCACAGCGCGGTATCAATGGCACAGCGCGGTATCAATGGCACAGCGCGGTAACCGATGGCACAGTGCGGTAACCGATGGCACAGTGCGGTAACCAATGGCACAGTGCGGTAACCAATGGCACAGCGCAGTATCAATGGCACAGTGCGGTAACCGATGGCACAGCACGGTAACCGATGGCACAGTGCGGTAACCAACGGCACAGCGCAGTATCAATGGCACAGTGCGGTAACCGATGGCACAGCACGGTAACCGATGGCACAGTGCGGTAACCAACGGCACAGTGCGGTAACCAACGGCACAGCGCAGTATCAATTGCACAGCGCGGTAACCGATGGCACAGCACGGTAACCGATGGCACAGCACGGTAACCGATGGCACAGCGCGGTAACCGATGGCACAGCACGGTAACCGATGGCACAGCACGGTAACCGATGGCACAGCGCGGTAACCGATGGCACAGCGCGGTAACCAATGGCACAGCGCGGTATCAACAGCGCAGCACGGTAACCGATGGCACAGCGCAGTATCAATGGCACAGAGCAGTAACCGATGGCACAGCGCAGTATCAATGGCACAGAGCAGTAACCGATGGCACAGCGCAGTATCAATGGCACAGAGCAGTAACCGATGTCACAGCGCAATAACTGATGGCACGGCACAGTAACCGATGGCACGGTGGTTACCGATGGGACGGCGCAGTAACCGAGGGCACAGTGTGGTAAGAGAGGGGACAGCGCAGTAACCAAGGGGATGGTGCAAGGGGACAGTGTAGTAACCAAGGGGATGGTGCAGTAACCAAGGGGACGGCGTAGTAACCAAGGGGGTGGCGCAGTAACCAAGGGGATGGCGCAGTAACCAAGGGGATGGTGCAGTAACCAAGGGGATGGTGCAGTAACCAAGGGCACGGCGTAGTAACCAAGGGGATGGTGCAGTAACCAAGGGGGTGGCGCAGTAACCAAGGGGGTGGCGCAGTAACCAAGTGGATGGTGCAGTAACCAAGGGGATGGTGCAGTAACCAAGGGGACGGCGTAGTAACCAAGGGGATGGCGCAGTAACCAAGGGGATGGCACAGTAACCAAGGGGGTGGCGCAGTAACCAAGGGGGTGGCGCAGTAACCAAGGGGGTGGCGCAGTAACCAAGGGGGTGGCGCAGTAGCCAAGGGGACGGTGCAGTAACCGAGGGGACGGCGCAGTTACCAATCGCACGGCACAGTAACCGAGGGGACAGTTCAGTAACCGAGGGGACAGTGTGGTAACCGAGGGCACAGTGTGGTAACCGAGGGCATAGTGTGGTAAGAGAGGAGACGGCGCAGTAACCAAGGGCATGGCGCAGTAACCAAGGGGATGGCGCAGTAAGCAAGGGGATGGCGCAGTAACTAAGGGGATGGTGCGGTAACCGAGGGGACAGTGTGGTAACCGAGGGCACAGTGTGGTAAGAGAGGGGACGGCGCAGTAACCAAGGGGATGGCGCAATAATCAAGGGGACGGCGCAGTAACCAAGGGGATGGCGCAATAATCAAGGGGATGGCACAGTAACCAAGGGGATGGTGCAATAACAGAGGGCACAGTGAGGTAACCAAAGGAATGCGGTGGTAACAGAGGGGACAGCACAGTAACCAAAGAGACGGCGTGGTAACCGAGAGGACAGCTCAGTAACCGAGGGGACTGCATGGTAACTGAGGGCAGGGCGTGGTAATCGAAGGTACGGGCACTAACTGAGTTAGGTTAAGACACTAGGTGACAAACAAGTATCTAGTGTGTGAGTATCACGGACAAGATCGGCCCTAGTGAACTGAGTGCCTTGCCAGGCCATTTCAGGGGGCAGCTAAGAGTCACATGCAGTCCAAACTAAATAAAGGCCAGCAGATCTCCTTCCCAAAGTGGATGAGTGAACCTGGTGTGTTTTTATAACAATCAATGTAAACTCCATAGACCAGTTTTTAATTCCAGGTTTATTAACGAATTGAATTTAGCTGTCATTGTGACCTTAGCCTGGGCCTCTGAATTACTAGTCCAGTGTCACTATCATGACATTACAGTGATCATATTGTACAAGACACTTTCCATTTAACAACAGTCTATGGCAAAAAGTTCAGAGCTTGAATGAGTTGTGAAAGTAAATGTTAGTTTACACAGAAAAAAGTGAACAGATTTCCCGCTGGGAATGGGAGGCAGCAGAACAGAATCAGGAGAGAAGCCGCTATCCTGGAGCTGAGTGATTTTCCAGTGCCTGGGTTTAATGTCACTTTGTTTGAAAAAATACACCACACTTTTTACAAAAATGTTGAAAAGTGCTAAAAAGACATTTTTACATATTATTTCGGAAAAGAAAAAACAATGCTGTGTAAAATTCCTCAACCTGCTAGGGTAGAAATACAGTTACAAAAACAATTCTCACTGTTTGGTTACAGAGATGATTCTGGGACAAAAGGAGTTGGAGGCACGCCCCAGAATCTCCAGGCATTAAGGATTAATCTCCCATACACCCTTGCCAGCTATTTGCAGAGGAAAAAGATCTTAAAAATCATTTGCGGATTTATTAGCTATAAAACATTGATGATGTGGGGTTAAAAGGTTGGTCGCAGGTGAGCGATTGTGAAGTTAAGCTTCCAGGAATGAGTCCAGTAACTGGATAGAGCAGAGCAGCTCAGAGCAGTCCAATCCCACCTGGAGGTAGACCTTTTCCCAGTGATTCGGAGCCTTATCTTGGTCAGCCGGCTGGGTTTGGGCAGTCAGGGTCAGAGGTAGAAAAGGAAGGTTTAGCTGACCTCATCTTGTCAAACTCTAAGGCGATTTTCAGTGCAGTGGAATTGAGGCCAACAGACTGCAAATTGCAGAGGATAGCCACAACCACACCCCGGGGAGGGATCCCAGCCTCTGCGATTCCAGCGGGAGGGTCCTGGGCGTCTACGGGAAGGATCAGCAGGACACTGCTGGCCCCCACTGCCCCGCCCGTGTGGGTGAGGTAGTGTCGCCGACGCCGGCATTGTCCACACTCCTGGCCTTGCTCCACAACGCCCCAGCCCATGGCGTACCTGCCCTCTCTATCCCAGCTCAATTCAGTTCTGTCCACTGGGTTCCAAATCATTCCCATGGTGGCTAGTCTGAGGTAGCCTGGCAGCAGAGTCCGGTGCCCATTCTTCAGCCACTCAGCCTGGTAGCTGTACAACATGGCGTTGCCAAATCGTAAGAGATCACACACCGTGGACAGGAATCCACCTCCAGCCCATTTGTAGGAGAGGTCCACGTACGGACAGTTCACCAGACGCCCCTTCTTACTATAAACGTAGTACCTATCACAAAACAGAAATGGATGAAGGTTCAATCATATCACAATTCAATTCAATCATAGAACATAGAACAGTACAGCACAGAACAGGCCCTTCGGCCCACGATGTTGTGCCGACCTTCATCTGAAACCAAGATCAAGCTATCCCACTCCCTACCATCCTGGTGTGCTCCATGTGCCTATCCAATAACTGCTTAAATGTTCCTAAAGTGTCTGACTCCACTATCACTGCAGGCAGTCCATTCCACACCCCAACCACTCTCTGCGTGAAGAACCTACCTCTGATATCCTTCCTATATCTCCCACCATGAACCCTATAGTTATGCCCCCTTGTAATAGCTCCATCCACCCGAGGAAATAGTCTTTGAACGTTCACTCGATCTATCCCCTTCATCATTTTATAAACCTCTATTAAGTCTCCCCTCAATCTCCTCCGCTCCAGAGAGAACAGCCCAGCTCCCTCAACCTTTCCTCATAAGACCGACACTCCAAACCAGGCAGCATCCTGGTAAATCTCCTCTGCACTCTTTCCAGCGCTTCCACATCCTTCTTATAGTGAGGTGACCAGAACTGCACGCAATATTCCAAATGCGGTCTCACCAAGGTCCTGTACAGTTGCAGCATAACCCCACGGCTCTTAAACTCCAACCCCCTGTTAATAAAAGCTAACACACTATATGCCTTCTTCACAGCTCTATCCACTTGAGTGGCAACCTTTAGAGATCTGTGGATATGGACCCCAAGATCTCTCTATTCCTCCACAGTCTTCAGAACCCTACCTTTGACCCTGTAATCCACATTTAAATTTGTCCTACCAAAATGAATCACCTCACATTTATCAGGGTTAAACTCCATTTGCCATTTTTCAGCCCAGCTTTGCATCCTATCTATGTCTCTTTGCAGCCTACAACAGCCCTCCACCTCATCCACTACTCCACCAATCTTGGTGTCATCAGCAAATTTACTGATCCACCCTTCAGCCCCCTCCTCTAAGTCATTAATAAAAATCACAAAGAGCAGAGGACCAAGCACCGATCCCTGCGGCACTCCGCTAGCAACCTGCCTCCAGTCCGAAAATTTTCCATCCACCACCACCCTCTGTCTTCGATCAGATAGCCAGTTACCTATCCAATCGGCCAACTTTCCCTCTATCCCACACCTCCTTACTTTCATCATAAGCCGACCATGGGGGACCTTATCAAACACCTTACTAAAATCCATGTATATGACATCAACCGCCCTACCTTCATCAACACACCTAGTTGCCTCCTCAAAAAATTCTATCAAATTTGTGAGGCACGATTTGCCCTTCACAAATCCGTGCTGACTATCCCGGATTAATCCGCATCTTTCTAAATGGTCGTAAATCCCATCCCTAAGGACCTTTTCCATCAATTTACCAACCACCGAAGTCAGACTAACCGGTCTATAATTACCAGGGTCATTTCTATTCCCTTTCTTAAACAGAGGAACAATATTCGCCACTCTCCAGTCCTCTGGCACCATCCCCGTGGACAGTGAGGACCCAAAGATCAAAGCCAAAGGCTCTGCAATCTCATCCCTCGCCTCCCAAAGAATCCTAGGATACATTTCATCAGGCCCAGGGGACTTATCGACCTTCAGTTTATTCAAAACTGCCAATACATCCTCCCTCCGAACATCTATTTCCTCCAGCCTATTAGCCTATAACATCTTCTCTTCCTGAAAAACATGGCCCCTCTCCTTGGTGAACACTGAAGAAAAGTATTCATTCATCACCTCGCCTATCTCTACTGATTCCATACCCAAGTTCCCACCACTGTCCTTGACCGGCCCTAACCTCACCCTGGCTATTCTTTTATTCCTCACATAAGAGTAAAAAGCCTTGGGGTTTTCCTTGATCCGACCCGCCAAGGACTTCTCATGTCCCCTCCTAGCTCTCCTCAGCCCCTTTTTCAGCTCATTCCTTGCTAACGTGTAACCCTCAATCGAGCCATCTGAACCTTGTTTCCTCATCCCTACATAAGCTTCCCTCTTCCTTTTCACAAGACATTCACAATATAGGGCGGCATGGTAGCACAGTGGTTAGCACTGCTGCTTCACAGCTCCAGGGACCTGGGTTCAATTCCCGGCTTGGGTCACTGTCTGTGTGGAGTTTGCACATTCTCCTCGTGTCTGCGTGGGTTTCCTCCGGGTGCTCCGGTTTCCTCCCACAGTCCAAAGATGTGCAGGTTATTTTGATTGGCCATGCTAAAATTGCCCTTAGTGTCCTGAGATGTGTAGGTTAGAGGGATTGGTGGGTAAAATATGTAGGGATATGGGGGTAAGGCCTGGGTGGGATTGTGGTCGGTGCAGACTCGATGGGCCGAATGGCCTCTTTCTGTGCTGTAGGGTTTCTATGATTTCAATTGTGGGCCACTTATCCTCACCCTGCTCAGGAACAACTGCCATTTCGACAAACACCTCAGCACATGGCAACATTAGAAATGGCTGACTTTGTGTCTCAGTTGATTTGAATCTCACCTTTGAGTCAGAAGGTTGTGGGTTCAAGTCCCACCCAGAGACTTCAGCACAAAAACCCAACTGACACACCCAGTACAGTCCTGAGGGAGTGCTGCACTGTCAGAGAGTCAGTTCTGAGGGAGTGCCGCACTGTCAGAGGGTCAGTACTGAGGGAGTGCTGCACTGTCAGAGGGTCAGTACTGGGGGAGTGCTGCACTGTCAGGGGGTCAGTCCTGAGGGAGTGCCGCACTGTCAGAGGGTCAGTACTGAGGGAGTGCCGCACTGTCAGAGGGTCAGTGCTGAGGGAGTGCCGCACTGTCAGAGGGTCAGTACTGAGGGAGTGCCACAATGTCAGGGGGTCAGTCCTGAGGGAGTGCCGCACTGTCAGAGGGTCTGTACTGAGGGAGTGCTGCACTGTCAGAGGGTCAGTACTGGGGGAGTGCTGCACTGTCAGGGGGTCAGTCCTGAGGGAGTGCCGCACTGTCAGAGGGTCAGTACTGAGGGAGTGCTGCACTGTCAGGGGGTCAGTCCTGAGGGAGTGCCGCACTGTCAGAGGGTCAGTACTGAGGGAGTGCCGCACTGTCAGAGGGTCAGTGCTGAGGGAGTGCCGCACTGTCAGAGGGTCAGTGCTGAGGGAGTGCTGCACTGTCAGAGGGTCAGTACTGAGGGAGTGCTGCACTGTCAGAGGGTCAGTACTGAGGCAGTGCCGCATTGTCAGAGGGTCAGTACTGAGGGAGTGCTACACTGAGGGTCAGTACTGAGAGAGTGCTACACTGAGGGTCAGTACTGAGGGAGTGCTGCACTGTCAGAGGGTCAGTACTGAGGGAGTGTCGCACTGTCAGAGGGTCAGTAATGAGGGAGTGTCGCACTGTCAGAGGGTCAGTACTGAGGGAGTGCTACACTGAGGATCAGTACTGAGGGAGTGCTGCACTGTCAGAGGGTCAGTACTGAGGGAGTGCTACACTGTCAGAGGGTCTGTACTGAGGGAGTGCTGCGCTGTCAGAGGGTCAGTACTGGGGGAGTGCTGCACTGTCAGGGGGTCAGTCCTGAGGGAGTGCCGCACTGTCAGACGGTCAGTACTGAGGGAGTGCTACACTGTCAGAGGGTCAGTACTGAGGGAGTGCTGCACTGAGGGTCAGTACTGAGGGAGTGCTGTACTACCCTCATCCAACAGCCCCATTGCAATTCATGCATAGCAGAGAAATAGACTAACTAGTCTAGCCCAATGTTATAGAACATAGAACAGTACAGCACAGAACAGGCCCTTCGGCCCACGATGTTGTGCCGAGCTTTATCTGAAACCAAGATCAAGCTATCCCACTCCCTATCATCCTGGTGTGCTCCATGTGCCTATCCAATAACCGCTTAAATGTATCTAAAGTGTCTGACTCCACTATCACTGCAGGCAGTCCATTCCACACCCCAACCACTCTCTGCGTAAAGAACCTACCTCTGATATCCGTCCTGTATCTCCCACCACGAACCCTATAGTTATGCCCCCTTGTAATAGCTCCATCCACCCGAGGAAATAGTCTTTGAACGTTCACTCTATCTATCCCCTTCATCATTTTATACACCTCTATTAAGTCTCCCCTCAGCCTCCTCCGCTCCAGAGAGAACAGCCCTAGCTCCCTCAACCTTTCCTCATATGACCTACCCTCCAAACCAGGCAGCATCCTGGTAAATCTCCTCTGCACTCCTTCCAGCGCTTCCACATCCTTCCTATAGTGAGGTGACCAGAACTGCACACAATATTCCAAATGTGGTTTCACCAAGGTCCTGTACAGTTGCAGCATAACCCCACGGCTCTTAAACTCCAACCCCCTGTTAATAAAAGCTAACACACTATAGGCCTTCTTCACAGCTCTATCCACTTGACTGGCAACCTTTAGAGATCTGTGGATATGGACCCCAAGATCTCTGTTCCTCCACAGTCTTCAGAACCCTACCTTTGACCCTGTAATCCACATTTAAATTTGTCCTACCAAAATGAATCACCTCACATTTATCAGGGTTAAACTCCATTTGCCATTTTTCAGCCCAGCTTTGCATCCTATCTATGTCTCTTTGCAGCCTACAACAGCCCTCCACCTCATCCACTACTCCACCAATCTTGGTGTCATCAGCAAATTTACTGATCCACCCTTCAGCCCCCTCCTCTAAGTCATTAATAAAAATCACAAAGAGCAGAGGACCAAGCACCGATCCCTGCGGCACACCGCTAGCAACCTGCCTCCAATCCGAAAATTTTCCATCGACCACCACCCTCTGTTAAGCCTCCTCCCATCGCTCTTCATCTTGCTCCATCGGTATTCGATTCCTTTCTCCTTCATGAAATTATCTCGCCTCCCCTTCAATGAATCTTCCTCTGCTTCAATTATTTATCCAAATTACCCTCAACAGGTTCATGTCCATCTCAACCATTCCCTGCAGCAAAACATTCAGGCTCCAGTAACTCTCTGTCTGAAGAACTCTCTCCTAATATCTCACTCCTCAATCCCTTGGTAATCATTTTAAACTGATGACCTCTCATCACTGTCTTCCCAACCAGATTCCCACTAAGATTCTAAATAAGCTTAGGAATCCTAACTGAGCCTCCTTCAGCCCCAGTGGACATATTTGCTGCATTTTGAAACTCTCCGAAACTGAAGTTCACATTCTTGGCATCATCTTGACAAATCCAAAAAGTTGTTATGCTGCGAGAGTCAGCCTTGAGTGTGTATAAATAAAATGGTAAAGATCAAATAGAAAATGTCAATGCCAAGAAGGAGCTCCCACTTTGACCTTGTATTTGGGCCCTAGCTTTACAGAACTGAGCCACAGGCTATGTATGTTCTGGACCCAACTGTGTGAAGTTCCAATTCTCCGCAATATGAATAATGTTTGTGGTTTGATTCTGCAACACTAGGGGGAGCAGACATGTCCAGAGGCAGTGTCCTGCAATAAAGCTGAGGTCAGTGCAGTCCTTAATTGTAAGTTCTTGTATCACCCCCCCCCTTGTCTGCTCCCTCTGTAAAACATGCTTCTGATTAATCAGTAATGTTGAAGAGATCAGGAAATTTGAGCAAATGAGATCCCCAAATTGCACTCAACTCAGGCTGTGCAGAATTGATTGTAATACTTGGTTCAAGAACACTTCACAAAAAATGACTAAAATATTTTTCAGAATAAAGTATTTAAGAAAATAATATATCATCCAATGTGGGGTGGCCCTGTGATTAATTACCTACCAGAGTTATAGAGTGCAGGAAAGCCCTTCGGCCCATCGAGTCTGCACCGGCAATAACTACACCACTAAAGTTGCGCTAATCCCATTTTCCAGCACTTGTTCCCATATCCTTGAATGTTATGATATTTAAGTGTTCATCCAAATACTTTTTAACTGTAAGATTTCCGGCCTCCACTACCATCCCAGGCAGTGCATTCCAGATTCCCACCATCCTCTGAGTGAATTTATTTTTCTCAAATTCCCTCTGAATCACCTGCCCCTCACCCTAAAACTCTGCCCCCTCGTGATTGGCCCCTCAGCCAAGGGGAACAGCTGCTTAACACACAGAAACATAGAAAATATAAGCAGGAGTGTTTGGCCCTTCGAGCCTGCTCCACCATTCATTGTGACCATGGCTGCTCATCCAACTCAATAGCCTGATCCCGTCTTCTCCCCTCATATCCTTTGATCCCCTTCACCTCAAGTGCTATATCTAACTGCTTCTTGAAAACTTAGCAAGTTAAGAGTTCACGCGTTTTGGAGGCACTTGCTGCACAAAGCCTTTCCAATCTTCTCACAATTCAATTAACAACTTGTATCCAGTAAATCAAAATGAAAATATTGTTTAATGGCAATGTTGTTACCTTTTGCAGTGTTAATTTGAACCGGGAGCAGCAGACACCCTGGTCTCTGGTTAGCATCACGAATCACAGTGAATCCCAAGAAACGTAAATGGCAGAACCCTTATACATAAATGGCAGAACCTTTAAATGTATTGAGGGATCTGGGTGTACAGGTACACAGGTCACTGAAAGTGGCAATGCAGATGGAGAAGGTAGTCAAGAAGGCTTATGGCATGCTTGCCTTCATCGGCCGGGGCATTGAGTTTAAAAATTGGCAAGTCATGTTGCAGCTTTATAGAATCTTAGTTAGGCCGTACTTGGAATAGAGTGTTCAATACTGGTCGCCACACTACCAGAAGGATGTGGAGGCTTTGGAGAGGGTACAGAAAAGATTTACCAGGATGTTGCCTGGTATGGAAGGCATTAGCTATGAGGAGAGGTTGGAGAAACTTGGTTTGTTCTCACTGGAACGACGGAGGTTGAGGTCTGATAGAAGTCTACAAGATTATGAGGGGCATGGACAGAATGGATAGTCAGAAGCTTTTTCCCATGGTGGAAGAGTCAATTGCTAGGGGACATAGGTTTAAGTTGCGAGGGGCAAGATTTAAAGGTGATATATGAGGCAAGTTTTTTTTAAACACAGAGGGTGGCGAGTGCCTGGAACTCGCTGCCGGGGGAGGGAGTGGAAGTAGATACGATAATGACGTTTAAGGGGCGTCTTGATAAATGCATGAATAGGATGGGAATAGAGGGATATGGTCCCCGGAAGTGTAGGGGTTTTTAGTTCATACGGGCAGCATGGTCAGTGCGGCTTGGAGGGCCGAAGGGCCTGTTCCTGTGCTGTAATTTTCTTTGTTCTTTGTACACGTGAGAGGCAGCAACAATCTCAGCACAAGTAAATTACAGTCCGAGAGATCCCAGAACCAATGTGTACTCCCTAGATTCTCCCTGAGAACTGACCAGAACATTTCTGCTAAATAGCTAGAATAATGTTGGGGCTGGAAGCATTACACAATCCGAAGACAGCTGAGGATACATAAACCATGAGGACCTAAACCAGTCTTGGAATCAGTAACAGTGACATTTTTCTTCGCCCTCACTTCACTGCTCCGAGCCACTGTGCTATTTTCACACCATGAGCAGGGCAAGGAGCCAGGTTCCAAATCATCTCCACCCCAGTCAGAATGGGGCTCAAACCCCATTTTGTTGTCAGTAAGCTGGTCCTCAACAGCTATCGACAAACCCTCGCTCGCTGAGTTGCTAAGGCAACATACATGGTTACATGCCTGTTGCAGTCTGGATAGTGATAGCAGAGGCTCAGAATTCTTTCCATCACATGATCATTAATCTTGGTTACTCGTATGTTGGAAAGAATTACAAGTTGATACTCGATCTGTTTGGATACATTACGAACAAGCCTTCCTTGGCCATCGATTCCTGCTTCTGGCTCAGAGGCAGTGATGGTGCCCACTATACCACAAGACCTCCACACATCCCATAACAGTCCTAAAACAAATTTACTTTAAGGTCAGTTTATGCGTGTGTGAAGTTTCTCTCAGCATTCAAACGGCTGAGACAGTGGCATTGTTGTCATGTGACAGGAAAATGGAGATGAGGGAAAGAAAGGCATTTGACAAGTCTAGGATGTCCCAACAACAGCAACACCTTGTATTTATCTAGCAACCTTAATGTAGTGGAATAACCCAAGATACTTCACAGGTGCAAACAAATATGACACTGAACCATCTCAGGGTCCGACGTTAAAAGCTTGGTCATAGAGATAATGAGGATATTAAAGGAGAAAATTGAAGATGAGAGGCCCAGTGGTTTAGGGATAGAATTCCAGAACTAATGGCCTTAACATCTGAAGGCTGGTGGTCAATGGTGGGGGCAATTAAAATCAGGGATGCCCACAAGAACACACAACACAAGAAATAGAAACAGAACTGGGCCACCAGGCCCTTCAAGCCTGCCCCACCATTCAACACAATCATGGCTGATCTACACTGGCCTCAACTCCTTTTCTGTGACATTTCCACCGTCGCCCTCTATTCTTTAATCTAGCAAATATTTATCCCCCTCCACTTTAAATACTCCTAATGACTCACCCTCCACCACCTTTTGGGACAGAGAATTCAGGAGATTCACCACACAGCGAGAAGAAATTTCTATGCACCTCAGTTTTAAATGACTGGCCCTTTATCTTCATAGAAATCATAGAAACCCTACAGTACAGAAAGAGGCCATTCGGCCCATCGAGTCTGCACCGACCACAATCCCACCCAGGCCCTTCCCCCATAATTATGATGCGGTTAGGCAAGAATTAGGGGTCATAAGTTGGGAACAGAAACTGTCAGGGAAAGGAACTAATGAAAAGTGGAACTTTTTCAAGGAACAAATACTGAGTGTCCTTGATAAGTATGTCCCTGTCAGTCGGGCAGGAAATGGCTGAATGAGGGAACCATGGTTCACGAAAGAGGTGGAATGTCTTGTGAAAAGGAAGAGGGAAGCTTATGTAGGGATGAGGAAACAAGGTTCAGATGGCTCGATTGAGGGTTACAAGTTAGCAAGGAATGAGCTGAAAAAGGGGCTGAGGAGAGCTAGGAGGGGACATGAGAAGTCCTTGGCGGGTCGAATCAAGGAAAACCCCAAGGCTTTTTACTCTTATGTGAGGAATAAAAGAATGACCAGGGTGAGGTTAGGGCCGGTCAAGGACAGGAGTGGGAACTTGTGTATGGAGTCAGTAGAGATAGGCGAGGTGATGAATGAATACTTTTCTTCAGTGTTCACCAAGGAGAGGGGCCATGTTTTTGAGGAAGAGAAGGTGTTACAGGCTAATAGGCTGGAGGAAATAGATGTTCGGAGGGAGGATGTCCTGGCAGTTTTGAATAAACTGAAGGTCGATAAGTCCCCTGGGCCTGATGAAATGTATCCTAGGATTCTTTGGGAGGCAAGGGATGAGATTGCAGAGCCTTTGGCTTTGATCTTTGGGTCCTCGCTGTCCACGGGGATAGTGCCAGAGGACTGGAGAATGGCGAATGTTGTTCCTCTGTTTAAGAAAGGGAATAGAAATGACCCTGGTAATTATAGACCGGTTAGTCTTACTTCGGTGGTTGGTAAATTGATGGAAAAGGTCCTTAGAGATGGGATTTACGACCATTTAGAAAGATGCGGATTAATCCGGGATAGTCAGCACGGATTCGTGAAGGGCAAGTCGTGCCTCACAAATTTGATTGAATTTTTTGAGGAGGTAACTAAGTGTGTTGATAAAGGTAGGGCAGTTGATGTCATATACATGGATTTTAGTAAGGCGTTTGATAAGGTCCCCCATGGTCGGCTTATGATGAAAGTGAGGAGGTGTGGGATAGAGGGAAAGTTGGCCGATTGGATAGGTAACTGGCTGTCTGATCGAAGACAGAGGGTGGTGGTGGATGGAAAATTTTCGGATTGGAGGCAGGTTGCTAGCGGAGTGCCGCAGGGATCTGCTTGGTCCTCTGCTCTTTGTGATTTTTATTAATGACTTGGAGGAGGGGGCTGAAGGGTGGATCAGTAAATTTGCTGGAGTAGTGGATGAGGTGGAGGGCTGTTGTAGGCTGCAAAGAGACATAGATAGGATGCAAAGCTGGGCTGAAAAATGGCAAATGGAGTTTAACCCTGATAAATGTGAGGTGATTCATTTTGGTAGGACTAATTTAAATGTGGATTACAGGGTCAAAGGTAGGGTTCTGAAGACTGTGGAGGAACAGAGAGATCTTGGGGGTCCATATCCACAGATCTCTAAAGGTTGCCAGTCAAGTGGATAGAGCTGTGAAGAAGGCCTATAGTGTGTTAGCTTTTATTGATGTGGAGATGCCGGCATTGGACTGGGGTCCAACGACAGCGCAGAGTCGCTGAGCAGAAACTGATAGCCAAGTTCCGCACACACGAGGATGGCCTCAACCGGGATATTGGGTTCATGTCACACTATTTGTAACCCCCACAGCTTGCCTGGACCTGCAAAGTTTCACTGGCTGTCTTGTCTGGAGACAATACGCATCTTTTTAGCCTGTCTTGATGCTCTCTCCACTCACGTTCTTTGTATCTTAAAGACTTGATTAGCTGTAAGTATTCGCATTCCAACCATTATTCATGTAAATTGAGTCTGTGTCTTTATATGCCCTGTTTGTGAACAGAATTCCCACTCACCTGAAGAAGGGGCTTGGAGCTCCAAAAGCTTGTGTGGCTTTTGCTACCAAATAAACCTGTTGGACTTTAACCTGGTGTTGTTAAACTTCTTACTTAGCTTTTATTAACAGGGGGTTGGAGTTTAAGAGCCGTGGGGTTATGCTGCAACTGTACAGGACCTTGGTGAGACCATATTTGGAATATTGTGTGCAGTTCTGGTCACCTCACTATAAGAAGGATGTGGAAGCGCTGGAAAGAGTGCAGAGGAGATTTACCAGGATGCTGCCTGGTTTGGAGGGTAGGTCTTATGAGGAAAGGTTGAGGGAGCTAGGGCTGTTCTCTCTGGAGCGGAGGAGGCTGAGGGGAGACTTAATAGAGGTTTATAAAATGATGAAGGGGATAGAGAGAGTGAACGTTCAAAGACTATTTCCTCGGGTGGATGGAGCTATTACAAGGGGGCATAACTATAGGGTTCGTGGTGGGAGATATAGGAAGGATATCAGAGGTAGGTTCTTTATGCAGAGAGTGGTTGAGGTGTGGAATGGACTGCCTGCAGTGATAGTGGAGTCAGACACTTTAGGAACATTTAAGCAGTTATTGGATAGGCACATGGAGCACACCAGGATGATAGGGAGTGGGATAGCTTGATCTTGGTTTCAGATAAAGCTCGGCACAACATCATGGGCCGAAGGGCCTGTTCTGTGCTGTACTGTTCTATGTTCTATATTTATCAACACCCTGTACAATTGCAACAAAACCTCCCTATTTTTAAACTCCAACCCCTTCTTTGCAATAAAAGTCAAAATGCCGTTTGCCTTCCTAACTACTTATTGGACCTGCTTGCTAGCTTTTTATGATTCATGCACTAGAACACCTAGATTCCTCTGCACTTCACTCACCTGCAGTCTCTCTCCATTTCGATAATAATCTGCCTCTTGATTTCTCCTACCAAAGTTCATAACCTCACACTTCCCCACATTAAACTCCATTTGCCAAGTTTTTGCCCAGTCACCCCATCTATCTCTATCCCACTGCAGAATCACAATATCCTCATCACAACCTGCCCTTCCACCTATCTTTGTATCATTGGAAAATTTGGAAATCTTTCATTCTGTTCCTTCCTCTAGGTCATTAATGTAAAGAGTGAACAATTGTGGGCCAGGAACTGATCCCTGCCGGTACTCCACTAGTTACATCTTTCCACTTTGAAAATTACCCATTTATTCCAACTTTCTGTTTTCTATGTGACAGCCAGTTTTCAATCCATGCTAGTGCACTTCCTCTAATTCCACGGGCTTTTACTTTATGTACCAGCCTCTTATGCAACACCTTGTCAAATGCCTTTGAAATGAAATCTAAATACGCTACATCTACAAGTTCCCCTCTATCTACGTCCCTGTTACATCCTCAAAGAATTCAAGCAAATTTGTCAAACATGATTTACCTTCCATAAAACCATGTTGACGAGGTTTGATTCTATTCAGTATTCCTAAATGATTAGCTATTTCCTCTTTGATTATTGACTCCAGCATCTTGCCAATGATAGATGTTAAACTAACTGGCCTATAGTTTCCTGCTTTCTGTCTTTCTTCCTTTTTGAATAAGGGGATCACATTGGCTGTTTTCCAATCTTCTGGTACCCTCCCAGAACTTAGCGAGTTACAAAAATTTCAACCAATGGGTCCACCATCTCTGCAGCCACTTCTATTAAAACCCTAGTGTGTAGTTCAGAAAGGAGTAAGGAGT
Source organism: Mustelus asterias (assembly GCF_964213995.1). Classification (NCBI taxonomy): domain Eukaryota; kingdom Metazoa; phylum Chordata; class Chondrichthyes; order Carcharhiniformes; family Triakidae; genus Mustelus; species Mustelus asterias. The sequence goes on along the minus strand of NC_135829.1, from coordinate 24,684,027 downwards.
CTAACAACACCAGGTTAAGAAGGTTCAGAAAGGAGTGCAGGGATTTCAGAGGGATGTGAGGCTGGAGATATAGATTGTAAATAGTTGGGGCCCGAAGACTGAACCCTGTAGCACCCCACTAGTTACATTTTACCAACCAGGAAAAGGCTCATTTATCCCGACTCTCTACTTTCTGTTGGTTAGCCAACCCAAACTAATAAATTGCCCCTAATCCCATGTGAATTAGCCTTGTGTATTAACCTTTTGCGTGGCACATTATCAAAGGCCTTCTAGAGGTCCAGATATACTACAACTACAGGATCACCATTATCCACCTTGCTTGTTGCATCTTCAAAGAAGTCAAGAAAATTGGTCAAATTAGTCAAAGAAAATTAGGGGTTAAGTGGAAGGTCAGGTGTTTCTCACATGTCAGTGCGGATTCGATGGGCTGAAGGGCATCTTCTGCGCTGTATGATTCTATAATTCAAACATAATTTACCCTTCATAAAACCATGCTGACTCTGATGGCTTGTACTTTGACCTTCTAAATGTTCGGTTATTACTTCTTTTATAATGGTTTCTAACAATTACTAGTTGGCCTATAGTCTCCTATATTGTGTCCCCCTCCCTTTTTGAATAAGAGCATAAAACTAGGGTTGATGGGGTGGAGGTGATATTGGCAGCACGGTGGCACAGTGGTTAGCACTGTTGCCTCACAGTGGACCAGGGATCAATTGCGACCTTGGGTAACAGTCTGTGTGGAGTTTGCACGTTTTCCCCATGTCTGTGTGGGTTTCCTCTGGACGCTCTGGTTTCCCCCCACAGTCTAAAGATGTGCGGGTCAGATGGATTGGCCATGGCTAAAAACAATTGCCCCTTAGTGTCCCAAGATGTGTACATTAGATGGATTGGCCATGGTAAGTGTTTGGGGTTATGGGGATAGGGTGGGGGAGAGGGCCTGGGTAAGATACTCTGTGATAGATTCAGTGCACTCTCAAAGGGCTGAATGGCCTCCTTCTGCATTGTAGTTATTCTATGATTCTACTATGGGAAATCCATCTCCAATTTAGCTACCTTGTTGAAATCACTACATAATCTATTGTGTGTTAAACAGTCTTGGTGTTGGACACCCAAATGCAAGGAGCCAAATCAGGTGGTGAAGAATACTTTGCAAGTCCAAAGTCTTAGAGTCATTGGGTGGAATTTCCCTATCTCGCCTGCCATGGGATTCATAGCTGGCGGGGCAGGGACCATGTGAAGGTCTGTTGACCTCGGGTGGGATTTTACAGCTTTGGGGCGAGTGCAGCTGGAAAATCCCACCCATAGAGTCATACTGTGCAGAAAAGGCCCTTTGGCTCATCGAGTCTGCAGTAGCAATAACTACCACTAAAGGCACACCAATCCCATGTTCCTGCACTTGTCCCATATCCTTGAATGTTATGATATTTCAGGTGTTCATCCAAATATTGTTTAAAGTCTGCAAGGTTTCCTGCCTCCGCTACCTTCCCAGGCAGTGCATTTCAGATTCCCACCACCCTCTGAGTGATTTTTCTTCTCAAATCCCCTCTGAACAAGGGCGGCACGGTAGCACAGTGGTTAGCACTGCTGCTTCACAGCTCCAGGGACCTGGGTTCAATTCCCAGCTCGGGTCACTGTCTGTGTGGAGTTTGCACATTCTCCTCGTGTCTGCGTGGGTTTCCCCCGAATGCTCCGGTTTCCTCCCACAGTCCAAAGATGTGCGGGTTAGGTTGATTGGCCATGTTAAAATTGCCCCTTAGTGTCCTGGGATGCATAGGTGAGAGGGATTAGCGGGTAAAATATGTGCGGATATGGGGATAGGGCCTGGGTGGGATTGTGGTCGGTGCAGACTCGATGGGCCAAATGGCCTCTTTCTGTACTGTAGGGTTTCTATGATTCTATGAATCTCCTGCCCCTTACCCTAAAATTATGCCCCCTTGTGACTGACCCCTCAACCAAGGTGAACGGCTGTTCCCTACTCTGTCCAGACCCCTCATAATCTGACACACCTCAATCATGTCCTCCCTCAGCCTTCTCTGCTCTAAAGAAAACAACCCAAGACTATCTAACCTCTCCTTATAATTCAAATGCTCCATCCCAGGCAACATCCTGGTGAATCTCCACTGTATCCCATCTAGTGCTATCATATCCTTACGATAGTGAGGTGACCAGAACTGCACACAGTACTCCAGTTGTGGCCTAACCAACTTTCTGTACAATTCCAACATTACCTCCTTGCTCTTATACTCTATGCCATGACTGATAAAAGCAAGTGTCCCATGTCTTCTTAACTATCCAATTCACGTGCTCTGCCGACTTCGGGGTTCTGTGAATAATTGCCCCAAGATCCGTCAATCCTGAGCTGCCCAGTGTCCTGCCATTCATTAAATACTCGTCTTGTTTCTTCTTCCAAAGTCCATCGCCTCCCACTTACCAGGGTTAAATACCATCTGCCCAGCCCATCTAGATCTTCCTGTAACCTACGACCATCTTCTTCATTATTAACCACTCTACCAATCTTGGTGTCATCTGCAAACTTGCTTAAACATTCCCCCCACATTTTCATCTACATCATTTATGTATATATTTTAACCCAAAACTGCCACTGCAACTCGATTGTGAGGCTTCCCCTGGAAAGTACAAGCAGTCATCTCACACACTTTACCTTCTGAAGAGGACAGACCAATAGCTTTTGCTTCTCGCAAATGGAAAATCTAACTATGTCCAATTGGAGAAGGAAGCATTGAGTGTCATCTTTGGAGACTGGAAGTTCCATCAGTACCTGTATGACTGACACTTCATCCTATTAATAGATCACAGACCATTGACGACCTTTGGACCACATAAAGGGATACCTTCACTCACGTTAGTAGATTGCAATGATGGTCCCTCATCTTGTCAGCACATTCATACGACATACAGTATCGACAATCAAAGAGCCATTTTAACGCAGATGCATTATTGCGGTTGACCTTGCCTGTTGACCACATACCATCAAGCAGCATTCCCAACATTTTCTACATTTCCCAAATAGATGAGCACCAGTGACAGCATTCCAAGTCCGGCAACATACCAGGAATGCTCCTGCAATGGGGAAAGTACTAGATATGGTGTTGAAAGAGAGGATAGCAGGAATGCATCTGGATCTAAAACCATATATGGCACAGAAGCTAGAGTTAACAGTGGTTCTTGTTATGGGGAATCAGAGCAATAATCCCCCCAAATTTACGACATAAACTGCTGGAGCAATTCCACAAAGGGCAACCTGGCATGGTCCGGATAAGAGAACTTGCTTGGAGTTACTTTTGGTGGCCAGGTCTGGACATCCAAATAGAAGAAAAAGTGGGACAATGCCAGTCATGTAGTCAGATGAGGAATGATGATGATGCACCCGTAGGAATGGCCCAAAATGCCATGGCAACGTCTACATATCGATTTCACCAGTCCAGTAGAGGGATAAATGCTCTTGGTCATGGTCGACGCACACTCTAAGTGGCCGGGAATAGTCGCGGTGAAATCCACCAACACGGAGAAAACCATTGAGAAACTGGAGGAGATCTTTGCAAGGTTTGACAAGCTGGAACAAGTTGTCAGTGACAATGGGCCACAATTTACGTTTCAAGAATTTGAAAATTACCTCAAGGGGAATGGTATCCAACATATCAAATCAGCACCCTATCACCCAGTTACTAATGGGTTAGCTGAACGATTGGTGCAATCCCTGCAACACGCACTGAAAATGTCTAAGACCAAGGATTGTTAACCCAATGTCTCAATAGTTTTTTTTGGCATCCTACAGGAATACTGCACACGCAACCACACAGAGTTCACCCACATTGCTACTCGTGAAGAGAAAGCTGCGAATGACATTTGATCTGTTAACGCCGCTAGAGATATCGGTGATAATAGAAATCATAGAAACCCTACAGTGCAGAAGGAGGCCATTCGGCCCATCGAGTCTGCACCGACCACAATCCCACCCAGGCCCTACCCCCACATATTTTACCCGCTAATCCCTCTAACCAGGACTCTAAGGGGCAATTTTTTTTTAACCTGGCCAATCAACCTAACCCGCACATCTTTGGACTGTTGGAGGAAACCGGAGCACCCGGAGGAAACCCACGCAGACACAAGGAGAATGTGCAAACTCCACACAGACAGTGACCCGAGCCGGGAATCGAACCCGGGACCCTGGAGCTGTGAAGCGGCAGTGCTAACCACTGTGCTACCGTGCCGATAATAGAGTGTAACAGACAGTTACAAATAGCCAGGAGACTAGTGAGTGCCTAACAATGCTTCTTTCACCAAGGGGAGTGAGTGTTGGCACCTAGCCGTACTACCCAGCAGAAGTGGGTACCTGCAATTGCCTTGGCTCAGACTGGCCCCGTTTCATACACAATCCAAACCACGGATGAGCTGGTTTGGAGATGCCATGCAGACCAGTTGCTGGCTGCCCACAGTGGCTCGTCAGAACCATCTTGGGACGAACCAACCTCTTTAGTTCATGTCGTTGGACCTGCTGCTACTGGAGTGGCAGACCAGCCCGAAAGGATGAGTGATTTTATCATTGCTGCCAATTCCCTCATTGGGAATGATAGAGTATCCCCTCCAAGGGAAGAAACATATAGCGACGTGCCCGAGCGACAGACACAGCCAGCGAGGATACGACGGCCTCCTGATTGACTTTCCTATTGGTTGTATTGCATTTAGTCCAATTGCATAGCTTAACATGTACTCAGTTAGGTGGTGCTATGTGTAAACCCCTCTGTCATTGATCTGGGGGGGGGGGGGGCTTAGAAATAAAGGGGGAGGGATGTTGTGTATTTGGGGAATTACTGTGTGGTGTGGCCCCTTTAAGAGGATGGTCATGTGATCACTCCGTGACATCACCGGGCTCACCACAGGCTGCGGGCAATTGGGGGTTGAGTTAGGGTACAATTCACACCTAAAAATAAAACCTCCTGCTGTTCTTATAAAACCTCACGTGGACCTCCTGAATGGAACTGATCCCTGCACCCACACACCCAGCCCAGCCACAGACAACATAACACAGATGAGTTCATGTTGGGTGGAATATGGAAGAGCAGCCTTGCATTGGAATAGTCCAGTCTGATGGTAACAAAGATACGGATAAGGGGTTTAGCAGTGGATGAGCTGAGACATGGGGCAGATTCGGGCAATGTCACAGAGATGAAATTAGATGCACTTGGGCAAACTACAGAAACATCCCTCAATAATCAGCCCATAATTGACTTCCACTAGTAATGATTTAGGCTGATTCTCTACGGCAAGTGTTAGTATTGAGGCCTTAAAGAGACAGACCACAGAAATGTAGTCCCATCTTAGCAACTGAAAACGAGAATGTTCCAAATTCGCGACCATTTGGGAGCAGTGCCTCGGGGGGACCAGTTAATTATTTTACACGGCATTGAATCGTTACAGCATTAGGGATCACGGTGGCGCAGTGGTTAGCACTGCTGCCTCACAGCGCCAGGGTCCAAGTTCAACTCCGGCCTTGGGTCACTCTCTGTGTGGAATTTGCACTTTCTCCCCGTGTCTGTGTGGGTTTCCTCCGGGTGCTCCAGTTTCCTCCCACACTCCAAAGATGTGTGGGTTAGGTTGATTGGCCATGCTAAATCGACCCTAGTGTCAGGGGGATTAGCTAGGATAAATGCGTGGGGTTACGGGAATAGGACCTGGGTGGGATTGTAGTCGGTACAGACTCGATGGGCCAAATGGTCTCCTTCTGTACTGTAGGAATTCTATGAATCATTTAAAAATGTTTGGGCCAAACCTGAGATACATAGAGAGTTTAGAACAGGGCTTGGCACTGAGATGTAGAGTAGATGTCAGGAGGATAGTGTGGAGACACTTAAGGTCGACACTACTGGGGGCATTGTCAATTGAAGACATTTGTTTTAGGAGAGTAACTATTTCTTTACAGGCTTTTTAACAGTCTGTAGTTGTGACTCCCTGCCACAGATGACAAAGAAAAACCAAATACAATGACTTAGTTAGGCCTTAGCTGGAATACTGTATCCAGTTCTCCGTTCCTCACTTGATAAAGGATGTTAAAGCCTTGGAGAGAGATTTATTAGAATGAGCCAGGTACAAGGGACCCTGTTGAAGGAAAGAGAATGGACAAGCTGAGCTTGTTAAACAAAGAAGGTGAGAAGGAGGTTGGATAAAGATGTTTAAAATTTGTGAATGGTTTTGTTTGAGAAACAGGACAGTCAGTGACCAGAGGATGCAGACTTAAGAAAATTTGGGGAGACAAGGAGAATTGTTTTTGTTATGATCTGGAATGCATTGCCTGAAAGTGTAAGGAAGCAGAATCAACAAGAAATTTCAAAAGGATTGGAGAAATTTACAGGGAGGGAGGAGGAGGGGAATGGGATTAACTGGATAGCTCTTAGAAAAAGGTTCAATGGCTGAAGAATAGTCTTCTTCATTCCATAACATTCATAACTTTGGAAAAAAGGCACCAGTAGATTAGGAGTAAATGTTGGGTTTGTTTTTGAAAGAATGTTGATGTTGTCGTGATGTCTAACCAGCAGCAGGAGGTGCTATCTGTCAGCACTCCCTCAGTACTGCGCTGGAGTGTCAGCCTGGACAAAATGCTCAAGTCTCTGGCCCTTGAACTGAGAGAATGCTACCACTGAGCAATAGAATGTTCCAGATGTATCCACTCGCAATGCTGGGGCGAGCTTTCCAGGTGGAACCTCTGGGGCTTTGTGTGAGGATATCACATTCACAAGGTTCACCTGCTGAATGTGAAGATCATCAGAGTTTCTCCCTGTCTCCCTGCTACTTTCCCCACCCTCATTCCCTGTCTTACTCTCTTCCCTAACTCCTGGTCCCTCCCTTGACCTCACCTCATTCCCCACCCACTCTGATCCTTCCCGGGCTGCTGGTTGAGGCGGAATTCAAACTGTGACACTGAGTACAGCTCTGTCACCATCACTCTGACCTGACCCTACTCTCACTAAAGATCTCATCCACCTCTTTGTAAATAGCAGCAGGAATTCACTTCACACCAACTCCACATAACCTGCATTTCTATCCATCCTCAAATCCCTCCACATGTTCATCTCCCAGCAATCAGAATTCAAAATTCAAGCAATCTTTTCCAGCACTCCCTCACCCGACATAACTGAGAGAAATTCTGGGAGACATTGGCATAGTCACAACTGCACAGCAGATGACTGGATGGAGAGTGTGGGGAAGAGCGTGGGGTCGGGTGGAGAACGTGGTGGGGGTGGAGAGAAGGTCGGGGGTGAGTGTGGCGGAAGAAGGTGGGGGTGGGGGGTGAAGGTGGAGGCATGGGAAGAAAGAAGAATCATAGAATCCCTACAGTGCAGAAGAGGCCATTTGGCCCAATCGAATCTGCGCATATTCTCTGACAAAGCATCTTAACCAAGCCCACTACCCCATGCTATCCCCATAACCCCACACAATTCCCATCGATCCACATAACCCACACATCTTTGGACCGTGGGAGGAAACCGGAGTGCTCAGAGGAAACCCACGCAGACACGGGGAGTGTGTGCAAACTCCACACAGACAATACCTCGAGGCTGGAATTGAATCTGTATCCCTGGTGCTGTGGGGCAGTAGTGCTAACCACTGTGCCATCGTGCTGCAAGTAGGTGGGGTGGGAGAAGGTGAGCGAGGTTGGGGGTCGAGGGAGGGTGGGGGGAGGGCAGCGAGGGTGGGGGGCAGCGAGGGTGGGGGGCAGCGAGGGTGGGGGGCAGCGAGGGTGGGGGGCAGCGAGGGTGGGGGGCAGCGAGGGTGGGGGGGCAGCGAGGGTGGGGGGGCAGCGAGGGTGGGGGGGCAGCGAGGGTGGGGGGGCAGCGAGGGTGGGGGGGCAGCGAGGGTGGGGGGGCAGAGAGGGTGGGGGGGCAGAGAGGGTGGGGGGGCAGAGAGGGTGGGGGGGCAGAGAGGGTGGGGGGGCAGAGAGGGTGGGGGGCGCGGAGAGGGTGGGGGGGCGGAGAGGGTGGGGGGGCGGAGAGGGTGGGGGGGCGGAGAGGGTGGGGGGGCGGAGAGGGTGGGGGGGCGGAGAGGGTGGGGGGCGGAGAGGGTGGGGGGGCGGAGAGGGTGGGGGGGAGAGGGCGGAGAGGGTGGGGGGGCGGAGAGGGTGGGGGGGCGGAGAGGGTGGGGGGGCGAGAGGGGGAAGGGTGGGGGGGCGGAGAGGGTGGGGGGGCGGAGAGGGTGGGGGGCGGAGAGGGTGGGGGGGCGGAGAGGGTGGGGGGGGGGGCGGAGAGGGTGGGGGGCGGAGAGGGTGGGGGGGCGGAGAGGGTGGGGGGGCGGAGAGGGTGGGGGGCGGAGAGGGTGGGGGGGCGGAGAGGGTGGGGGGCGGAGAGGGTGGGGGGGCGGAGAGGGTGGGGGGGGCGGAGAGGGTGGGGGGGCGGAGAGGGTGGGGGGGCGGAGAGGGTGGGGGGGCGGAGAGGGTGGGGGGGCGGAGAGGGTGGGGGGGCGGAGAGGGTGGGGGGCGGAGAGGGTGGGGGGGCGGAGAGGGTGGGGGGCGGAGAGGGTGGGGGGGCGGGAGAGGGTGGGGGGGCGGAGAGGGTGGGGGGGCGAGAGGGTGGGGGGGCGGAGAGGGTGGGGGGGCGGAGAGGGTGGGGGGCGGAGAGGGTGGGGGGGCGGAGAGGGTGGGGGGGGCGGAGAGGGTGAGGGGGGCGGAGAGGGTGGGGGGGCGGAGAGGGGGGGGGGCGGAGAGGGTGGGGGGGGCGGAGAGGGTGGGGGGGCGGAGAGGGTGGGGGGGCGGAGAGGGTGGGGGGGCGGAGAGGGTGGGGGGCGGAGAGGGTGGGGGGGCGGAGAGGGTGGGGGGGCGGAGAGGGTGGGGGGGCGGAGAGGGTGGGGGGGCGGAGAGGGTGGGGGGGCGGAGAGGGTGGGGGGGCGGAGAGGGTGGGGGGGCGGAGAGGGTGGGGGGGCGGAGAGGGTGGGGGGGCGGAGAGGGTGGGGGGGGGGCGGAGAGGGTGGGGGGGCGGAGAGGGTGGGGGGAGAGAGGGTGGGGGGGGAGAGAGGGTGGGGGGGAGAGAGGGTGGGGGGGAGAGAGGGTGGGGGGAGAGGGTGGGGGGGAGAGAGGGTGGGGGGAGAGAGGGTGGGGGGAGAGAGGGTGGGGGGAGAGAGGGTGGGGGGGAGAGAAGGTGGGGGGAGAGAGGGTGGGGGGAGAGAGGGTGGGGGGGAGAGAGGGTGGGGGGGAGAGAGGGTGGGGGGGAGAGAGGGTGGGGGGGAGAGAGGGTGGGGGGGGAGAGAGGGTGGGGGGGGAGAGAGGGTGGGGGGGGAGAGAGGGTGGGGGGGGAGAGAGGGTGGGGGGGAGAGAGGGTGGGGGGGAGAGAGGGTGGGGGGGGAGAGAGGGTGGGGGGGGGAGAGGGTGGGGGGGGGGAGAGAGGGTGGGGGGGGGAGAGGGTGGGGGGGAGAGAGGGTGGGGGGGAGAGAGGGTGGGGGGGAGAGAGGGTGGGGGGGAGAGAGGGTGGGGGGGAGAGAGGGTGGGGGGGAGAGAGGGTGGGGGGGGGAGATTGGGTGGGGGGGGAGATTGGGTGGGGGGGAGATTGGGTGGGGGGAAAGAGGGTGGGGGGGAAAGAGGGTGGGGGGGAAAGAGGGTGGGGGGGTGAGAGGGTGGGGGGGAGAGAGGGTGGGGCGGAGAGAGGGTGGGGGGGAGAGAGGGTGGGGGGGAGAGAGGGTGGGGGGGAGAGAGGGTGGGGGAGAGAGGGTGGGGGGGAGAGAGGGTGGGGGGGAGAGAGGGTGGGGGGGAGAGAGGGTGGGGGGGAGAGAGGGTGGGGGGAGAGAGGGTGGGGGGGAGAGAGGGTGGGGGGGAGAGAGGGTGGGGGGGAGAGAGGGTGGGGGGGAGAGAGGGTGGGGGGGAGAGAGGGTGGGGGGGAGAGAGGGTGGGGGGGAGAGAGGGTGGGGGGGAGAGAGGGTGGGGGGCAGAGGGTGGGGGGCAGAGAGGGTGGGGGGAGAGAGGGTGGGGGGGAGAGAGGGTGGGGGGAGCGAGGGTGGGGGTAGATTGGGTGGTAGATTGGGTGGGGGAGATTGGGTGGGGGGAGATTGGGTGGGGGGAGATTGGGTGGGGGGAGATTGGGTGGGGGGAGATTGGGTGGGGGGAGATTGGGTGGGGGGAGATTGGGTGGGGGGAGATTGGGTGGGGGGAGATTGGGTGGGGGTGGAGATTGGGTGGGGGGAAATTGGGTGGGGGAGATTGGGTGGGGGGAGATTGGGTGGGGGATGGGTTGGGTGGGGGGAGATTGGGTGGGGGGAGATTGGGTGGGGGGAGATTGGGTGGGGGGAGATTGGGTGGGGGGAGATTGGGTGGGGGGAATGGGTGGGGAGATTTGGGTGGGTGGGGGGAGATTGGGTGGGGGAGATTGGGTGGGGGGGAGAGAGGGGGGAGAGGGGTGGGGGGAGAGAGGGTGGGGGGAGAGAGGGTGGGGGGAGAGAGGGTGGGGGGAGATTGGGTGGGGGGAGATTGGGTGGGGGAGAGAGGGGGTGGGGGGGGAGAAGAGGGTGGGGGTGGCGCGAGGGGGGGCGGGGCGGGTGTGAGAGGGTCACTCTCACCAACACGTACGCACACACACACATGCGTACACACAGACCCTCCGGACATTATTCAGCTATAAAAGATAATTAATAAAAAATTCACTTGACATTGCTGAGCAGAAGTGCTGAGCAAAAGTAAATAATTATTTATTTTCTGAATAACTCAACTTTGTTTTTGAAATTTAGCCAATTCTTGTCGCAAACCATATTTTTCGGAAATTTGTTCATCGGCCCTTGAGTGAGAAAAAAAATGGAGATGTGCCGCTCCCATTCCGAGTGGGAATGTTGGCCAAGCCTGGCCTGTACCATTCACCGTAACCATTCTCTGTGCTCTATCCACATGATCAGTACTTGGGGAATGGTGGTTCTCTGGTATTGCTTATTGGATTAGTTAGTGAATTATATTTTTGCCTCGATGTTGTGGGCTCCCTCCACAAGTGGAAACATCTTTTCTACATCTTCCCTAATAAGCACCCTCATCATTTTTAATCCTCAGCCATGTCAATTTCACCCTCACTTTTCTGGAGAGCCCCAGCCTGTTCAATCTTCCCTGATATAAACACATATTGGAGTGGTCACTTTTGTGATATTCCCAATCACAATTTACACAACTGAGAGGCACCAAGGTGTGACTGGTGAACGACACTGGTCTCTGGTCCATGACTGTGGACCTGCTCATTGCTCGGCCTCATACACAAGTAAGGATTGTGATAGAACACTCTCTACTTGTCTTGAAGGCTGCATCTCCAACACCATTCAAGAAATTCAACACTATCCAGAACAAAGCAATCTGCTTGCTTGGCATTCCTTCCACCAACTTAAACATTCACTTCCTCCAATACCAACATACAATGGCAGCAGTGTGTACCAAGTACAAGATGCACTGCAGCAACTCACCAAGGCACCTTCAACAGCACCTTCGAAACACACAACGTCTATCAGCCTGGACAAGGGTAGTTTGGGAACCTGGGAACATGACCACCTCCAAGCCACTCACCATCCTGACTTGGAAATATATCGCCATTCCTGGTCCTGCAAATCCTGGACCTCCCTCCCTAACAGCATTGTGGGTGGACTTGCACCACTTGGGCTGCTGTGATTCAAGAAGGCAGCTCACCACCACCTTCTCAAGGGCAATTAGGGATGGACAACAAATGCTGGTCTAGCCAGTGGCGCCCACACCCGGGTAACATTTTTTTAACAACCTTATCGCAGCCCCTATCCACATTTGCAATATCATTCGACCCGAGTTACCGAAGCTTAGAGCACCAAACAAGAGCAGGCGATTCTGTGCTGGCTCTTTCAAAAAGCTATCCAATTGGTCACAATCCTCTCTGCTGATATCCTATACCTCGATGAATGTTTTCACTGCAATTTATCCAATTGCTCTCTGCAACTGAATCAGTTTCTACCTCCCTCACAGGCAGTGCATTCCAAACCAGACAACTTTCCTTTTCCCTTGGTGTCACCTCAGATTCATTTGCAATTACCTGGAAGAGCAAGAGGAGGAAAGAAATGAATGGACAAAATTATAACAACGAGACAAGCAGGAGAGATGGATGAAAGGACAGTCAGAAACTGACAGATCAAAGAATAACAACACGTCAGTAACCAAACTGGCTACCCCATTTCCAACACTACAATATTCAAAGTACCTCATTGGCATTGGGATGACCCGAAGTCATGAAAGGTGCTTTGTTTCTTCTTGTTTTTGACTAATCAGTAATCACTATACTTCAATGTCAGACATGGCATGGCATGGTTCCAATCCATCCGAGTTTAATTTGTTTTTCCCCATTTTGCTCACTCTATTTGAAGCATTCATTAAAGGGCAGTGAGGCAAAGAACCTCACCTTCAAGCACCTTGCACATGTTCAATTATACTGATGAAAAGGGACATTGTGTTATAAGCATTTTTTGCATACAGCAGCAAGCTCACATATCAGTCTTTTCACACACTCCATTCTGTCTGACTGCACACAATGAATTCTGATTAAAACCTGGGGAAGGGGGAATGACAGCTAACCCCTCTCAAAGGAGGAAGCAGCAGAACCTCAAAGAAATGCTTTGTCTCTTACCATCAACTTGCATCTCAAGTAAGGTGTTAATTTCAGCCAGTCTCTTCAGAGCCACTTGCCTTTAAAAATACAGCAAATCCCCGTTTTAAGTGTTCCCTTTTAAAGTGGTTTCATCTTAAGGGGCTTTATCTCTTATGTCTGTGTTCCATTTACAGTGTGGTATTCCCTGTTTTAAAGTGTGTGAGCAGTGTAATGACATTGTCACATCCCGAGTCTGGCTTGTAATTAGTGCCATTTTGTCCTTTCTTTATATTTGCGGATCAGTCCCCTAAACTGAATCTAAACTTCATGTTCAAATTGTTTTTTTTTACTGTACCTTGTAATGGTTGAGAAATCCTGTGAACTTTGTGCTTTGGAAGAATTCTCCGCTCTACTGGATCTACATTGAACATTGTTTTTCACATTTCTTTGCTGCTGCAACAGAACATAGCAATGGGGACTAGCTTAGGGGTAAGAAAAAGGGGCGGCATGGACAAGTTGGGCTGAAGGGCCTGTTTCCATGCTGTAAACCTCTATGACTCTAGCTGAGGAAGTGTTGTATTTTTGTATTTTTCAAAGAACTCTTTGCTATACAATGCTATGGCTCTGCACTGGACAATACCTGTGTTTGAGGCACCTGTCATAAACATGGGGGTGGGATTTTCCATCATTTACACCCCCTCCTGCCCTACAGTGTTGCTTTGCAGAGGCGGCCAGCCATTGGCTAGCAGTGGGATATTCCAATCCCGCTGCTGTTCACAGGGCTGCCATCGGTAAGACCAGAACATCCTGCCGGCAGGAACAGCTGAACAATGTCAGTCTTGGTGTTTTAAAGAGGCCTCTGCTAGGATGCAGCCTGCAGACAGGGCAGCAATTTGAAGTCACTAACTGTACATTACAGTATTCCAGACTGTATGGTACAGTGTTTCAATTTTTACATTGACATTTCTGAGGAAAGAAATGTCCTCAGGCACCTACCTCTGGCTTTAACATCGATTTCAATGGGAAACCATACATCATTTAAAGGGGTTTCACATAAAGTGACAATTTTCAGGAATGCAACCTTGCTGTATCCTGGCAGCAGCATTGAACATAGAACACATAAGAAATAGGAGCAGGAGTAGGCCATCTAGCCCCTCGAGCCTGCCCCGCCATTCAATAAGATCATGGCTGATCTGACGTGGATCAGTACCACTTACCCGCCTGATCCCCATAACCCTTAATTCCCTTACCGATCAGGAATCCATCCATCCGCGCTTTAAACATATTCAGCGAGGTAGCCTCCACCACCTCAGTGGGCAGAGAATTCCAGAGATTCACCACCCTCTGGGAGAAGAAGTTCCTCCTCAACTCTGTCTTAAACCGACCCCCCTTTATTTTGAGGCTGTGTCCTCTAGTTTTAACTTCCTTACTAAGTGGAAAGAATCTCTCCGCCTCCACCCTATCCAGCCCCCGCATTATCTTATAAGTCTCCATAAGATCCCCCCTCATCCTTCTAAACTCCAACGAGTACAAACCCAATCTCCTCAGCCTCTCCTCATAATCCAAACCCCTCATCTCCGGTATCAACCTGGTGAACCTTCTCTGCATTCCCTCCAATGCCAATATATCCTTCCTCATATAAGGGGACCAATACTGCACACAGTATTCCAGCTGCGGCCTCACCAATGCCCTGTACAGGTGCATCAAGACATCCCTGCTTTTATATTCTATCCCCCTCGCAATATAGGCCAACATCCCATTTGCCTTCTTGATCACCTGTTGTACCTGCAGACTGGGCTTTTGCGTCTCATGCACAAGGACCCCCAGGTCCCTTTGCACGGTAGCATGTTTTAATTTGTTTCCATTGAGATAGTAATCCCATTTGTTATTATTTCCTCCAAAGTGTATAACCTCGCATTTCTCAACGTTATACTCCATTTGCCATATCCTCGCCCACTCACTCAGCCTGTCCAAATCTCTCTGCAGATCTTCTCCGTCCTCCACACGATTCACTTTTCCACTTATCTTTGTGTTGTCTGCAAACTTCGTTACCCTACACTCCGTCCCCTCCTCCAGATCATCTATATAAATGGTAAACAGTTGCGGCCCGAGTACCGATCCCTGCGGCACGCCACTAGTTACCTTCCTCCAACCGGAAAAACACCCATTTATTCCGACTCTTTGCTTCCTGTCGGATAGCCAGTCCCCAATCCACTTTAACACACTACCCCCAACTCCGTGTGCCCTAATCTTCTTCAGCAGCCTTTTATGGGGCACCTTATCAAACGCCTTTTGGAAATCCAAAAACACCGCATCCACCGGTTCTCCTCCATCAACCGCCCTAGTCACATCTTCATAAAAATCCAACATGTTCGTCAAGCACGACTTTCCCCTCATGAATCCATGCTGCGTCTGATTGATCGAACCATTTCTATCCAGATGCCCTGCTATCTCCTCTTTAATAATGGATTCCAGCATTTTCCCTACTACAGACGTTAAGCTGACCGGCCTATAGTTACCCGCCTTTTGTCTCCTTCCTTTTTTAAACAGCGGCGTAACATTAGCCGTTTTCCAATCAACCGGCACTACCCCAGAATGCAACGAGTTTTGATAAATAATCACTAACGCATCCACTATTACCTCTGACATTTCTTTCAATACCCTGGGATGCATTCCATCCGGACCCGGGGACTTGTCCACCTTCAGTCCCATTAGTCTACCCAGCACTGCCTCTCTGGTAACATTAATTGTATTAAGTATTTCTCCTGCTGCCAACCCTCTATCGTTAATATTTGGCAAACTATTTGTGTCCTCCACCGTGAAGACCGACACAAAAAACTTATTTAAAGACTCAGCCATATCCTCATTTCCCACTATTAACTCCCCCCTCTCGTCCTCCAAGGGTCCAACATTCACTCTAGCCACTCTATTCCTTTTTATATATTTATAAAAACTTTTACTATCATTTTTTATATTAATTGCTAGCCTAGCTTCATAGTCTATCCTTCCTTTCTTTATGGCTTTCTTAGTCTCTCTTTGTTGTTTCTTAAATTTTTCCCAATCACTTGTTTCTCCACTATTTTTGGCCACTCTGTACGCAGCTGTTTTTATTGTAATACTCTCCTTTATTTCCTTCGTTATCCACGGCCGGTTCTCCCTTTTCTTACAATCCTTGTTTTTTGCTGGAATATATTTTTGCTGAGAACTGAAAAGGATCTCCTTAAAAATCCTCCACTGTTCCTCACAGAACAGTACAGCACAGCACAGTACAGGGCCCTCGGCCCTCGATGTTGTGCCGAGCTTTGTCCGAAACCAAGATCAAGCTATCCCACTCCCTGTCATTCTGGTGTGCTCCATGTGCCTATCCAATAACCGCTTGAAAGTTCCTAAAGTGTTCGACTCCACTATCACAGCAGGCAGTCCATTCCACACCTCAACCATTCTCTGAGTAAAGAACCTACCTCGGACATCCCTCCTATATCTCCCACCATGAACCTTATAGTTATGCCCCCTAGTAACAGCTACATCCACCCGAGGAAATAGTCTTTGAACGTCCACTCTATCTATCCCCCTCATCATCTTATTAACCTCTATTACGTCGCCTCTCATCCTCCTCGCTCTAAAGAGAAAAGCCCTAGCTCCCTCAACCTTTCCTCATAAGATCTACCCTCCAAACCAGGCAGCATCCTGGTAAATCTCATCTGCACTTTTTCCAATGCTTCGACAACGTTCTTATAGTGAGGTGACCAGAACTGCACACAATATTCCAAATGTGGTCTCACCAAGGTCCTGTATAGTTGCAGCATAGCCCTACGGCTCTTAAACTCAAACCCCCTGTTAATAAACGCTAACACACTATAGGCCTTCTTCACGGCTCTATCCACTTGAGTGGCAACCTTCAGAGATCTGTGGTATGAACCCCAAGATCTCTCTGTTCCTCCACATTCCTCAGAACCCTGACGTTGACCCTGAAATCGCATTCAAATTTGTCCGACCAAAATGAATCACCTCGCACTTATCAGTGTTAAACCCCATCTGCCATTTTTCGGCCCAGCTCTGCATCCTATCAATGTATCTTTGCAGCCTACAACAGCCCTCCACCTCATCCACTACTCCATCAATCTTGGTGTCACCAGCAAATTTACTGACCCACCCTTCAGCCCCCTCCTCCAAGTCATTGATAAAAATCACAAAGAGCAGAGTACCCAGCACTGATCCCTGTGGTACACTGCTGGTAACTGGTCTCCAGTCTGAAAATTTTCCATCCACCACCACCCTCTGTCTTCTATGAGATATGATGTGGAGATGCCGGCGTTGGACTGGGGTAAGCACAGTAAGAAGTCTCACAACACCAGGTTAAAGTCCAACAGGTAAAACCTGTTGGACTTTAACCTGGTGTTGTGAGACTTCTTACTGTTCTATGAGATAGCCAGTTACTTATCCAATCGGCCAAATTACCCTCTATCCCACACCTCCTTATTTTCTTCATGAGCCTACTATGGGGAACCTTATCAAACGCCTTACTAAAATCCATGTATACGCCATCAACTGCTCTACCTTCATCTACACACTTAGTTACCTCCTCAAAGAATTCAATCAAATTTGTGAGACAAGACTTACCCTTCACAAATCCATGCTGACTATCACGGATTAAGCTGCATCTTTCCAAATGGTCATAAATCCTATCCCTCAGGACCTTTTCCATTAACTTACCGACCACCGAAGTAAGACTAACCGGCCTATAATTACCAGGGTCATTCCTATTTCCTTTCTTGAACAGAGGAACAACATTCGCCACTCTCCAGTCCTCTGGCACTATCCCCGTGGACAGTGAGGACCCAAAGATCAAAGCCAAAGGCTCTGCAATCTCATCCCTTGCCTCCCAAAGAATCCTACGATATATCCCATCTGGCCCAGGGGACTTATCGACCCTCAGGTTTTTCAAAATTGCTAATACACCTTCCCTCAAAACATCTACCTCCTCCAGCCTATCAGCCTGTATCTCATTCTCATCCGCAAAAACATGGTCCCTCTCCTTGGTGAACACTGAAGAAAAGTATTCATTCATCGCCTCTCCTATCTCTTCTGACTCCATGCACAAGTTCCCACTACTATCCTTGACCGGACCTAACCTCACCCTGGTCATTCTTTTATTTCTCACATAAGAGTAAAAAGCCTTGGGGTTTTCCTCGATCCGACCTGCCAAGAACTTCTCATGCCCCCTCCTAGCTCTCCCAAGCCCTTTTTTTAGCTCATTCCTTGCTACCTTGTAACCCTCAAGCGACCCAACTGAACCTTGTTTTCTCATCCTTACATACGCTTCCTTTTTCCTCTTGACAAGACATTCAACCTCTTTTGTGAACCATGGTTCCCTCACTCGGCCATTTCCTCCCTGCCTGACAGGAACATACCTATCAAGGACACTCAGTATTTGTTCCTTTAACAAGCTCCACTTTTCATTTGTGTCTTCCCCTGACAGTTTCTGTTCCCATCTTATGCTCCCTAATTCTTGCCTAATCGCATCATAATTACCCCTCCCCCAATTATAAACCTTGCCCTGCCGTATGGCCCTATCCCTCTCCATTGCAATAATGAAAGACACTGAATCATGGTCACTATCTCCAAAGTGCTCCGTCACAGCCAAATCTAACACTTGGCCCGGTTCATTTTCCAGTACCAATCCAATGCGGCCCCACCTCTTGTCGGCCTATCCACATATTGTGTCAGGAAACCCTCCTGCACACACTGTACAAAAACTGCCCCATCCGAACTATTCGACCTATAAAGGTTCCAATTAATGTTTGGAAAGTTAAAGTCACCCATGACAACTACCCTGTGACCTCCACACCTATCCATAATCTTGAAAGAACTGGCACAAATACAGATCTTTATCACACCCTTTCCAAGGTGTTTCACTAATTAATTACTTGTGACATCTACTTTACAATGACAACACTTTAGAAAGTAACTGACTAGCTGCAAAGTGCTTTGGGAGGCTGCAGGGTAGGCATGTGCCTGTAAAAAGGAAAGATAGGAAAGGTAGGATTCGAGAGCCGTGGATAACCAGGGAAATTGAGGATCTGATTAAAATGAAAAGGGAGGCGTACGTTAAGTCCAGGCAACTGAAAACAGATGGAGCTCTGGAGGAATACAGAGAGAGTAGGAAAAAACTCAAACGGGGAGTTAGAAGGGCAAAAAGAGGTCACGAGATGTTCTTGGCAGGCAGAATTAAGGAGAATCCTAAGGCATTCTATTCATACGTTAGGAACAAAAGAGTTGTCAGGGAGAAAATCGGACCTCTCAGGGACAAAGGAGGGGAATTATGCTTAGAACCCAAGGGAATAGGGGAGATCTTAAATGAATACTTTGCATCGGTATTCACGAAGGAGAGGGGCATGTTAACCGGGAGTGTCTCGGAGGGAGGTGTTGACCCGTTAGAGAAAATCTCCATTACAAGAGAGGAAGTGTTAGGTTTTTTAGGGAACATTAAAACTGACAAAGCCCCAGGGCCTGATGGCATCTATCCTCGACTGCTCAGGGAGACGAGAGATGAAATTGCTGGGCCTCTGACGGAAATCTTTGTCGCTTCTTTGGACACGGGTGAGGTCCCTGAGGATTGGAGGATCGCGAATGTGGTCCCGTTGTTTAAGAAGGGTAGCAGGGATAACCCAGGAAATTATAGGCCGGTGAGCTTGACGTCCGTGGTAGGGAAGTTGTTGGAGAGGATTCTTAGAGACAGGATGTATGTGCATTTAGAACGGAACAATCTCATTAGTGGCAGACAGCATGGTTTTGTAAGAGGGAGATCGTGCCTTACAAATTTGGTGGAGTTTTTTGAGGAAGTGACAAAAACGGTTGATGAAGGAAGGGCCGTGGATGTTGTCTATATGGATTTCAGTAAGGCATTTGACAAAGTCCCACATGGCAGGTTGGGTAAGAAGGTTAAGGCTCATGGGATACAAGGGGAAGTGGCTAGATGGGTGGAGAACTGGCTTGGCCATAGGAGACAGAGGGTAGTGGTCGAAGGGTCTTTTTCCGGCTGGAGGTCTGTGACCAGTGGTGTTCCGCAGGGCTCTGTACTGGGACCTCTGCTATTTGTGATATATATAAATGATTTGGAAGAAGGTGTAACTGGTGTAATCAGCAAGTTTGCGGATGACACGAAGATGGCTGGAATTGCGGATAGCGAAGAGCATTGTCGGGCAATACAGCAGGATATAGATAGGCTGGAAAATTGGGCGGAGAGGTAGCAGATGGAGTTTAATCCGGATAAATGCGAAGTGATGCATTTTGGAAGAAATAATGTAGGGAGGAGTTATACAATAAATGGCAGAGTCATCAGGAGTATAGAAACACAGAGGGACCTAGGTGTGCAAGTCCACAAATCCTTGAAGGTGGCAACACAGGTGGAGAAGGTGGTGAAGAAGGCATATGGTATGCTTGCCTTTATAGGACGGGGTATAGAGTATAAAAGCTGGAGTCTGATGATGCAGCTGTATAGAACGCTGGTTAGGCCACATTTGGAGTACTGTGTCCAGTTCTGGTCGCCGCACTACCAGAAGGACGTGGAGGCATTGGAGAGAGTGCAGAGAAGGTTTACCAGGATGTTGCCTGGTATGGAGGGTCTTAGCTATGAGGAGAGATTGGGTAGACTGGGGTTGTTCTCCTTGGAAAGACAGAGAATGAGGGGAGATCTAATAGAGGTATACAAGATTATGAAGGGTATAGATAGGGTGAACCGTGGGAAGCTTTTTCCCAGGTCGGAGGTGACGATCACGAGGGGTCACGGGCTCAAGCTGAGAGGGGCGAAGTATAACTCAGACATCAGAGGGACGTTTTTTACACAGAGGGTGGTGGGGGCCTGGAATGCGCTGCCAAGTAGGGTGGTGGAGGCAGGCACGCTGACATCGTTTAAGACTTACCTGGATAGTCACATGAGCAGCCTGGGAATGGAGGGATACAAACGATTGGTCTAGTTGGACCAAGGAGCGGCACAGGCTTGGAGGGCCAAAGGGCCTGTTTCCTGTGCTGTTCTGTTCTTTGTTCTTTGGATGTCCTGAGTTCATGTAAGGCATTATATAAATGCACATCCCTCCTTAGTGAATGCACCTCTCCTTAGTCACTTTTATTATGCAAGAAAGTAATTTGCAAAAGACAGAAGAGCTAATTGATCAATTAACTATACTCTGATTTGGTGTGGTAGGGGGAATGTTGCCAAGGACACTGTATATTACGTAGGGACTCATAGTAAGTCATCATTAATTTCACCTGCAACAAATGAGCTTTTTACAAACTCCATGCCTTCTCATAGAAATCATAGAAACCCTACAGTGCAGAAGGAGGCCATTCGGCCCATCGAGTCTGCACCGACCACAATCCCACCCAGGCCCTACCCCGACATATTTACCCACTAATCCCTCTGACCTACACACCTCAGGACTCTAAGGGGCAATTTTTTTTTTAACCTGGCCAATCAACCTAACCCGCACATCTTTGGACTGTGGGAGGAAACCGGAGCACCCGGAGGAAACCCATGCAGACACGAGGAGAATGTGCAAACTCCACACAGACAGTGACCTGAGCCGGGCATCGAACCCGGGACCCTGGAGCTGTGAAGCAGCAGTGCTAACCACTGTGCTACCGTGCCGCCCAATCTACCTCGAGCAGTAGAGACTACACACTGCTGTTGGGTACACACTGCTGTTGGGAAGCTGATGGAAGATATTGGCTGGGATTAGTAAATCACGCTGTTTTTTCAGTGGGAGTTCACACTAGAATCTCCCACACTCTGTGCAATGGGGCAGCATGGTGGGTGTGTTCGGTGCAGGCTCGATGGGCTGAATGGCCTCCTTCTGCAATGTAGGGATTCTATGATTCACAGGCCACCAGCGTGATTATCATTAAATTTCAGGGGCCGGGGCTTATTCACACTGGAGAGGCTGAAACCAGCAGCCTCTGCACATGTGCAGTGGCCCCGAACTGTCAGCCTGCAGTTTTCTGGCCAGCTCGATCACTAGCCAACCAGGGACCCTCGCAGTGCTGCCCCCCAACCCACCCCACAGCCCGATCGCGGCCCCCTGTCCATTTGCGGACCAGCCCCAAACGACCCCTATTCCGGACCGCCCAATCTCCATCCCACCCCCTCCCAGCAGTGACGATCCTCCCAACCCCCCCCCCCCCCCCCGACAGAGGTAGACGCCCCCCCCCGCCCCAATCACTGGCCTCACTCCTGCCCCGACCGGATCTCAATGTCGAGTGGCAGCGGGAACCCCCCCCACCAATCACTCCCTAAGCCACGCCCCCATCAGGCCCCCCCTTCCCCCTCCTTGGCACTGCCCCATGCCTGATGAGCAGTGCCAAGGTGCTCCTTGGGCATGGGCACAAGCTGGCACTGCCAGGGTGTCCAAGCCCAGGGGGCACTAGCCCCCTGCGCTTTACCCCCTGGGAGTCCCTGATTGCCCCCCCCCCTTTACTGCAGCGGGGGTCAGGCCACTAGTTCCCTGACAGTGGGGAGCTAGTCTGAACCCTGCTGGAGTGAAATACTCCTGGCGGAGTGGGAGATGCTAGTGAACTGGGAGAATTCAGTCCCAGGGCCACTAACAGTATTTAAATAGTCTGTTTAAATGCTAGTCCTGCCTCCGAGCCGATTCCCGGCGCCACACAAGTGCGGTGCGAACGCTCGCAGGAATCCCGCAAATTGGCTTACGCTATGCTAAACAATTAATGCAGTGGGATGAGAGAATTGCCCCCATTGACTTTGGGCTAATCTGTATCCTGGAATTCAAGTGCAAGGAGACAGGGCTTCAGCAGCCATATGACCTTTGAAATTAACATTAACAATTGCATTAACATTCAGAGGGATCTAGGCGTACAGGTCCAGAGTTCCCTGAAAGTGGCAACAAAAGGGGATAAGGTGGTTAAGAAGGCGTATGGCATGTTTGCCTTCATTGGTTGGTGAGTATAAAAATTGGCAAAGTCATGTTACAGCTGTATAGAAACTTAGTTAGGCCACATTTAGAATATTGCACAGAGTTCTGGTTGCCATACTACCATGATATGGCAGGCTTTGGAGTGTTAGAAATGGGTTCACAGACCTTCCATTTAAGTCCTAATTTGATGTCAATTATTCAACAGAAGTCATTGATATATAAAGGAGCTACAGGTGGCACTGGGTGTTGATGGAGAATTGCATGTGGAGTTGGATTAAAGAAATAAAGGTAGTTTATGAAGAAGCAGAATCCGTGTCTCCTTTACTGAATTGCAACCTAGAGGAGAGGATACAGAAAAGGTTTACCAAGATGTTGCCTGGTTTGGAGGGTATTAGTATGAGGAGAGATTGGACAAACTTGGTTTGTTTTCACGTGAATACCAGAGGCTGAGGGGCGACCTGATACAACTTTACAGAATTATGAGAGGCATGGATAGTCAGAGTCATTTTTCAAAGCAGAAATGTCAATTACTAGGGGACATAGGTTTAAGGTGAAAGGGGGAAAGTTTAAAGGAGGTTGAGAGGCAAGTTTAAGTTTGTTTATTATTGTCACAAATAAGCTTACATTACCACTGCAATGAAGTTAATGTGAAAATCCTCTAGTTGCCACAATCTGGCACCTGTTCAGATATACTGAGGGAGAATTTAGTATGGCCAATGCACTTAACCAGCACAACTTTCGGACTGTGGTAGGAACAGAGCACCCGGAGGAAACCCATGCCGACAAGGAGAGAACGTGCAGACTCCACACAGACAGTGACCCAACCGGGAATCGAACCCGGGTCCCTGGCACTGTGCCACCGTGCCATTTTTTACACACATGGTCGTAAGTGCCTGGATTACGCTACCAGGGGAGGTGGTAGAAGCAGAGACAAATACACTTGTTATTATATCCTTCTATTCCCTGCCGATTCACGTATCTGTCAAGATGCCTCTTAAACAGCATCTTGACAGATACATGAATAGGCAAGGAATAGAGGGACATGGACTACGTAGAGGCAAAAGTTTAGAAATGCGTCATATGCAGGCTTGCTGGGCCGAAGTGCCTGTTCCTGGGCTGGACTGTTCTTTGAAGTATCAGTTTAATTTTAAGTTGTTGCTACATCAGAAGGACATTGTTTTAAGTGATTGGCACATTCTATTTATTGTGCTGGTGACCATTATAATTTTCCACTGTTTAGTGCAATGTGCTCTTGTCAAGAGTTGTGGAGTTCTCAAGTAATTTAAGTATACAATTCAGCACATTAGCTGTGGAACAATTCAGAATTTACAGAAAAGATAATAGATGTGTGGGTTAGGTGCATTGGCCATGCTAAATTCTCCCTCAGTGCACCCTAACGGCGGCACAGTGGTTAGCACTGCTGCCTCACAGCACCAGGGACCCAGGTTCGATTCCCAGCTTGGGTCACTATCTGTGTGGAGTTTGCATGTTCTCCCTGTGTCTCTGTGGGTTTCCTCCAGGTGCTCCGGTTTCCTCCCACGGTCTGAAAGACGTGCTGATTAGGTGCATTGACAAAAACAGGTGCCGGAATGTGGCGACTGGGGGAATTTCACAGTAACTTCATTGCAGAGTTAAGCCTAACTTGTGACTAATAAATAAACTTAAACCTTCTGACACATTCTTGCTACAGTGAAGACAATGACAAGTTTTGGAAATAAAAGTTATTGTGGATCAAGTCTCTTTCGGATTTGGTCCAACCTATCTGCATACCAATCCATCAGAACTTTCAAGGAAAGGTTGATGATGGAAAGACTGCAACAAAGGGTGACATACTCAAGCCAGGAGAAAGCAACACTGGAAAATTAGGGCCTGCAACTGAAAATATTCAGTCGGGGAAAGGGCCAAGTCCTTACACTCCAGCAGCGAAACGATGTCTGCAGCTTGTACCTGCAGCTATCACCAGGAAGTCCAGAGAGAGTCTTCCGTTCAGCGCCAAGGACCCGGGTTCAATACCAGCCTTGGGTTACTGTCTGTATGGAGTTTGCATGTTCTCCTCATATCCGCCTGGGTTTCTTCCGGGTGCTCTGGTTTCCTCCCACATTTCAAAGATGTGCAGGTTAGGTGGATTGGCCACACTAAATTGCTTCAAGATGTGTAGGTTAGTGGAATTAGCTATGGATAGGGCATGGAGGGCCTGGATAAGATACTCCAGTCAGAGAGTCAGTGCAGACTCGATAGACCGAATGGCCTCTTCTACAATGTAGGACTTCCAAGATGATTCTTGTGGAACATTCCTTACCCTATTCTCTTCCCTTTGGGGAAATTGCTATTCCTCAGAGCAATCCAATGGATTGGAACACACATTTGGTTAAACTTTACTCTCTGGCACAGTGATATTATCTCTAATTAATGCCACTACCTTTTCTTCCTGAAAGTTTTATACCCAAGTAATTGGTAACCATTTTGATTCCTTATTCCCTCTGTGGGAGGAAAACGGAGCACCCGGAGGAAACCCACGCAGACACGGGCAGAACGTACAAACTCCACACAGACAGTCACCCCCAAGTCGAGAATCGAACCCGGGTCCCTGGCACTGTGAGGCAGCAGTGCTAACTGTGCCGCCTCCACTAGGGAACACTACCTTGATCGGTTGTATATGATTGGCTCATATTCATCTGGCACAGTGCTGAGCATGTCAAGATCCCTGAACATCTTCTTCATTACTTGTAAGAAATTCTGCTCAGAAGCCCCTTCCACCACAGCACTGAGAAGAGTCCAAGCATGTGTAGAATACAAGAACTGACTTCCTTGAAAACACAAGAGAGGACAGTGGCATTAGATTTTGTAGGAAATTGTGATAAAAGCAACATCATCAGCTTCTGAAAACACTCCCAACACTTGTGAATTTGACAATTACAAAGAGATTTCTCTGCACACAGATTCCAGTGCTGTTTTCAGTTGTAAAATTTATCCAAATTACTAAATGTACATCTCCTGGTTATCAGAAATTGTTTCTTGGAACAGTATGTTGTGGAACCAACCAGGGAGCAGGCTACACTGGATTTGGTATTGTGTAATGAGGAGAGATTGATTGATGACCTCATAGTTAAGGATCCTCTAGGGAGTTTGGGGGTGAGAAAGTGGAGTCCCACACCAGCGTTCTGGAATTAAACAAAGGAGATTACATCGGCATGAGGGCAGATTTGGCCCGAGTAGAGTGGACAGGAAGGCTAAAAGGTAGGACAGTGGATGAGCAGTGGCAGTTGTTTAAGGAGATACTCAAATCCTCACAACTAAAGTATATCCCAGTGAGGAAGAAAGATGGTAAGGGAGGGCAAAAAACACCAATGGCTAAACAAGGAGGTCAAGGACAATATAAAGATAAAAGCTAAAGTATACCATATTGCAAAGGCCAGAGATAAGCTGGAAGACTGGGAAACTTTCAAACATAAACAAAGGGATACTAAAAACGAAATAAAAAGAGCTGAGGTAAATTACGAAAGAAAACTAGTGCAAAAGGATAGCAAAAGCTTCTATAATTATATAAAAGGGAAGAGAGTCGCTAAGTTGAACATTGGTCCCTTAGAAGATGAAACCAGAGCGTTAATAGTGGGGAACACTGAAATGGCAGATATGCTAAATCAATACTTTGTCTCAGTTTTCATGGTGAAGGACACTAGTGCCATTCGTATAGGAACGGACAAGTCAGAGGTAATAGAAAGGGTAGAACTTAGAACAATCAATATCGATAGGGAAAAGTTATAGAATCATAAAAACCCTACAGTGCAGAAAGAGGCCATTTGGCCCATCGAGTCTGCACCGACCACAATCCCACCCAGGTCCCACCCCCCCATCCTCACACATTCACCCGCCAATCCCTCTAACCTACGCATCTCAGGACACTAAGGGGCAATTTTAGCATGGCCAATCAACCTAACCCGCACATCTTTGGACTGTGGGAGGAAACCGGAGCACCCGGAGGAAACCCATGCAGACACGAGGAGAATGTGCAAACTCCACCCAAGCCGGGAATCGAACCCAGGTCCCTGGAGCTGTGAAGCAGCAGTGCTAACCACTGTGCTACCGTGCCGCTGAGGTACTCAGCAAACTATTAGGATTGAGGGCAGACAAGTCCCCCAGGCCTGATAGCCTACATCCTAGGGTATTAAAGGAAGTGGCAGCGGTGATCCATTGGTTATAATATTCCAAAATTCCCAGACACAGGAAGAGTTCTTCCTGTGTAACGCCCTTATTCAAACAGGGAGGGAGGCAAAAGGTGGGAAATTACAGACCAGTTAGTTTAACATCTGTTGTTGGGAAAGTGTTAGAATCAATTATCAAGGAAGCAATATCAGGACATTTGGAGAGTCAAAACGCTACCCAACAGAGTCAGCATGGTTTTATGAAGGGCAAATCATGTTTGGCTAATTTGTTAGAGTTCTTCAAAGATGTAACAAGCAAAGTGGATCCTGTAGGGTTGTGAATCTGTGGAATTCGCTGCCCCAAAGTGCAGTAGATGCTGGCACAGTGAGTAAATTTAAGGAAGAGTTAAACAGATTTTTAATTGGAATGGATTAAAAGGTTATTGGGGGGGGGGGGGGGAAATATCAGCCATGATCAAATAGTGGAGCAGACTCGATGGGCTGAATGGTCTAATTCTGCTCCTATATCTCATGAACTTACCCAGTTCCCCAAATCTATTTAAGTCCACCTAGGAAAACAATGCAATAACAACCTACATTTATATAGCACCTTTGTAAAATGTTATTTCATTACACTCCTACTATGCTAATGAGTCACATAAAGCATTGGCTAAAAGTCTAGTCAATGAGGTACCTTTTACAGAGCAACTTAAAGGAGGGAAGAGAGGTGGAGAGCCAGAGAGATTTGGGGAGGGGATTCCAGAGCTTAGGGTCCAGGTAGCTGAAGACACAGCCAATAATGCTCAAGAGATTAAGACTAGGGATGCTCAAGGAGTCAGAACTGGTGCAGCTCAGATAGAAATCTAGTGTGGGGCTGGAGGAGATTACAAAGACGGACAGGAGCAAAGCCATCCATGGATTTGGAAACAAGGATATATGGTGGATTATAACTGACCAGTTTCACCAGTCAATTTGAGACAATAATAAATTACTACTGGATGTTTCACTGAAATACTATGTGGTCAGTCACTGATTACTCTTTAATACATCCTGGTAGTGACATTGTTACTGTTCACCCTTTTCAGTAAGAGTTCAGTGGTCACAAAGAATACTCGGGACTGCCCTGCTAATGCACGTAATTCCTCACACGGCCAGACTCCAGCCTCAGCCACACAATGTGGGTGCGACATTTAATTTTATAAACACCCGAACAGACAAAATCAGGATATTGAACCTGAGCATCTGTCGAGAACCTTGAGTGATGGCCTGGGCACGTCCTTCCTGTCTTCGGAATATAAGTGACATCAATACTTTTGCTGTTCACTATAAGGAGCCTCATTGAATGGTTTTGCATTCAGTGCTAAGCCTGGCTGAATCCTAGCCTGCATTGAGTGAGCTGAGATGGAGTGCCAGCCATGGTTCAGTGGTAGCATTCTGATCAAAAGGTTGTGGGTTCAAGTCTCACTCCAGAGTTTTGAGCGTAAGGTCTAGACTGACAGTCCAGTGCAGGTTGCTGTGCTCAAATCGGCTGCCATGTTTCCTAAATTACAACAATAACTCATAGAATCATAGAATCCCTACAGTACAGAAAGAGGCCATTCGGCCCATTGAGTCTGCACCGACCACAATCCCACCCAGGCCCTACCCCCATATCCCTACATATTTACCCACTAATCCCTCTAACCTACACATCTCAGGACACTAAGGGCAATTTTAGCATGGCCAATCAACCTAACCCACACATCTTTGGACTGTGGGAGGAAACCGGAGCATCCGCAGGAAACCCACGCAGACACAAGGAGAATGTGCAAACTCCACACAGACAGTGACCCAAGCCGGGAATCGAACCCAGGTCCCTGGAGCTGTGAAGCAGCAGTGCTAACCACTGTGCTACCGTGCCGCCCTACACTTCAAAAGTTCTTCACTGACTTTAAAAAGTTTCAGGGTGTCCCGAGTTGTTAAAGATACTATAAAAATCCAGTTTCTTTTTCAATCAGTCACAGTGTCTGAGTAAGAAAGAAGGGAAAAGATATGCCAGCTGAGCTTGCTGTATCATCAAGTGGCTTTCATAGAATCTACAGTGCAGAAGGAGGCCATTCGGTCCATCGAGCCTGCACCAACAACAATCCCACCCAGGTCCCATCCCTGCAATCCACATATTTACCCACCTAATCCCCTTAACACTAAGGGGCAATTTATCATGGCCAATCAACCTAACCCACACATCTTTGGACTGTGAGAGGAAACCGGAGCACTCGGAGGAAAGCAACAAAGACACGGGGAGAATGTGCAAACTCCACACAGACATCACCTGAGGCCAGAATGGAACCCGGGTCCCTGATACTGTGAGGCAGCATTGCTAAGCACAATGCCACCTGCTGCCCCTTTGATGGATATATATCATAACTGGCATTAGATGTAATGTCTTCCACAGCTGAATAGCTTTCCACACTCACGTTTTTTAGTTCACACATGAGGAATGGCAATTTGAACAATACTGCTGATGTCTGTTGAACCTGTAACCCAAAAAGTCACTGCTTTTGGGAAAGATTGGTGGGGAAAGGGCTATAAACAAACAAATAATGGATGCGTGCAAAAACAGAACGGCAATAATCATGGGGGATTTTAACCTGCATATTGATTGGCTGACTCAAGTTGGACGTGGTGGGATGGAGGAAGAGTTCTTAGAATGCTGTCGGGATAGTTTCCTTGAACAGTATGTTACAGAACCTACGAGGGAACGAGTTATCTTAGATCTGGTAATGTGTAACGAGACAGGTAGAATGAAGGATCTTCTTGTGAAGGACCCTCTTGGGTCGAGTGATCACAATATGGTTGAATTTCTGGTGCAGATGGAGGGGGGGAAAGTAGGGTCCCAAACCAATGTCCTCTGCTTGAACAGAGGGGAGTACAATAGGATGAGGGCTGAATTGGCTAGGGTGGACTGGGAGAGCAGACTGGTAGGTAGGACAGCTGAGGAACAGTGGAGGATTTTTAAGGAGATCTTTTTCAGTACTCAGCAAAAATATATTCCGGTGATAAAGGAGGACTGTAAGAAAAGGGATAGCCAGCCGTGGATAACGAAGGAAATAAAGGAGAGTATTAAATTAAAAACCGATGCATACAGAGTGGCCAAAAATAGTGGAGACTTGGAAGATTGGGAAAGCTTTAAAAAACAACAAATGACTAAGAAAGCGATAAAGAAAGGAAAGATAGATTATGAAACTAAACTAGCTCTAACATAAAAAATAATGGTAAAAGTTTTTACAAATATATAAAAAGGAATAAAGTTGCTAGAGTGAATGTTGGACCCTTGGAGGACGAGAGGGGGGATTTAATAGTGGAAAACGAGGAAATGGCTGAGACTTTAAATAGGTTTTTTGTGTCTGTCTTCACGGTGGAAGACACAAATAGTTTACCGAATATTAACGATCGAGTATTGGTAGGAGGAGAGGTACTCAATACAATTATTGTTACTAGAGAGGCAGTGCTTGGTAGACTAACGGGACTGAAGGTGGACAAGTCCCCGGGCCCGGATGGAATGCATCCCAGTGTACTGAAAGAAATGTCAGAGGTAATAGCGGATGCGTTAGTGGTTATTTATCAAAATTCACTGGACTCTGGGGTAGTGCCAGCTGATTGGAAAACGGCTACTGTTACGCCGCTGTTTAAAAAAGGAAGTAGACTAAAGGCAAGTAACTACAGGCCGGTTAGCTTAACGTCTGTAGTTGGGAAAATGCTGGAATCCATCATTAAAGAAGAAATAGCAGGCCATCTGGATAAGAATGGTTCGATTAAGCAGATGCAGCATGGATTCATGAGAGGAAAGTCTTGTTTGACGAACTTACTGGATTTTTATGAAGATGTGACGAGTGCGGTTGACAGAGGGGAACCGGTAGATGTGGTGTTTTTGGATTTCCAAAAGGCATTCGATAAGGTGCCTCACAAAAGGTTGCTGCAGAAGATTGGGGCACACGGAGTTGGGGGTAGGGTGTTAGCGTGGATTGGGGATTGGCTATCCAGTAGGAAGCAGAGAGTTGGAATAAATGGGTGCTTTTCTGGTTGGCAGATGGTGACTAGTGGCGTGTTGCAGGGATCGGTACTGGGGCCTCAACTGTTTACTATTTACGTAGATGATCTGGAGGAGGGGACTGAGTGTAAGGTAACAACGTTTGCTGACGACACGAAGATAAGTGGGAAAGTGAATTGCGTGGAGGAAGCGGAAGGTCTGCAGAGAGATTTGAATAGGCTGAGTGAGTGGGCGAGGATCTGGCAGATGGAGTATAACGTTGGCAAATGCGAGGTTATTCACTTTAGAAGAAATAATAGCAAATTGGATTATTATTTAAATGGAAAAAAATTACAACATGCCACTGTGCAAAGGGACCTGGGGGTCCTTGTGCATGAGTCGCAAAAACTCAGTCTGCAAGTACAACAGGTGATCAAGAAGGCAAATGGGATGTTGGCCTATATCGCGAGGAGGATAGAATATAAAAGCAGAGAAGTCTTGCTGCATCTGTACAAGGCATTGGTGAGGCCGCAGCTGGAATACTGTGTGCAGTTTTGGTCCCCTTACTTGTGGGAGGATATATTGGCCTTGGAGGTAGTACAGAGAAGGTTCACCAGGTTGATACCGGAGATGAGGGGTGTAGATTATGAGGAGAGATTGAGCAGATTAGGTTTGTACTCGTTGGAGTTTAGAAGGCTGAGGGGTGATCTTATAGAGGCATATAAGATAATGAAGGGGCTGGATAGGGTAGAGGTGGAGAGATTCTTTCCACTTAGAAAGGAAACCAGAACTAGAGGGCACAGCCTCAAAATAAGGGGGGGCCGGTTCAGAACAGAGTTGAGGGGGAACTTCTTCTCTCAGAGGGTAGTGAATCTCTGGAATTCTCTGCCCATTGAAGTGGTGGAGGCTACCTCGTTGAATATGTTTAAGTCACAGATAGATGGATTTCTGATCGGAAGGGAAATTAAGGGTTATGGGGATCAGGCGGGTAAGTGGAACTGATTCACTTCAGATCAGCCATGATCTTATTGAATGGCGGGGCAGGCTCGAGGGGCTAGATGGCCTACTCCTGCTCCTATTTCTTATGTTCTTATGTTCTTATAATGATAGATACCAGGACATAATCTTAAAGTTGCAGCTGGTCAGCAGGACGAAAACTCCATCAAGGTTATAAACCTAATCATTTCCTGTTTCCAAGGCAATTGGAATGCCTTCACCAGTGTCCAACCCTGCAATTCTATCCCAGTATTGTCTGCAGTGAACATCTTAAGGATTGTATTTTTAATTTTAACAACATTAAAATTACAATTAAAATCTAGAATTCTGTTCTATAATCAGTAGAGAATTTTTTTTTACCAGGTTTGAATATCAAGGGGTCATTCTCAAAGAGCTGCAGTGATGTTGAAACACTCTGAAACTTCTCCTTAATGTAGTATTCCTCGTGGTTAAACTCGCTCTTGATTTGTGGAGCTTTTTTGTTCTTCCCTGAGTCCTCATTGCCGCCCTTTTCTGATTTTGGGTGTTTGTCTTGTTTCCTGCTGTCTCTCTCCCTTCCCATTTCTGAGTTTTCTGAAGTCTCTTTCTGTTTTTCTGCAGGTTTCTTATCTTTGCCACTTTGACCAGAAGCTTTGGACTCCACCTCATCTTTAACCAGCCTCTTGTCTTTTTGTTTTTGTTCCTGTACCTTCTTAACGTCCTTCTCATAATGCCGAATGCCACTCAGATGAGACATTAACTGTCTTGGAGTTATTGTCACCTATTGCAAGATATAGAATGGTAAGTTTTAAAACTATGATAACACAAAAATATCTTACATTTAGGTGCGCTTGCTGTTGTCATGTTTTTAAAGCCACAAGGTTTATTAAATTTCAATGACCACACTTTCGGAAAAGGTTCGGCACAACATCATGGGCCGAAGGGCCTGTACTGTGCTGTACTGTTCTATGTTCTATGCTATAATGGAAATTGTCTTTTAAATCTGTCATGCGGTAATAACATGTGGTAATCATAGAAACCCTACAGTGCAGAAGGAGGCCATTTGGCCCATCGAGTCTGCACTGACAACAATCCCACCCGGGCCCTATCCCCATAGTGCCACATATTTACCCCTCTAATCCCTCTAACCTACGCATCCCAGGACACTAAGGGACAATTGAGCATGGCCAATGCACCTAACCCGCACATCTTTGGACTGTGGGAGGAAACCGGAGCACCCGGAGGAAATCCACGCAGACACGGGGAGAATGTGCAAACTCCACACAGACAGGGACGCAAGCCAGGAATCGAACCCAAGTCCTTGGAGCTGTGAGGCAGCAGTGCTAACTACTGTGTCACCATGCCACCCATAAGCCTATTGCACCTGGTATTCCCAGATGGTCTCCCATCCAAATACTGAACAGGCCTGAGTCTGCCTAGCTTCCAAGATCAGACAAGGTCGGGCGTTTTCAGACTAGCATGGCTATTGCAACTCAGCTAGAACTCCTATCATCCAACCAACACGACTTCCCAAACTGCCATCGGCTTTGCCCTTTAAAAGCAAACAGTATCCAATTATCTTTGGGTACATACAGAGCAACAGGAATTCCTGACACAGTTACCACCCTTTATCAAATCCACTTCAGAATAAGTCTATATTTGGCATTAACTATAAACAATCAGATGGGAGACTGATGAGTGTAAGCCACGGCCGAGTGTTCTCTGGAGTTTAGAAGGAAGAGATGCAAATTCTTAAAGGGCATGATAGGATAGAGACTGGGAGATTGGGGAAATCATTTAGGATTTCTTCCATCTGAGATGGAGAGAAATTATTTCACTCACATTCCACCTTTGGAATTCTCTACTCCAAAGGGACGTTGTTGAATTAATTCAAGGATGTGATAGACAGATGTTTGGGCTCAGGGAATTATGGGATATGGGGAGCAGGAGGGAAAAGGGATTCTCCCCAAAAAATTCAAAGTGTCGAACTTGTGTAAAAACCGGAGTAAATCCCGTTCGTTTTTTCTGAGAGTTTCAAAATGAATTATTTGAATAACTCCAAAATCCAGTGGATGCTGATCTGTTGCTGCTGGAGAGGTTGGCAGCATAGCACTGAGCGGACCACTGGTCCCGTACTGCTGGCCTTCCGATTGCTGGCCAGCTCAATCGCCCCGCAACCCCTGCATCGCTGGCCGTGCGGCCCACCCCCCCTCCACAGCCTGATTGCTGGTCTCCCGAACATGTCCAGGCCAGCCTTAATCTCCCCCACCTACCTCAACCCCCAGCCTGCCTCAATGATCCCCCTACACCTCAGCAGTCCCGATTTCCCGATACCCCACTAGCAGGCTGACCCCCCCCCCTCACAACAATGGCCAGCCCCGATACAGGCCTCCCTATCTTCCTCTGTCATTCAGTCCAAATGAGTGGCAGCGGGACCCCCATCCCCACCAACTGCCCCCCAGAGACCCTGCCCCCATCAGGCCCCACGCCACATTCGGCCTCACCCACTTGGCACTGCCCCATGCCCTAAGGGCAGTGCCAAGGTGCCCCCTGGGCATTGGCACATTGCCCCTTGGGCAGTGGCAGGGGGCCTAGGCTGGCACTGCCAAAGTAGCAATGTCCAGGAGGCACACCCCCGGCGCCCAACCCTCTGGGGGACCTAAATGGCTCTCCCCCTTCACTCCAACAGGGTCAGGCCACTCGCTCCCCACCAATGTAAACCCTACTGGAGTGAAACACTCTTAGCAGAGGTGGGGAGACACTAGCAGGCCTGGAGATTTGAGTTCCGGGCCCACTAATAGAATTTAAATTTGACTTTGAATACATTATGCAGCTCCGTACTGATTTCTGGCGCTCGGAGACTTGCGGAGGCCTTGGCGCCCTGCGGGGAGTCCACAAAGCGGCCTCTGCTCGAATCTCTACAAAAGCCCCCATGATCTTCAGCCATGATTATTCTGAATGGGGACTCTGCTCGGTGAGCCATGTGGTCCATGCCTGCTCCTCTTGTGTACCAGCTGGTACCACTCTCACCTCGAATCATGTCCCACTCCAGAGTCTTCATAGAAATCATAGAAACCCTACAGTACAGAAAGAGGCCATTCGGCCCATCGAGTCTGCACCGATCACAATCCCACCCAGGCCCTAGCCCCATATCCTTACATATTTACCCACTAATCCCTCTAACCTACAAATCTCAGGACACTAAGGGCAATTTAGAATGGCCAATCAACCTAACCCGCACATCTTTGGACTGTGGGAGGAAACCGGAGTACCTGGAGGAAACCCACGCAGACACGAGGAGAATGTGCAAACTCCACACAGACAGTGACCCAAGCCGGGAATCGAACCCAGGTCCCTGGAGCTGTGAAGCAGCAGTGCTAACCACTGTGCTACCATGCCGCCAAAACTCTTGCACAAAACTTGCACACAAACTCTAGGCTGACGTTTCAGTGCAGTACTAAAGGGGTGCTGTGCTGCCAGGGGTACCACGTCTGACCTCTCACGTGGACGTAAATGGTCTCTTGGCACAATATCAAGAAAAGGTGAGTTGTCCTGATGTCCTGACCAATATTTATCCCATCACCAACATCACTGAAATAAGAGATTATCTCAATACTGTTTGTGGGAGCATGCTGTGTGTAAATTGGCTACTATATATCCTACATTACAATGGAATTATTTAATTGGCTGGGAAGGACTTTGAGGTGTTCTGAGAGTGTGACTGGTGCAAGTCTTTCTCTCTATTCTATTGCAGATGAATCATAGAATCATACAACACAGAAGATGTCCTTCAGCCCATCAAGTCCACGCTGACACATTAGAAACACCTGAACTCCCACCTAATCCCACCTGCCAGCACTTGGCCCATTGCCCTGAATGTTATGATGTGCCAAGTGCTCATCCAGATACTTTTTAAAGGATGTGAGACAACCCGCCTCTACCACCCTCCCAGGCAGTGCATTCCAGACCGTCACCACCCTCTGGATAAAATATTTTTCCCTCACATCCCCCCTAATCCTCCTGTCCCTCACCTTGAACCCGTGTCCCCTCATGACTGACGCTTTAAGGGCAACAGCTGCTCCTTATCCACTCTGTCAAATCTCTGCCCATTTGTCCATGTCTCTCATAATCTTGTACACCTCGATCAGGTCGCCCTTCAGACTTCTCTGCTCCAACGAAAATAACCAAGCCTACCCAATCTCTCTTCATAACTTAAATGTTCCATCCCAGGCAGCATCCTGGTGAATCTCCTCTGCACCCCTTCCAGTGCAATCACATCCTTCCTATAATGTGGCGACCAGAACTGCACACAGTGCTCCAGCTGTGGCCTCACCAACATGGAACATGTTGTGTTCCATACAACTCCAACATGACTTCCCTGCTTTTGTAATTTATGCCTTGATTGATAAAGGCAAGTGTCCCATGTGCCTTTTCCACCACCCTACTAACATGCCCTTCCACCTTCAGAGATCTGTGGACAAACATGCCAAGATCCCTTTGTTCCACAGAAGGGGTGGCACAGTGGCATAAAGGACAGCATGGTGGCACAGTTGGTTAGCACTGCTGCCTCACACTGCCAGGGACCCATGATCGATTCCAGCCTCAGATGAGGTCTGTGTGGAATTTGCACATTCTCCCCGTGTCTGTGAGAGTTTCCTCTGGGTGCAGTTTCCTCCCACAGTCCAAAGATGTGCGGGTTAGGTTGATTGGCCACGCTAAATTGACCCTTGTGTCAGGGGATTAACAGGGTAAATATGTGTGGTTACGGGAATAGGGCCTGGGTGGGATTATAGTCAGTGCAGATTTGATGGACTGAACGGCCTCCTTCTGCACTATAGGGTTTCTATGATTCTATGATTCCTAGTGTCCTATCATTCATTGAGTACTTTCTTGTCAAATTACTCCTTCCAAAGTGTATCACCTCACACTTTTCAGGGTTAAACACCATCTGCCACATCTCTGCCCATTTGACCATTCCGTCTATATCTTCTTGTAGCCCAAGACACTCCACCTCATTGTTAACCACCCGTCCAATCTTTGTGTCATCAGCAAATTTGCTAATCCTATCCCCACATAGTCATCAATGTCATTTATATAAATGACGAATAGGGGGCCCAGCACAGATCTCTGTGGTACGCCACTGGACACTGGCTTCCAACCACTAAAGCAGCCTTCTTTCATCACCTTCTGTCTCCTACAACTGAGCCAATTTTGAATCCACTTCATCAAATTACCCTGTATCCCATGTGAATTTATCTTCTTTACAAGTCTCGAATGTGGGACCTGGTCAATGGCTTTGCTGAAATCCAGATAAACTACATCGACTGCACTGCCCTCGTCTACACACCTGGTCACCTTCTCAAAAAGTTCAATCAAATTTATTAGGCGTGACCTCCCTCTGATGAAGCCATACTGACCATTCCTGATCAAGCTTTGCCTCTCCAAGTGGAGACAGATGCTCTCCTTCAGAAGTTTCTCTAATAGTTTCCCTATCACTGACATGAGACTCACTGGTCTGTAGTTCCCTGGTTTATCTCTACAACCCTTCTTAAATAGCGTAACCACATTAGCTGTTCTCCAGTCATCTGGCACCTCCCCTGTGGCCTGAGAGGAATTGAACATTTGTCAGAGCCTCTGCAATTTCCTCCCTTGTCTCCCACAGCAGCCTAGGGCACAATTCATTTGGACCTGGAGATTTATCCACTTTTAAGGCTGCCAGCACCTCCAATACCTTGTCCTTCCCTATGTCAATTTGCGCAAGAACTTCAGTCCCTCTCCCTGAATTCCATACAATTGCCCTCATTCTCTTGGGTGAAGACGGATGCTAAGTATTCATTCACACTCTACCAATGTCCTCTGGCTCCACCCACAGATTGCCCCCTTGATCCCGAATGGACCCTACTCTTTCCCTGATTATCCCCTTCCCATGGATATGTTTATAGAATATCTTGGGATTTTCCCAACTTATACTAGCCAGAGCTTTCTCGTATCCCCTCTTTGCTTTCTTAAACTCACTCTACAATTTCTATACCTCACTAAAGCCTCCACTGATTTGCTCCCGTTGTACTTTTTAATGGTTCGATTGAGTCCCATTGTTCCATCATATCATACAAAATAGGAGTAGCAGGTGCTTCTAGTCAGTTCTGCCATTCGATAAGACCATGGCTGTTTGATTGTGGCCTCAACTCTTCTTTCCTGCCTGTCCCCTATAAGTGTTAATTCCCTTGTCGATGAAAGATTCTATATAACTCAGGCCTTGAATATATTCAATGTGCCAGCCTCCACTACTTTGTGGAAGAGAATTCCAAAGACTACCGACTCTTTGAGAGAACAAATTCCTCATCTTCATCTTATTTTTTAAACTGTGACCCCAGTTCTGGATTCCATGAGTGGAAGCATTCTCTAAACTTCTACCATGTCAAACTCCCTCAGAATTTTATACATTTCAATAAGATATTTCAATATTGAATATAGACCCAACGTGCTCAATCTTTCCTCACAAGACATCCCAGGGATCAACCTTCTCCAAAATGCTTCCAATGCAAATATATTCCTCCTTCAATAAAGGAGATCAAAACTATACGAAGTACACGAGGTGTGGTCTGTAATGTTCTAACTATGTTAGGGTTGTGGGTTTTAACAAAAAGAAAAGAACGTGGTTTGCACACGTGGATTCAAAGTAACAACAGGTTTATTCTAGATGTTCTCTGCACTGCAGAATACAAACAAGTTAAAACAGCAGCCTGTGCAAACACCCTAATGACATCACCATCAAATCATATGATCAGCCCTTAAAGCAACCTGCAACCTGTTAAATATATAACATCTCTCCCCCCTTTACTCTATGGTCATGACAACAAATTACTACGATGCTACATTGGACCAATAATACCCGAGGCACAGTACCATGCATCATTCGTCAATATACACAGTTAATGAGAAAGTTGATCAGGAGGATGTCTATTCATCATTGGTGGGATATGGCGTACTGGAATTTGGCTGTCCTTGACCCTAGAAATATGATTTGGCACCTCAGTAGACGCTTCTTCTCCTGGAACTTAATTCTGCATCATTCTCACATAGTAGCAAAGACACAATCATCAGGCAACTCAAATTCAACTTAGTCTTCTGTAGTAGTATTCACAACACTAGGGACTAGTTGGTACTTTTGGAGATGATTCTGAGAAATCATTTCAAGATGACAACAATTGGTCCGCATGGCGTTGTCTTCAGTTTGAACCATGTAAGGAATTGGACCAGCTTTTGTTAAAACAATGACTGGTTTCCATTTCTTACTCCTGGCATAATGACATGCTAACACTCAATCTTCTTATTGAAATGAGCATTGTTTTGCCCCATTTCTCACCTGGCAACTTGAGATTCTTGCAAATGTTCTCCTATCTCTGAAGTTTCTGGAGGTAATAACAAATCAAATATAGTTCTCAACTTTCTCAGTAATGCAGGTGAACTTTAGGTAGTCATATGAATAGATGCCAAAAAGCTACACACAAGATGTGATAGCAAACCTGTTCTTTTGAAGCTTTTGGAGGATGTTTCAAGGATTGTATGAATCTTTCAGCCAATCCATTGGTTGATGGATGATAATCTTATGGTCTTATAAAGGGCAGCACGGTGGCACAGTGGTTAGCACTGCTGCCTCACAGCGCCAGGGATCCGGGTTCAATTCCGGCCTTGGGTGACTGTCCATGTGGAGTTTGCACATTCTCCCCGTGTCTGCGTGGGTTTCCTCCGCGTGCTCTGGTTTCCTCTCACATTCCAAAGATGTGTGGGTTAGGTTGATTGGCCATGCAAAATTGACCCTAGTGTCAGGGGATTAGCAGGATGGATCTGTGGGGTTGCGGGAATAGGGCCTGTGTGGGGTTGTGATACCTGAAGTCAATCCCTGCATCACCGATGAACTGTGGCAGCCGTGGTACCATCTACAAGATTCACTGCAGGAACTCAGCAAGGCTCCTCAGTCAGTACCTTCCAACCCCACAACCGTTATCATCTCAGAAGGACAAAGACAGCAGATGCAGGCTACAGCTTGACGTGGAAATATATTACTGTTCCTTCACAGTTGTTGGGTCAAAATCCTGGAACTCCCTTCCTAACAGCACTGTGGTGTATGTATACCTTGGGACTGCGGTGGTTCAAGAAGGCAGTTCACTACCACTTTCTCAAGGACAACAAGGGATGGTCAATAAATGCTGGCCTCGCCAGCCACACCCACATCAAATGCTTGAAGAAAAATGTGATGTTGAGATTAAAACCAGAAGGCACGGTGGCCCAGAGGTTAGCACTGCTGCCTCACAGCTACAGGAACCCGGGTTCAATTCTGGCCTTGGGTGACTGTGTGGAGTTTGCACATTCTCCCTGTGTCTGTGTGTTTTTCCTCCGGGTGCGCTGGTTTTCTCCTACACTCCAAAGATGTGCAGATTAGGTGGATTGGCCATGCTAAATTCCCCCTTCGTGTCTCAAGATGTGTAGCTTAGATGGATTAGCCACAGTAAATGTGTGGGGTTACAGCGATAGGTAGGGCAGAGGACCTGGGTAAGATACTCTGTCAGAGAGTAGGTGCAGACTTGATGGGCTGAATGGCCTCTTCTGCACTGTAGAGATTCTATGATTCTAAAACGTTTGATCTGCCATTCAATAAGATCATGGCTGCTCATAATTCATATGTTTGTACGTTTGTTTGTAATCATCTCAACCTCTCCACCTATTTTTGCTCTTTAAGAGATTCATTAAAACCTTCCTTTCTGACCAAGCACTCAATCACCCGTCCTATTATTTCCTTAGGTGGCTTGGTGTCAAATTCTGCTCGAGTGAAGCACCTTAGGACACTGTACCATGTGATATATGAAAGCTAATTTGAATTTGGCGTGTACTGGATTAGGGACTGAGAGATTGTGCCATGGCTGAATTTATAACTGAATTCTATAAATTTGGTCATTTTTGGGCTGGACATTTCACCAAGCATTAATGAACCATGAACGGAATCTGTCACCCGTACAAAGTCAGGCTGACCCGTGCCTCCAGCCTTAACCACCTTCAGGGCAATGAGGGATGAGTGATGAATACTGCCTCATTTGTGTTGCCCACAATCCAGACCTTCTTACTCTCGAGGGAGTGCAGCAAAGGTTAACCAGGCTGATTCCTGGGACTGATGTATGAGCAGAGATTGAGTTGATTAGGATTATATTCGCTGGAGTTCAGAAGAATGAGGAAATCTCATAAAAACTTATAAAATTCTAACAGGACTAGACAGGGTAGATGCAGGAAGGATGTTCCCGATGGTGGGGGAGTCCAGAACAGTCTGAGGATACAGGGTAGACCTTTTACAACTGAGATGAGGAGAAATTTCTTCACCCAGAAAGTAGTCAGCCTGTGGAATTCACTACCATGGAAAGTAGTTGAGGCCAAAACATTGAATATTTTCAAGAAGCAGTTAGAAAAGAACTTGAAGATATGGGGAGAAGTTGGGATCAGGGTATTGTGTTGGATGACTAGCCATGATCATAATGAATGATGGAGCAGGCTCGAAGGGCCAAATAGCCTCTTCCTGATCCTATTTTCTCTGTTTCTATCACAAAGATTATGGGTGATTCCGAAGTTAAGTGGACAACCTATTAGAAAGGAGCAGATGTGTAGTCAGATATTGGAAAGGTGTGAAAAAAGTAGGGTAGTTGTGGTGGATGACTTTAACTTTCCCATATCGACTGGGACTCCCTTACAGCCAGAGGTTCGGATGGAGAGCAATTTGTTAGATGTGAAAGGGGAGCTTTTTGATACAGTATGTTGACAATCCAACCAGGGAGGGGGCCATAGCAGACTTGGCATTGGGGGATGAGCCAGGCCAGGTGATTGGTGTTTCAGTTGGGGGAGCATTTTGAGCTTAGCAAAAATAATTCCACAAGATTTCAGATAGTCATGGATAAGGACAAGAGTGGGCCTCGGGCGAGGGCCAAATACATCCAAATTAGACAGGAACTGGGGAATGTGGATTAGGAGCGGCTATTTGAGGGCAAATCCACGTCTGGCACGTGGGAGGCTTTTAAAGGCCGGTTGATTGAAGTGCAGGACAGACATGGCCTCACAAAAGTGAAGGATAGAAATGGCAGCATTCGGGAACCATAGATGACAAGGGAAATTCTAAGCTTAGTTAAAAGGAAAAAGGAAGCATACTTTTTCCCAGGATGGAAGTGTCAGTTACAAGGGGGCACAAGATCAAGGTGAAAGGGGGAAAGTTTAAGGGAGATGAGCAGGAGAAGTTTTTCACACAAAGAGTGGTGCGCGTCTGGACTGTGCTGCCAGAGGAGGTGGTGGAAGCAGGCACATTAGCAACATTTAAGAACATAAGAACATAAGAAATAGGAGCAGGAGTAGGCCATCTGGCCCTTCGAGCCTGCCCCGCCATTCAACAAGATCATGGCTGATCTGAAGCGAATCAGTTCCGCTTACCCGCCTGCTCCCCATACCCCCTAATTCCCTTATCGATCAGAAAACTATCTACCCGTGATTTAAACATATTCAACGAGGAAGCCTCCAACACTTCAATGGGCAGAGAATTCCAGAGATTCACTACCCTCTGAGAGAAGAAGTTCCCCCTCAACTCTGTTCTGAACCGGCCCCCCCTTATTTTGAGGCTGTGCCCTCTAGTTCTGGTTTCCCTTCTAAGTGGAAAGAATCTCTCCACCTCTACCCTATCCAGCCCCTTCATTATCTTATATGTCTCTATAAGATCACCCCTCATCCTTCTAAACTCCAACGAGTACAGACCCAATCTGTTCAATCTCTCCTCATAAGCCACACCCCCTCATCTCCGGTATCAACCTGGTGAACCTTCTCTGTACTCCCTCCA
The DNA here is from genome assembly GCF_964213995.1 of Mustelus asterias. Classification (NCBI taxonomy): domain Eukaryota; kingdom Metazoa; phylum Chordata; class Chondrichthyes; order Carcharhiniformes; family Triakidae; genus Mustelus; species Mustelus asterias. The sequence goes on along the minus strand of NC_135829.1, from coordinate 24,641,533 downwards.
AGGCCAATATATCCTTTCGCAAATAAGGGGACCAAAACTGCACACAGTACTCCAGTTGCGGCCTCACCAGTGCCCTGTACAGTTGCAGCAAGACCTCCCTGCTTTTATATTCTATCCCCCTCGCGATAAAGGCCAACATTCCATTCGCCTTCTTGATCACCTGCTGCACCTGCAGACTGAGTTTTTGCGATTCGTGCACAAGGACCCCCAGGTCCCTCTGCACAGTCGCACGATGTAATTTTTCTCCATTTAAATAATATTCCAATTTACTATTATTTCTTCCAAAGTGGATAACCTCACATTTGCTAACGTTATATTCCATCTGCCAGATCCTCGCCCACTCGCTCAGCCTATCCAAATCTCTCTGCAGACTTTCCGCGTCCTCCACGCAATTCGCCTTCCCACTCACCTTCGTGTCATCAGCAAACATGAATACCCTACATTCAGTCCCCTCCTCCAGATCATCTATGTAAATGGTAAACAATTGAGGCCCCAGCACCGATCCCTGCGGCACGCCACTGGTCACCAAGTGCCAACCAGAAAAGCACCCATTTATCCCAACTCTCTGCTTCCTGTTAGATAGCCAATCCCCAATCCACGCCAACACCTTACCCCTAACTCCGTGTACCCCAATCATCTGCAGCAACCTTTTGTGAGGCACCTTATCGAACGCCTTCTGGAAATCTAAAAACACCACATCCACCGGTTCCCCTCTGTCAACCGCACTAGTGACATCTTCATAAAAGTCCAGTAGATTCGTCAAACACGACTTTCCCTTCATGAATCCATGCTGCGTCTGCTTGATCGAACCATTCTTATTCAGGTGCTCTGTTATTTCCTCTTTAATAATGGACTCTAGCATCTTCCCAACTACGGACGTTAAGCTAACCGGCCTGTAGTTACCCGCCTTTTGTCTACTTCCTTTTTTAAACAGCGGCGTAACAGTAGCTGTTTTCCAGTCAGCCGGCACTACCCCAGAGTCCAGCGAATTTTGATAAATTACTACTAACGCATCTGCTATTACCTCAGCCATTTCTTTCAGTACCCTGGGATGCATTCCATCCGGGCCCGGGGACTTGTCTACCTTCAGTCCTATTAGTCTACCAAGCACCACCTCCTTAGTAACAGTAATTGTATTAAGGACCTCCCCTCCCACCAACTCTCGATCTCTAATATTCGGTAAACTATTTGTGTCTTCCACCGTGAAGACCGACACAAAGAACTTATTTAAAGTCTCAGCCATTTCCTCGTTTTCCACTATTAAATCCCCCCTCTCATCTTCCAAGGGTCCAACATTCACTCTAGCTACTCTATTCTTTTTTATATACTTGTAAAAACTTTTACTATCATTTTTTATATTTTGAGCTAGTTTAGTTTCATAATCTATCTTTCCTTTCTTAATCGCTTTCTTAGTCGTTCTTTGTTTTTCTTTAAAGCTTTCCCAATCCACTAATTCTCCACTATTTTTGGCCACTCTGTACGCATCTGATTTTATTTTAATACTCTCCTTTATTTCCTTCGTTATCCACGTCCGGTTATCCTTTTTCTTACAGTCCTTCTTTATCACCGGAATATATTTTTGCTGAGTACTTTAAAAAATCTCCTTAAAAATCCTCCACTGTTCCTCAGCTGTCCTACCTACCAGTCTGCTCGCCCAGTCTACATTAGCCAATTCCACCCTCATCCTATCGTACTCCCCTCTGTTCAAGCAGAGGACACTGGTTTGGGACCCTACTTTCTCACCCTCCATCTGTATCAGAAATTCCACCATATTATGATCACTCATCCCAAGAGGATCCTTCACAAGAAGATCCTTAATCCTACCTGTCTCATTGCACAGAACCAGATCCAAGATAGCTCGCTCTCTCGTAGGTTCTGTAACATACTGTTCAATGAAACAATCCCGTCAGCATTCCAAGAACTCTTCCTCAAGCCCTCCACGCCCAATTTGAGTCGACCAATCAATATGTAGGTTAAAATCCCCCATGATTATTGCCGTTCCACTTTTGCACGCATCCATTATTTGCTTGTTTATAGCCCTCCCCACCTCTAAGTTATTATTTGGGGGCCTATAGACCACGCCTACCAGTCTTTCTCCCCCTACTATTCCTTATCTCCACCCACAACGATTCCACGTTTTGCTCCTTAGAGCCTATGTCGTCTCTCACTACCGTCCTGATATTATCCTTTATTAACAAAGCTACCCCACCTCCTTTTTCTACCTGTCTATCCTTCCTAAATGCCTGATAACCCGGTATATTCAGTTCCCAGTCCCGGTCACCCTGCAACCACGTTTCTGTGATGGACACTAGATCATATTCATTTGTATGGATTTGTGCCATCAACTCATTTACTTTGTTTCGAATGCTTCGTGCATTCAGGCAAAGTGTCTTTATGCCAGCCTTTATCTGGACCCGGTTTGTTGAAGCGCTACTAACATCTCCCCACCCCTCTCCTCCTTTAGCTAGTTGTTTATTCACTATACTCCTGGCATTAGAGTAGACACATCTCAATCCTATGGTCTGACCTCTCCCCTTCTCTGTTCCCAGTCCACCTGCCCTCTTGCACTGCCTATAACCCTTCTCTGTTTGCGAGCTACCTTCCTCACTCTCAGTCACGTCACTTTGATCCCCTCCCCCCAACCTATCTAGTTTAAACTCTCCCCAGTAGCCTTAGCCAACCTTCCTGCCAGGATATTGGTCCCCCTGGGATTCAAGTGCCACCCGTTTTTAGTATACAGGTCACACCTGCCCCTAAAGAGGTCCCAATGGTCCAGGAACCTGAATCCCTGCCCCCTGCACCATTCCCTCAGCCACACATTCATCCTCCACCTCACTCCATTCCTTTCCTCATCTTCCCGTGAAGGGAAGTTGCATCCGGATGGGTACATGAAAAGGGAGGGAATAAAGGGATGCAGACCGAGTAAGGGCAGAAGGTTTTGTTTTTAGTTTAGTTAAGCCATCATGATCGGCACAGGCTTGGAGGTCCGAAGGGCTTGTTCCTGTGCTATACTTTTCTTTGTTCTTTGATACTGGTACTGCTGTACTTTCTGAAACTACATAATGACAAAAGCTGAAGCATCTTCCTTTAAAACCAGTGATTTGAAGGAAATGCACAGAAGAAATCATGCTGTTAAAAGGCCAGATCATGGTCAATGTAGAGTTGAGTGGACAAACAGCGGAGTTGCCTCCCCATGTGGCCCGTGGTAATTTTCCAGCTCTATTTGGAAGATCATGGTTGGAGAAGGTAAAGTTGAACTGGATTGCTGTCAACAGACTGGTAAATACCAAGAGACCCACAGCACCTTCTGGCTAAATACAAGAGTGTTTTCGAAGAGAACTTGGCTCAACAAAGGGAGTTCATGTGAAACTCAAGATAAAACCCAATAGTCAACCACAAAGTCCCAAGTAGTGTCATATGCAATTCGTCCCACGGTCAAAGAAGAATTAGTATGACTTGTGTTAGAGATGGTTACAATGAGTGACTGGGCTACCCCCACTGTACCTGTCATGAAACCAGATGGTTCCGTTCAGGTCATATTTGTGGTGATTTTAAAACAACCATAAATCCAGTGTTGTGTGCTAATCAATATCTGCTTCCTTTAATTGAAGATCTCATTGCTGGGTTATCAGGTGAGCAGAAATTCAGCAAGATTGATCTTTCACAAGCATGTTTACAGATGTACGTAGTCACTGAATTGCACCCATTGTTTACCATCATTAATCATAAAGGTCTTTTTCATGATAAAAGATTGCCTTTTGGAATAACATCCACACCAGCCCTATTCCAAAGATCAATGGATCAGATTTTAAGTGGTCTCTGTGGTGTACAATGTTAATTGGATGATATTCTAATTACAAGATCTAGTGAACAGGAACATTTGAATAATTTAGAAGCAACATTGGAACATCTGCGTCTGCGTATCAAGAAAGGAAAGCGTGACTTTTTCCAGACTAGTATTGGGTCACATTATTATTAGCAAAGGCCTACATTAAGCACCTAAAAAGATGAATGTTATTTTAGAAGCATCACGTTTGACGAATGTGACGCAATTGATGTCCTTTCTAGAATTGATAAAGGCCTTTTTCACAAACCCACTAACATGTCCTGATGAGCAGATTTTTTTTTCTCAGAGGGTTGAGAGTCTCTGGGAATCTCTTCCTCAAAACACAGTGAAGCAGAATTTTTGAATATTTTTAGGGCAGAGCTCGATAGATTCTTGTTTAACAAGGGGGTGAAAGGTTATTGAGAGTAGGCAGGAATGCGGGGTTGAGGTTAGATTCAGATTATCTATAATGTTAATGAATGGAGGAGCAGGCTTGAGGGGCCAAAGTGACCTACTCCTGCTCCTAATTCGTATGTTCATACCTGATTTTCCAATCTATATGTAGATTAAAATCTCCCATGATTAGCACCACATTTCCAACAAGTTCACTTCATTTCTTCCAATCTGTCCCATCCTATTGTGTGGTTAATGTTAGAGGGCCTGCACCCCACTCCCACAAGTGACATTTTGCCTTTATCATTTCTCATCTCTACTCAAACCACTTCTACATCTTGGTTTTCTGAATTTAGGTCGTCAGTCTATATTATGCAAATACAATCATTAATTAACAAAGCCAACCCTCCACCTATTCCTAGCTTCCTGTCATAGAATCATATAATCTCTACAATGCAGAAGGAGGCCTTTCGGCCCATCAAATCTGCACCAGCTCTATGACAGAGCATTCCACCCAGAGACTATCCCCGCAACCCCACATATTTACCCCGCTAACCCCCCAAACTCTTTGGACACTAAGGGGAATTTAGCATGGCCAATCAACTTAATCTGCACATCTTCGGAGTGTGGGAGGAAACCGGAGCACCCAGAGGAAACCCCTGCAGACATGGGGAGAACATGCAAACTCCACAGTCACCCAAGGCCAGAATTGAACCCAGATCCCTGGCACTGTGAGCCAGTAGTAGAGTATAAAAGTTGGGGTCTGATGTTGCAGATGTATAGAACGTTGGTTCGGCCGCATCTGGAATACTGCGTCCAGTTCTGGTCGCCACACTACCAGAAGGACGTGGAGGCTTTGGAGAGAGTACAGAGGAGGTTTACCAGGATGTTACCTGGTATGGAGGGGCTTAGTTATGAGGAGAGATTGGGTAAACTGGGGTTGTTCTCCCTGGAAAGACGGAGGATGAGGGGAGACTTAATAGATGTGTATAAAATTATGAAAGGCATAGATAGGGTGAACGGTGGGAAGCTTTTCCCCAGGTCGGTGGTGACATTCACGAGGGGTCATAGGTTCAAGGTAAAGAGGGGGGAGGTTTAACACAGATATGAGACGGACATATTTTACACAGAGGGTGGTGGGGGCCTGGAATGCGCTGCCAGGCAGGGTGGTGGAGGCGGACACACTGGGAACGTTTAAGACTTACCTAGACAGCCATATGAACGGAGTGGGAATGGAGGGATACAAAAGAATGGTCTAGTTTGGACCAGGGAGCGGCGCGGGCTTGGAGGGCTGAAGGGCCTGTTCCTGTGCTGTATTGTTCTTTGTTCTTAGTGCTAATTGCTGAGCCACCATGCCATCCATAATGTCCCTCTTAAATATCATGTAACCTTCAATATTCAGATCCCAATCTACTTCACCCTACAGCCATGTCTCTGTAATGGTTATCAGGTTGTACTAACCCGAAATCCTGACTCAAAACGTCGGTTCTATTCTTTCTCCACAGACGCTGTCAGATTTGCTGAGATTTCCCAGCATTTTCTGTTTTTGTTTCAGATCCCAGCATCCAGTGTTTTGCTCCTGTCCTGCTTTAAGTTTGGTTCGAGTGACTTCACTCCTGAGTGATACGGCATGGCGCTTTGCGAAACTGAAACTCCTTTAAGATCAACACAAACTATATCATGTAACTGACTGTCAAACATGAGGTTGCTTGCAGCAACTTGCAAAAGATACTGTAAAACATTCTTACTTTCACTCCTTCGTGTTCTTTTTCCGGAAATTCTGGCACGTATTTCTGCACGGGGACATCGAAATCCAGTTTTCCATCTTCCCACAGCTTGGCGATGGCGGCCATGGTGAAGGGTTTGCTGATACTGCCAATGCGCACGACTGTCTCGGCATTACACAAGACCCGGTTTTCCACATCTGCATATCCCAGCCCTTGAAGCAAATCAGAATGAAAGAGATTCTTCAGGAATACCGCAGATCAAAGGTCCCGACAACATTCAGGCTTGGACTGATAAATGGCAAGTAACATTCAAGCCAACAACCATCTCCAGTAAGACAGAATCTAACCATCTCCCTCAACAGCATTATCATCATTGACTTCCCCATCATTAACATTCTGGGGAGTTACCATTCAGAAACTGATCTGGACCAGCCATAAAAATACTGAGGCTGCAAGACTAGGTCAGAGTCTGGGACTCCAGTGGTGTGTAACTCCAATCCTGACCCCCAAAGCCTGCTTGCTCTCTATAAGTCACAAGTAAAGAATGTGATGCTCTGCACTTGCCTGGATAAGGCAAGTTCTAACAAGACTTCAAAAGCTCAACACTGCCCAGAAGAAAATAGCTCTTTTGATTGACACCCCAATCACCACCTTAAACATTCACTTGCCGCATGCAACACATACAGGGTGCACTGCATCAATTCACTAAGTCCCCTTTGATAGCACCTTCCAAACCTGTAGCCTCTACTATCTGGAACAATGGTAGTAGACTCATGGGAATATCCCCACCTACAAATTCCCCTCCAAGCCACACATCGCTGGTTGCTGTCCCCAATGTTAATTCATGGAGTTGAAGGTCTGAGCACAGTATTTGAAAGACAGCAGGGCAGCCACTCGCTCACTGCAGGCCAGGAGCACTAGTCTGGTTGCTGCTCAAGGCTCTGCTGGGACCAGAAAGTGCCAGAGCAGGCATGGTTCCGCAAACACTCCCTGGAGATTCTCCTCTCCAGGAAAGGCGGGAGGTGCTGTTGGCCTAGGATGGGGCCCTCCAGTCAGACCACGGGATGAGTGCACTGTCCAGCCTCACTGCAAAGTGACACTCAGAAGGGGATCAAGCCATGCAAATGTGTAAGTGCACAGGAATGTGACAGGAGTTTAGGTTGCAGGACTCAGCAGCAGCAGATGGGACATGCGCACTGAATGTGTGGTGGACATTTCATGCTCTCAATCTTCACTCAGTTGCAGGTTATTGTGCCTGTTAATCACTTAGAATCCCTACAGTGCAGAAGGAGGCCATTTGGCCCATCGAGTCTGCACCAACCACAATCCCACCCAGGCCCTATCCCCGTAACCCCACGTATTTACCCTTCTAATCTCCCTGACACTAAGGGGCAATTTAACATGGCCAATCCACCTAACCTGTACATCTTTGGAGTGTGGGAGGAAACCAGAGCACCTGGAGGAAACCCATGCAGACACGGGGAGAACATGCAAACGCCACACAGACAGTGACCCGAGGCCGGAACTGAACCCGGGTTCCTGGCGCTGTGAGGCTGTCTTGTCTGGAGACAATACACATCTTTTTAGCCTGTCTTGATGCTCTCTCCACTCCCATTGTTTTGTTTCTTAAAGACTTGATTAGTTGTAAGTATTCGCATTCCAACCATTATTCATGTAAATTGAGTCTGTGTCTTTATAAACTCTGTTTGTGAACAGAATTCCCACTCACCTGAAGAAGGGGCTTAGAGCTTCGAAAGCTTGTGTGGCTTTTGCTACCAAATAAACCTGTTGGACTTTAACCTGGTGTTGTTAAACTTCTTGCTGTGAGGCAGCAGTGCTAACCATTGTGCCACCGTGCTGCCTCACTTACAAGGGAAGGATCATAGGCATGCATAATCCTGAACTGCTCATGCAACTATTGGAGTGACAATCAATCCTTCTGTCTTTTTGCAGGACAGAAGTGCCCACAATAATTGGGGGTGGGTCAAGCATGGAGGCAGCATTCCAGACATAGAGTCCTTGTCCCTTAAGAGGAACAAGCCACAGAGATAGAGTCGGGGAGGAGCAGGACTGTGCTGAAGGCGAGATAGGATACCCCCAGGAAACCAGGATAGCTCCAGTCTGCAGTTATCAGCTGCATCCACAAAGTAACACATTGGTCTAATTAAGGAGCCTGCTCAGGCAACCACAACATCATTTTTTCTTCTTTCTAAGTACCAGCAAGAAAACAGGGAGGGAAGGAACCCAGGGAACCCACAGCTCCATATCCAGACACATCCCTGAGGATGATACAGCACCGGATGCACTGTCACAGCGTTCACTTACATTCACCACTGGTGCAGATACAGTCACCTCAGTGGGTCCACGTTTCAGAATAGTCTCAGGTTTACAATCTGGTGAGCACATCACTGACACGAGCCCACAGCTGGTGAAGGCAGTGACAGCCAAGGTGTCTGACACTCAGGAGACTATTGGAGACCAGGCTCCTGTTTAGCCTCGTGCAGGTGACAAGCCTCTGGACTTGGCCCTAAGAGACCTGTTGAAGATGCAGAGACAGGCAGGGGAACATCAGACAGAGTTGCCAGAGGCCATGCGCAGACTGGATCAAAGGCTGGAGGAGGATGTCCACGTTCTGTCTGCTGTTGGGGCTCTGGTTCACGAGAGTTTCGGTTCCTCCATGGGAAGGGTAGTGACCAACTTCCAGTTCCATCAGAATGAACAGTGGCTGCTGGGTAAGTGCCCAACTAGTGCTCCATTGATCTAACCGCAGCCGTGGTTCAGCACATTGGGTGTGGAGATGCCGGCGTTGGACTGGGGTAAACACAGTAAGACGTCTCACAACACCAGGTTAAAGTCCAACAGGTTTATTTGGTAGCAAAAGCCACAAGCTTTCAGAGCGCTGCCCCTTCGTCAGGTGAGTGGGAGTTTTATTCACAAACAGGGCATATAAAGACACAAACTCAATTTACAAAATAATGGTTGGAATGCGAGTCTTTACAGGTAATCAAGTCTTAAAGGTACAGACAATGTGAGTGGAGAGAGCGTTAAGCACAGGTTAAAGAGATGTGAATTGTCTCCAGCCAGGACAGTTAGTGAGATTTTGCAAGCCCAGGCAAGTCGTAGGGGTTACAGATAGTGTGACATGAACCCAAGAGCCCGGTTGACGGGGTCAGGGCACCCCAATCTCCCTCCAGGTGCCCCTTCTTCTCAGAGTTATGGAGGTTCCATTGGCCACCCACAGGGAAGAGGAACAGCAGCAAGACGCTTCATCCCTGCTAAGACTACATTTGATATAGCTTCCGCGTTGCAATGCAGACAGACTTTGTGAGGGCATGGGAAAGAAGACAATTCCACTTACTGAGGTCATGGGAGAACAGAGTGCTGTGCAGGTTGTAATGCACGCATTTAGCACCAGGACTTTGTATACTAGCATTGTTTGGTGCATGCAAAGGATCAAACACCCAGCAGGCCAGACATTAAGCAGTGAAACACAGAAACCATACAGTGCAGATGGAGGCCGTTCTGCTCATCTAGTCTACACCAACAACAATCCCACCTAAGCCTTAACCCCATAACCTCACATATTTACCCCGCTAATCCCTCTTACCTGTGCATCCCGGGAAACTAAGGGGCAATGGTCTAGTGGTATTATCGCTCGACTATTAATCTAGAAACCCAAGCTAAAGTTCTGGGGACCCATGGCAGATGGTGGAATTTGAATTCAATACAAAATATCTCGAATTAAGAGTCCACTGATGACCATGAAACCATTGCCTATTGTCAGAAAAACCCATCTGGTTCACTAATGTTCTTTAGGGAAGGAAATCTGCCGTCCTTACCTGGACTGGCCTACATGTGACTCCAGAGCCACAGCAATGTGGTTGACTCTCAACTGCCCTCTGAAATGGCCTAGCAAGCCACTCAGTTGTATCAAGCGCCACAAAGTCTCAACAAAGAAATGAAACCGGATGGACCATTTGGCATTAATCTAGGCACCGGAAAAAACAGCCGTATCAACCCTGCAGAGTCCTCCTTACTAACATCTGGGGGCTAGTGCCAAATTTGGGAGAGCTGTCTCACAGACTAGTCAAGCAATAGCCTGATATAGTCTTTCTCACGGAATCATACCTTACAGATAACACCCGAGACACCACCATTACCATCCCAGGATATGTCCTGTCCCAATGGCAGGGCAGACCCAGCAGAGGTGGCGGCACAGTGGTATACAGTTGTCCTGGGAGTCCTTAACATTGACGTCGGACCCCATGAAGTCTCATGGCTTCAGGTTAAACAAGGACAAGGAAACCTCTTACTGGTATCACATACCGTCCTCCTCCGGCTGATGAATTAGTATTCCTCCATGTTGAACAACACTTGGAAGAAGCACTGGGGGTGGCAAGGGCGCAAAATGTACTCTGGGTGGGGGATTTCAATGTCCACCATCAAGAGTGGCTGGGCAGCAGCATTCTGGTCGGGTCCTAAAGGATATAACTGCTAGCCTGGATCCGCAGCAGGTGATGAAGGAACCAACAAGAGGAAATAACATACTTGACCTCATCCTTACCAATCTGCTGTCTGCAGATGCATCTGTCCATGACAGTATCAGTAAGAGTGCGCACCGCACAGTCCTTGTGAAGACGAAGTCCCGCCTTCACATTCAGAATATTGTGTTGTGTGGCACTATCACTGTGCTAAATGGGACAGACTTCGAACCGATCCAGCAACTCAAGACTGGGCATCCATGAGACGCTGTGGGCCATCAACAGCAGTGGAACTGCACTTCAGCACAATCTGCAACTTCATAGCCTGGCATATCCCCCACTCAACCATTACCATCAGGCCAGGGGATCAACCCTGGTTCAATGGAGAGTGCAGGAGGGCATGCCAGGAGCAGCACCAGGCATACCTAAAAATGAGGTGTCAACCTGGTGAAGCTACCAAACAGGACTACTTGCTTGCCAACCGGCAAAAACAGCTAGTGATAGACAGAGCTAAGTGATCCCACAACCAACGGATCAGATCTAAGCTCTGCAGTCCTGCCACATCCAGTCATGAATGGCGGTGGACAATTAAACAACTCACTGGAGGAGGAGGCTCCACAAATATCCCCATCCTCAATGATGGAGGAGCCCAGCACATCAGTGCAAAAAATAAGGCTGAAGTATTCGCAGTAATCTTCAATCAGAGTGGATGATCCATCTTAGCCTCCTCCAGTGGTCCCCAACATCACAGATGCCAGTCTCCAGCCAATTTGATTCACTCCACGTGATATCAAGAAACGGTTGGAGGCAAAGGCAAAGGGCCCTGATAACATTCCGGCAATAGTACTGAAGACTTGTGCTCTAGAACCTGCTGCTCCCCTAGCCAAGCTCTTCCAGGAGAGTTACAACACTGACATCTCTCTGACAATGTGGAAAATTGCCCAGGTATGTCCTGTACATGAAAAGCAGGACAAATCCAACCTAGCCAATTACTGCCCAATCAGTCTACTCTCGATCATCAGTGAAGTGATGGAAGGGGTCATCAACAGTGCTATCAAGCAGCACTTGTTCAGCAATAACCTGCTCAGTGACGCCCAGTTTGGGTTTTGCCAGCTCTTTAACCCATTGCAGCCTTGGTTCAAACATGGACAGAAGAGCTGAATTCTAGAGGTGAGGTGAGAGTGACAGCCCTTGATATCAAGGCCGCATTTGACCGAGTGTGGCATCAAGGAGCCTTAGTGAAACTGGAATCAATGGGTATCAGGGGGTAAACTCTCCGCTGGTTGGAGTCATACCTGGTACATAGGAAGATGGTTGTGGTTATGGAGAGTCAGTCATCTCAGCTCTAGAACATCCCTCAGGGTCGTGTCCGAGGCCCAACAATCTTCAGCTGCTTCATCAATGACCTTCCCTCCATCATAAGGTCAGAAGTGGGGATGTTCGCCAATGATTGCACAATGTTCAGCACTATTCGCGACTCCTCAGGAATTGAAGCAGTCCATGTTCAAATGCAACAAGATTTGGACAATATGCAGGTTTGGGCTGACAAGTGGTAAATAACATCCGTGCCACACAAATGTCAGGCAATGACCATCACCAATAAGAGACACTCTAACCACCGCCTCTTGACATTCAATGGTGTAACTGATGTTTTTACCAATACATGGAGGGGTGCCAGACTAGAAACTCAACTGGACTCACCATATAAACACAGTAACTACAAGAGCAGGTCAGAGTACCATTGTCAACATCTCTCTGATGTTGCCAACTCACACTGAGAGCCCCTTGCAATGGGTTCTCAGTGTGAGTTGGCAACATCCTGGCCCTCATCAGCTCCATCCCCTTCACTGTCCTCACTGTCAGAGGAGACATCTCAGTCCTCCGTGATTCCCTCAGCCAAGACATCCCCCTGCCCTTTGAAAGATCCGGAACACACTCTGTGGTGAGTATTGAAGAGCCCCACCTGACGGGTCCAAACATCCAAATTCATCTTCCGGGGCTTATCATCTGTTCAATCATGGACCTGTTGAAGGCAGATCTCCTCAGCAACACTCTGAGGAAGGTGAACTGCTGTCAGCAACCAGCTTTTTTGGGTTATTTCAGCCCTGAAATTGCCGAGGCTCTTCAAAAGCCAGTGGCACCTGGGAGTTGGTCAGAACGTAGGTACTGTGAGAAGCTATATATTTTCATGGACAGTGTTCTGAAGTATATTCATCAGCACCTAATATCAATGCCCAGCACTGAATCTGGGCTGATGCAATGTGAAGAATCACCTGTTTTCCTTGAAGCGGCCCAGCAGAGGTTTGTGATTGGTTGCCCTGGTGAAATGCTGACCACAGATATACTGGTGGAACTTTTTCACCACAGACACCATGGCAAAGTCTTCTATTTCGATCTGGGCATACTTCCTTTCTGATTCCGCCAGGGGTCATAATGCGTAAACAATTGAACATTTTGACCCATCATCCCTACGGTGCGACAATACCACTCCTGCCCCATAGGGGGAGGCACTGCAGGTTGCAATGAGTAGGGAGTCTCAGAGAGTCATGATATATATTTGTTGACAGCAAATGTTGTTTGCTGTTTGCAAAGGCTCTCTCTTGTGGCATTTGCCATGACCATTTCTGATGTTTTTAACAGTACATGGAGGGCTGCCAGCAGGTTCGCCAAGTTGGTTTTGAATTTCCCAGAGACCTAGGAAAGACTTCAACTTCAACTGTGTTCCTTGGAGTTGGAGTTCCGTTTAATGGCCTTCACCTTCTCTTCGACAAGATGTAATCCATCCTTGTCAATTCTGTACCCGAGATATGTCACCTTGTTTACCTGGAACACACGTTTTTCAGTTGAACACCAGCATCAGGAAAACTTGGTAAGATCTCCTCCAACCCCTCCAAATGTTCCTTTGCAGTAGCTCCTGAGGTTAAAACATCATCCAGGTAGACTGCCACTCCAGGCACCCCTTGAAGGATGTTCTCCATCATCCTTTAAAAATGAAGCAAGCTTTGGCACCCCAAAGGGCAAGCGAGTATACACATTCAGTCCTTTAGGGGTATTTATTGTGACATACTTTCTGGATAACACCTCAAGCTCCAGTTGGAGTTAAGTGTGACACATGTCCAATTTGGAAAATATGTGACCCCCACCCCAGCCAGCTTTACAAGGCTTCCATGTGTGGCATAGGGTATCTTTCTAAGTGGAAGGCTCCATTGACCATCAACTTATAATCCCCACGAGACAGACCAAATTGTCAGATATTAAAACTGAGACTACTGGCGCAGGCCATTGCAAAGGAGCTATGTCGGGTGGCGTGCCATAGACATATTGTTTTCGCTGGAAAGGCGGCGGCTAAGAGGGGATCTTATTGAAACATATAAGATGATTAGAGGTTTAGATAGGGTGGATAGTGATAGCCTTTTTCCTCTGATGGAGAAATCCAGCACGAGGGGGCATGGCTTTAAATTGAGGGGGGGTAGTTATAGAACCGATGTCAGGGGTAGGTTCTTTACCCAGAGGGTGGTGAGGGATTGGAATGCCCTGCCAGCATCAGTAGTAAATGCGCCTAGTTTGGGGGCGTTTAAGAGATCCGTAGATAGGTTCATGGACGAAAAGAAATTGGTTTAGGTTGGAGGGTCACAGTTTTTTTTTAACTGGTCGGTGCAACATCGTGGGCCGAAGGGCCTGTTCTGCGCTGTAATGTTCTATGTTCTATGTTCTATAGACACGGATATCGAAAACCTGGTCAAGTGGTGCAAAACCTGAAGGTGCAAGTATATGCAAACTTTGCAGGCCATTTATGGGCTCCATGTTTTTAATCCTCATTGATGCCCATTCAAAATGGATGAAGCAGCACTGAATGGCCTCTACAACCTCTTAGAATACAATAGAGAAACTCTGTCAATCCATCAGTACAGTAAGAGTTTTAACAACACTGTCAATCTCTGTCAATCCATCAGTATGCATGGCATACCCAAGATTCTCATAACAGACAACAGGACGCACTTACCAGTGGGGAATTTCAGAACTTTGTGAGTATGAACGGAGTAAGGCACATCAACACGGTACCCTACCAGCCATCCTCAAACAGCCTGGCTGAGGGGGCAATGATGTGAAGATGCCGGCGTTGGACTGGGTGAACACAGTAAGAGGTCTCACAACACCAGGTTAAAGTCCAACAGGTTTATTTGGTAGCAAATACCATAAGCTTTCGGAGCGCTGCTCCTTCGTCAGATGGAGTGGAAATGTGCTCTCAAACAGTGCACAGAGACACAAAATCAAGTTACAGAATACTAATTAGAATGCGAATCTCTACAGCCAGCCAGGTCTTAAAGGTACAGACAATGTGGGTGGAGGGAGCATTAAGCACAGGTTAAAGAGATGTGTATTGTCTCCAGACAGGACAGCCTGCAAGTCCAGGAGGCAAGCTGTGGGGGTTACTGATAATGTGACATAAATCCAACATCCCGGTTTAGGCCGTCCTCATGTGTGCAGAACTTGGCTATCAGTTTCTGCTCAGCGACTCTGCGCTGTCGTGTGTCGTGAAGGCCGCCTTGGAGAACGCTTACCTGAAGATCAGAGGCCGAATGCCCGTGACTGCTGAAGAGCTCCCCCACAGGAAGAGAACAGTCTTGCCTGGTGATTGTCGAGTGGTGTTCATTCATCCGTTGTCATAACGTTTGCATGGTTTCCCCAATGTACCATGCCTCGGGACATCCTTTCCTGCAGCGTATCAGGTAGACAACATTGGCCGAGTTGCAAGAGTAGGTACCGTGTACCTGGTAGATGGTGTTCTCACGTGACATGATGGCATCCGTGTTGATGATCCGGCACGTCTTGCAGAGGTTGCTGTGGCAGGGTTGTGTGGTGTTGTGGTCACTGTTCTCCTGAAGGCTGGGTAGTTTGTTGCGGACAATGGTCTGTTTGAGGTTGTGCGGTTGTTTGAAGGCAAGAAGTGGGGGTGTGGGGATGGCCTTGGCGAGATGTTCGTCTTCATCAATGACATGTTGAAGGCTCCGGAGGAGATGCCGTAGCTTCTCCGCTCCGGGGAAGTACTGGACGACGAAGGGTACTCTGTCCACCGTGTCCCGTGTTTGTCTTCTGAGGAGATCGGTGCGGTTTTTCGCTGTGGCGTGTCGGAACTGTTGATCGATGAGTCGAGTGCCATATCCTGTTCTTATGAGGGCATCTTTCAGTGTCTGGAGGTGTCCAAATTCCGCACACATGAGGACGGCCTAAACCGGGATGTTGGATTTATGTCACATTATCAGTAACCCCCACAGCTTGCCTCCTGGACTTGCGGGCTGTCCTGTCTGGAGACAATACACATCTCTTTAACCTGTGCTTAATGCTCCCTCCACCCACATTGTCTGTATCTTTAAGATCTGGCTGGCTGTAGGGATTCGCATTCTAATCAGTATTCTGTAACTTGATTTTGTGTCTCTGTGCACTGTTTGAGAGCACATTTCCACTCCATCTGACGAAGGAGCAGTGCTCCGAAAGCTTATGGTATTTGCTACCAAATAAACCTGTTGGACTTTAACCTGGTGTTGTTAAAACTCTTATTGAGGGGGCAATCCAGATATTCAAAAGTGACATGAAGAAACAAACCACGGGTTCACTGGAATTAAAGCTCACACATTCTCTTTTCAACTATCTGACTATGGGCCGACACCATCGGATGAGGATTAGCCTGATGTTCCCAAATTTGGGTGGCAAGGTTGTGTTCGAACAAGAAGCCTAGAAAAAGCACCACGAGGTACTTCATGGTAGACTGGTACGAAAGATGAAGTCACACGAGATCAGAGGAGAGCTGGCAAGAACTGGCGTGGCCATAGAAATGACACTACGGACTTCCTACAGAAACTCAACACACATGGAGCAGTTGAACCAGGAGCACTCCTCATCACAATGGATGTCTTGGCACTCTACACCAGCATCCCCCACGACGATGGCATTGCTGCAACTGCCTCAGTACTCAACGCCGACAACTGCCAGTTTCTAGATGCAATTTTACAACTCATCCACTTCATCCTGGACCACAATGTCTTCACCTTCAACAACCAGTTCTTCATTCAGACACACGGAACAGCCATGGGGACCAAATTCGCACCTCAATACGCTAACATCTTCATGCACAGGTTCAAAGAACAAAGAACAATACAGCACAGGAACAGGCCCTTCGGCCCTCCAAGCCCGCGCCGCTCCCTGGTCCAAACTAGACCATTCGAACAAGACCTCTTCACCGATGCTATACACTAGATACATCGATGGCATTTTCTTCCTTTGGACTCATGGTGAACAATCACTGAAACAACTATATGACGACATCAACAAGTTTTATCCCACTATCAGACTCACCATGGACTACTCTCTGGAATCGGTTGCATTCTTGGACACATGCATCTCCATCAAGGACAGTCATCTCAGCACTTCACTGTACCGCAAGCCCACAGATAACCTCACGATGCTCCACTTCTCCAGCTTCCACCCTAAACACGTTAAAGAAGCCATCCCCTAAGAACAAGCTCTCCGTATACACAGGATCTGCTCAGATGAGGAAGATCGCAACAGACACCTCCAGGCGCTGAAAGATGCCCTCATAATAACAGGATATGGCGCTTGACTCATCGATCGATAGTTCCAACGTGCCACAGCGAAAAACCGCACCGATCTCCTCAGAAGACAAACACAGCACATGGCGGACAGAGAACCCTTCGTCGTCCAGTACTTCCCTGGAGCAGAGAAGCTACGACATCTTCTCCAGAGCCTTTAACATGTTATTGATGAAGACGAACATCTCGCCAAGGCCAGCCCCACACCCCCACTTCTTGCCTTCAAACAGCCACACAACCTCAAACAGACTATTGTCCGCAGCA
Organism: Mustelus asterias; assembly: GCF_964213995.1. NCBI lineage: Eukaryota > Metazoa > Chordata > Chondrichthyes > Carcharhiniformes > Triakidae > Mustelus > Mustelus asterias. The sequence goes on along the minus strand of NC_135829.1, from coordinate 24,624,234 downwards.
AACTACCAGCTTTCAGGAGAACAGTGACCACGACACCATACAACCCTGCCACAACAACCTCTGCAAGACATGCCGGATCATCGATACGGATGCCATCATCTCACGTGAGAACACCATCCACCAGGTACATGGTACATACTCTTGCAACTCGACCAACGTTGTCTACCTGATACGCTGCAGGAAAGGATGTCCCGAGGCGTGGTACATCGGGGAGACCATGCAGACGCTACGACAACGGATGAATGAACACCGCTCGACAATCACCAGGCAAGACTGTTCTCTTCCTGTTGGGGAACACTTCAGCGGTCACGGGCATTCGGCCTCTGATCTTCAGGTAAGCGTTCTCCAAGGCGGCCTTCACGACACATGACAACGCAGAGTCGCTGAGCAGAGACTAATAGCCAAGTTCCGCACACATGAGGACGGCCTCAACCGGGATCTTGGGTTCATGTGACACTATCTGTAACCCCCACGACTTGCCTGGGCTTGCAGAATCTCACTAACTGTCCTGTCTGGAGACAATACACATCTCTTTAACGTGTGCTTAACGCTCTCTCCACGCACATTGTCTGTACCTTTAAGACTCGATTACCCGTAAAGACTCGCATTCCAACCATTATTTTGGAAATTGAGTTTGTGTCTTTATATGCCCTGTTTGTGAACAGAACTTCCTCTTACCTGACGAAGGAGCAGTGCTCCGAAAGCTAGTGGCTTTTGCTACCAAATAAACCTGTTGGACTTTAACCTGGTGTTGTGAGACTTCTTACTGTGACCATAGAAGTCAGAGGGTAGCAGTAGAGGGGTGCTTTTCTGAATGGAAGGCTGTGACTCGCGGTGTTCCACAGGGATCAGTTCTGGGACCTTTGTTGTTTGTAGTATATATAAATGATTTGGAGGAAAATTTAGCTGGTCTGATTAGTAAGTTCGCAGACGACACAAAAATTGGTGGAATTGTGGATAGGGTGGCACAGTGGTTAGCACTGCTGCCTCACAGCGCCAGGGACCCGGGTTCAATTCCCGGCTTGGGTTACTGTCTGTGTGGAGTTTGCCCATTCTCCACGTGTCTGCGTGGGTTTCTTCCGGGTGCTCTGGTTTCCTCCCACTGTCCAAAAATGTGCGGGTTAGCTTGATTGGCCAAGCAAAATTGCCCCTTAGTGTCAGGGGGATTAGCAGGGTAAATATGTGGGGTTACGAGGATAGGGCCTGGGTGGGATTGTTGTCGGTGCAGACTCGATGGGCTGAATGACCTCTTTCTGCACTGTAGGGATTCTATGATTCTATAAAGAGGATTGTCAGAGGATTCAGCAAGATATAGACTGGATGGAATCTTGGTGGAGAAATGGCAGATGGAGTTTAAATGATGTGGAGATGCCGGTGTTGGACTGGGGTAAGCACAGTAAGAAGTCTCACAACACCAGGTCAAAGTCCAACAGGTTTATTTGTAGCACAAGCCACAAGCTTTTGGAGCATAGAACATAGAACATAGAAAGCCACAGCACAAACAGGCCTTTCGGCCCACAAGTTGCGCCGATCACATCCCCACCTCTAGGCCTATCTATAGCCCTCAATCCCATTAAATCCCATGTACTCATCCAGAAGTCTCTTAAAAGACCCCAACGAGTTTGCCTCCACCACCACCGACGTCAGCCGATTCCACTCAGCCACCACCCTCTGAGTGAAAAACTTACCCCTGACATCTCCTCTGTACCTACCCCCCAGCACCTTAAACCTGTGTCCTCTCGTAGCAACCATTTCAGCCCTTGGAAATAGCCTCTGAGAGTCTACCCTATCCAGACCTCTCAACATCTTGTAAACCTCTATCAGGTCACCTCTCATCCTTCGTCTCTCCAGGGAGAAGAGACCAAGCTCCCTCAACCTATCCTCATAAGGCATGCCCCCCAATCCAGGCAACATCCTTGTAAATCTCCTCTGCACCCTTTCAATGGCTTCAACATCTTTCCTGTAATGAGGTGACCAGAACTGCGCGCAGTACTCCAAGTGGGGTCTAACCAGGGTCCTATAAAGCTGCAGCATTATCTCCCGACTCCTAAACTCAATCCCTCGATTAATGAAGGCCAGTACGCCGTACGCCTTCTTGACCGCATCCTCCACCTGCGAGGCCGATTTAAGAGTCCTATGGACCCGGACCCCAAGGTCCTTCTGATCCTCTACACTGCTAAGAATGGTACCCTTCATATTATACTGCTGCTTCATCCCATTGGATCTGCCAAAATGGATCACCACACACTTATCCGGGTTGAAGTCCATCTGCCACTTCTCCGCCCAGTCTTGCATTCTATCTATGTCTCGCTGCAACTTCTGACATCCCTCCAAACTATCCACAACACCACCTACCTTGGTGTCGTCAGCAAACTTACCAACCCATCCCTCCACTTCCTCATCCAGGTCACTGCTCCTTCATCAGGTGAGTGGGAGTTGTGTTCACAAACAGGGCATATAAAGACACAAACTCAATTTACAAGATAATGGTTGGAATGCGAGTCATAGAGCCATAGAGTCATAGAGATTTACAGCATGGAAACAGGCCCTTCGGCCCAACTTGTCCAAGCCGCCCTTTTTTTAAAAACCCCTAAGCCATTCCCAATTGCCTGTATTTGGCCCATATCCCTCTATACCCATCTTTCCCATCTAACTATCTAAATGCTTTTTAAAAGACAACATTGTACCCGCCTCTACTACTACCTCTGGCAGCTTGTTCCAGACACGCACCACCCTCTGTGTAAAAAAATTGCCCCCTCTGGACACTTTTGTATCTCTCCCCTCTCACCTTAAACCTATGCCCTCTAGTTTTAGACTCCGCTACCTTTCGGAAAAGATATTGACTATCTCGCTGCTCTGTGCCCCTCATTATTTTATAGACCTCAATAAGATCACCCCTCAGCCTCCTACGCTCCAGAGAAAAAAGTCCCAGTCCATCCAGCCTCTTGTGTGACACCCTGTTATTCCAGACTCCAGGATTAAATGTAATCCTGTGAATTTTCAGAATAATGTTCTGTGTTGCTCTTTGTATTTGATTCCAGGATCAATTATATATTATTTAACAAAGAACATGGAGAGAGAATAATTCTTTTGATCTCTTCATGTCCAGTGGATGTTCATTCCTCTTATTTTAAAGGTGTATCTTTCCACACCCCAACTTTTCTCATTGTTATCTGATTACACACCATCGCAATTTTTACAAAAACACGAATCGAAAATTAAGGAAATAATTTGCAATTTTAACTGCCAATGTGGAGGCTTCAGACCAATTTTACTTGTAAATGTTTCAAAACTCCTGGGAAAGGGAATATGTGATAAACTTCAGGAGCGAGAAACATCGTTAAAGGAAAATTTCTACAACATCAAGAAAGATTACATTCATATTTCAAGCTTTGTACTATGCTTTCCCTGCCCTTGCTCGTCCTCTCTCTCCCATTTTCACATCCTTTATGCCTCTGTGCGCCATTCTTTGGGTAACAGAAAGAGAGAATATCCTCATGCTTTCAATGGTCAATGTTCTCCTTAGCCATAATCAGCATAGTATGACTCTTTGTCTAGTTCTGTCTCAGTTCAGCTGGAAACATTCTACTGACAGTAAGGCTGTGATAAGGCATTTAAAAAAAATCTTATCTGCTCACTCAAGCGCAAGAACATGGCAAAGAGCATTGATAGCTTCAGGGTGTCAAATCGCAATGCCATTCTCTCACAGGCAGATTCCCTTTTGGTCCTTTTCTCCTATTCCACGTGGGAAAGTGTAGCATTTTGTATTGTTTCTATGTTTATAAATTGTAGAAAACTTACAATTTTTTACAGGTAATTTAGAATCTTTACAGGTAATCAAGACTTAAAAGGTACAGACAATGTGAGTGGAGAGAGGGTTAAGCACAGGTTAAAGAGATGTGTATTGTCTCAAGCCAGGACAGTTAGAGAGATTTTGCAAACCCAGGCAAGTCGTGGGGGTTACAGATAGTGTGACATGAACCCAAGATCCCAGTTGAGGCCGTCCTCATGTGTGCAGAACTTGGCTATCAGTTTCCGCTCAGCGATTCTGCATTGTCGTGTGTCGTGAAGGTCGTCTTGGAGGACGCTTACCCGAAGATCAGAGGCTGAATGCCCGTGACTGTTGAAGTGTTCCCCAACAGGAAGAGAACACTCCTGCCTGGTGATTGTCGAGCGGTGTTCATTCATCCGTTGTTGTAGCATCTGCATGGTCTCCCCAATGTACCATGCCTCGGTACATCCTTTCCTGCAGCGTATCAGGCAGACAACGTTGGCCAAGTGCAAGAGTATGTATTGTGTACCTGGTGGATGGTGTTCTCACGTGAGATGATGGCATCCGTGTCGATGATCCGGCACATCATGCAGAGGTTGCTGTGGCAGGGTTGTGTGGTGTCGTGGTCACTGTTCTCCTGAAGGCTGGGTAGTTTGCTGTGGACAATGGTCTGTTTGAGGTTGTGCGGTTGTTTGAAGTCAAGAAGTGGGGGTGTGGGGACAGCCTTGGCGAGATGTTCATCTTCATCAATGATATGTTGAAGGCGCTGGAGAAGATATAGTAGCTTCTCCGCTCTGGGGAAGTACTGGACGATGAAGGGTACTCTGACCCGTTGTTCTGTGTTTATCTTCTGAGGAGGTCGGTGCGGTTTTTCACTGTGGTGCGTCGGAACTGTCGATCAATGAGTTGAGCACCATATCCTGTTATTATGAGGGCATCTTTCAGCGTCTGGAGGTGTCTGTTGCGGTCCTCCTCATCCGAGCAGATCCTGTGTATTCGGAGGGCTTGTCCGTAGGGGATGGCTTCTTTAACGTGTTTAGGGTGGAAGCTGAAGAAGTGGAGCATCGTGAGGTTATCCGTGGGCTTGCGGTACAGTGAAGTGCTGAGGTGACTGTCCTTAATGGAGATGCGTGTGTCCAAGAATGCAACTGATTCCGGAGAGTAGTCCATGGTGAGTCTGATGGTGGGATGGAACTTGTTAATGTCATCATATAGTTGTTTCAGTGACTGTTCGCCATGAATCCAAAGGGAGAAAATGTCATCGATGTATCTGGTGTATAGCATCGGGTGAAGGTCCTGTGTGGTGAAGAGGTCTTTTTCGAACCTGTGCATGAAGATGTTGGCGTATTGAGGTGCGAATTTGGTCCCCATGGCTGTTCCGTGTGTCTGGATGAAGAACTGTTGTCTTCAACCTTCTTGCCTTCAAACAACCGCAACAACCTCAAACAGACCTTTGTCTGCAGCAAACTACCTAACCTTCAGACGAACAGTGACCACGACACCACACAACCCTGCCACAGCAACCTCTGCAAGACGTGCCGGATCATCTACACGGATGCCATCATCTCACGTGAGAACATCATCCACTAGGTACACGGTACATACTCTTGGAATTCGGCCAATACGCTGCAGGAAAGGATGTCCCGAGGCATGGTACATTGGGGAGACCATGGGGACGCTACAACAATGGATGAATGAACACCACTCGACAATCACCAGGCAGGAGTGTTCTCTTCCTGATGGGGAACACTTCAGCAGTCACGGGCATTCAGCCTCTGATCTTCGGGTAAGCGTCCTCCAAGGCGGCCTTCACGACACACGACAACGCAGAATCGCTGAGCAGAAACTGATAGCCAAGTTCCGCACACATGAGGACGGCCTCAACCAGGATCTTGGGTTCATGTCTCACTATCTGTAATCCCCACGACTTGCCTGGGCTTGCAAAATCTCATTAACTGTCCTGGTGGAGACAATACACATCTCTTTAACCTGTGCTTAACCCTCTCTCCACTCACATTGTCTGCACCTGTAAAGACTTGATTACCTGTAAAGACGCACATTCCAACCATTGTCTTGTAAATTGAGTTTGGGTCTATATATACCCTGTTTGTGAACACAACTCCCACTCACCTGATGAAGGGGCAGTGCTCCAAAAGCTTGTGGCTTGTGCTACAAATAAACCTGTTGGACTTTAACCTGGTGTTGTGAGACTTCTTCGATGGAGTTTAATCCAGACAAGTGTGAGATAATATATTTTGGAAGGTCCAATGCATGTAGAAATTATACAATAAGTGGTAAAACTCTTAGGACTATTGACAGGCAGAAAGATCTGGGCGTACATGTCCGCTGATCACTGAAAGTGGCAACGCAGGTGGATAAGGTAGTCAAGAAGACATACGGCATGCTTGCCTTCATCGGTCGAGTGTTGAGTATAAAAACACTCTGTCTGTGTGGAGCTGGGTCATGCTGCAGCTGTACAGAACCTTAGTTAGGCCTCATTTAGAATATTGTGTACAATTTTGGTTGCCACATTACCAGAAGGATGTGGATGCTTTGGAGAGGGTACAGAAGCGGTTTACCAGGATGTTGCCTGGTCTGGAGGCTTTTAGCTATGAGGAGAGGTTGGATAAACCTGCTTTTTTCTCACTGGAACAACGGAGTTTGAGGGGTGACCTGATGGAGGTTTACAAGATTATGAGTGGCATGGACAGAGTGGATAGTCAGATGCTCTTTCCTAGGGTAGAGAAATCAAGTATTAAGGGACTCAGGTTTAAGGTTTGTGGGGAAAGGTTTAGAGGAGATGTGAGAGACAAGTTTTTTTTACAGAGGGTGGTGAATGTCTGGAAAGCGCTGACTGGGGAGGTGGTGGGAGCAGGTACGATAGTGGTATTAAGGGGCAACTAGACGAATACATGAATAGGATGGGAATGGAAGGTTACGGACTACGGAAGTGCATACAGTTTTAGTTTAGGTAGGCATCATGATCGGCGCAGGCTTGGAGGGCCAAAGGGCCTGTTCCTGTGCTGTACTTTCTTTGTTCTTTATTCTCTGATGATCAGAGACCAGATAGAGTCTTCAAGCTGGGAGATATGGTCCACGTGAGGAACTTCGGCAATGGCTCTCTGCAGACTCTGGGACACACTCTTGAAAAAACAGGACCACTGCTGAATAAGGTGCAAACTAAGGAGAAGAACTTATAAAAACACATCGATCACCTCCGTCACAGAGAATCCCTCCATGGAGGCAACGGGTTATACGGACATTCCACCATCGGCATCCTTCACACCGGCCTTTGAATGGGACATTCGACCAACTAAAACCTCAAGAGCCAGTCCTTAGGACACTGATGATTCTGATTCAGAAATGGAGACAGAGGCAGCAGAAACCCAGCCAGAGGTCGCCACCGAGGACGAGTCTCCTGCAGTGGTTCTGCAGCACTTTGTATGAAAGAGGTATTCACTAGCCTGCTATACGCCCCCCAACCAGACCCCACAAGCACTGGAGATGTGGCTACGGGTGAAGAGACCGATAAGGCCTCATCGTCATGGAGGCGAGGGGGAACACTCTGACTTGGAGGGGAAGGGGTGTAATAACCCCCACGAGATTCATGGGGAAATCACTGATTATCTCCCTCTGGCGCTAGTTGAGTATGAGTTCCCTGGGTAACAGGCAATGGCTTGCCTAGCTGGAACTCATTACCTAAGCCTTTTATAAGGGAGGCCCAGGACTGAGCCTACAGAACTACTTGTCCCAGGCAGTGTACACCACAGTAATGGTTTTATTTTGCATTCTGTAAATAAACTATGTTCTTTTACAGACGGGCTTTCTGAGTTATTACAGTTGACTGATTCAGAAATAAATTATTTTTACATAAAGTGAAAAGCAAAGGGAACACTACCATTTGCAAGATACCCTCTAAGCTACACACCATTGGAAATGTATCACTGTCCTTTCCCTGTTGCGGAGTCAAAATCCTGGAACTAACTTCCTAACAGCACTGTCGAAGTCTCAGGTTGAGATAAAGTATCCCATGACACAATTCAAAGAGCAGGGGAATTCTCTCGAGCATCCTGGGGCCATGCTAATCCCTTGACCAATACAAACAAAATTAGATATCTGCTATTTTATCTCCTTGCTGTTTAGGGGTAGGATCACAGCTGCTGCATCTCCCCACTTTAAAATAGTAATTAAATTGTATAGTTGTGAAAACTATTATACAAATGCAGGTTTTGTTCTTTAAAAAATGGATTTTAACCAGATTGAGCCACAGCAGATTTATAATTCACAAGGATTCTTGCCTCTTCATTGAAAACATTTGAGGGTGATCGATAATTAGACATGTGACAATCAGCTGGCAATACAAACCTTCTGACCAAACTTCCTTTCCATCCACAGCAACACCAACTACTATCCCAGGGGCACCCACTTCATCCTACAAGGGAAAAAACACAAAATCAGCTGTCATTGAGAAAATGCCCACCCAAGTTTGTGGCTATAAATAGCAGCAAGATTGGCGCCACTGTTAATCAACGAATGTGAAAATTAAAGTTAATTTCATCACTTAAACCCATTACCAAGGTAGCCCCATCAGATGTGAAGTTGTTTAAATAAAAGTCCCAAAAATGTATCTTTCTCAGAAAGATGAATAGAGTGGCATCGTGGGAAAAGCCTGGTGGTCTTAAAGCACCAAGTCACACAGGCCATGAGATGCCAGGTTGTATTGGTGATCTATGCCAAACTAGACCTTCTCATCCAGGGAATCAACTGAGTGTCATCCTGGTCCCATGGAAGCTTTCTCCTCTTCAGTCAGTGGATCATGTATTCAAGTCTTACTCCAGAGATTTGAAAACAGTCTAGGCTAAAGCTTCTGTGCAAAAATATATTTGGAAGTGTGTGAAAGCAAAGGTCTGTTCAGGTGGAACATCGGTCCAGAACAGAGGACCCCATGAACTGCCTCTGCCATTCAACTAGATCATAGCTGAGCCGTACTTCAACTCCATTTATCTGGCTTTGCTTTATTTGCATAAAATTTATTGATCATTGTCTTAAAACAACCCAGCATCTTCAACCACCTGGAAGAACTAGATCCAGCTTTCCATAATCCTGTGTGCCAAAAATTGCCAGCTGATTTCATTGCTCAATGGTCTTTTTCTAACTTTAACATTGATCTGGATTCCTTTACCAGCATTTGCCTACATTCAATGATGCATTTCAGGATATCTGGAGGAAATGAAAGATCTTTATCATGAATATCGACATGATGGAGTTATAGATGGCAAATTCAGCTGGGATTTCTATTCCAATTGCTAGAACAGCTTGGCTCTTCCCAGAGTCAGAAAGTTGTCAGTTCAAATGCCACTCCAGAACTTAAGCTCATCAAGTATGTAAAGTTACCAATATGGTGCCTCATGAATCAATCTTTTGTCATTTTTTCATTTACATGCTGCCCTTTGCCAATATCATCCACAAACAAGCAGCCAGTTTTGACATCTCCGTCACCTTTCTGCTATCCCTCCACTGCCTCGGAGCAAGGAAGCAAGTCTTGGATGAGCTGCAGTTTTCTCCAGCTAAACACTGGGAAAACCAACCATCTTTAACCCACACGATCTTCATACCTTTGCTACCTATTCCATTTCCTCCTTGGCCATTGTTTGAGCCTGAACAAATCTGTTTCCAATCTCAGTATTCCAACTGACTCCAAGCTGAATATCCAAGTCCAAATTGTCTTGCTCACCACATTTTAGGCCCACATGGTGGAATTCCCCCTACCTCATCCCTCTCCACCATTAAAACCCATCGACTTTGCTTACTTTTTAGTTACCTTCGTTTTCTTTCTTTGGATCAGCATTATTTTTTGATTCCAATTCTGTGAAGTACCTTGATGTGGAGATGCCGGCGTTGGACTGGGTTGGGCACAGTAGGAAGTCTCACAACACCAGGTTAAAGTCCAACAGGTTTATTTGGATCATGAGCTTTCAGAGCGCTGTTCCTTCACCTGAGGAAGGAGCAGCACTCTGAAAGCTCGTATTCCAAATAAACTTGCTGGACTTTAACCTAGTGTTGTGAGAATTCCTACTGTGAAGTACCCTGGAATATTTTTTAATGGCAAAACACAAGTTGTCGAGATTTCAGTTCTTGTCAGGAAGGGTGTCTCAATTTTTGACAATACCTGATTCTTGTTTTTTTTGTGTTTACATTTTGCCAACAAATCACAAAAATCATACAAGTTCAGCAGGTAATTGGGAAGGCAAATGAAACGTTGGCCTTTATTTCAAAGGGAATGGATTATAAAAATAAGGAAGTCTTGTTAAATCTAAACAAGGAACTAGTTAGACCACACCTGGAATACTGTGAACAGTTTTGGTCCACTTATCAAAGAAAGGGTATACTGACATTGGATGCAGGCCAGAGAAGGTTCACAAGGTTGATCCTGGGTCTGGAGGGATTTTCTTATGAGGTAGAGTAGGGTTGGGACTGAACTCATTGGCCTTTAGAAGAATTAGAGGCAACCTTATTGAGACTAATAGGATTCTCAGGGGGCTTGAGAGAGTAGATGCTGAGAAGTTGTTTCCCCTTGTGGGAGAGTTTCAGACTCAGAATTTCTTCTCTCGGAGGGAGTGAATCTGTGGAATTCTTTACCGCAGAGGCCGAATCGTTAAATATGTTCAACGCTGAGATAGGCAGATTGTTGATCAGTAAGAAATCAACAGTTATGGGTAATAATGCGAGAAAATGGAGTTGAGGATTATATCAGATTAGTCATGATCTTATCGAATGGCGGAGCAGACTCAATGGGCCGAATGGCCTCCTTCTGCTCTTACATCTTATGGTCTTACTTACGCTGTCTCAAATCCAAAAGATTGGACATCCTTAATCTCAGCAACAAGTCAACAAACACCAAATCCAGTCACAGTGAAGAAACCTGTTCAGTGGATTCAGAGAATTGTGGGGGGCAGGGTCCTTGTGTATATTGAAGGCTGAGATAGATTCTTGATCAGTGAGGAAATCAAGGGTTACAGGAAAAGGGCTGGAAGAGGACTCCCTTGTCAGATCAAACTATTGACATGCAGAGCAGGCTGGAGGACTGAACAGGCTATTCCTGTTCCTTTCTTATGGTCTTAACATAATCAGAAAACTTTTAGTAAGCCCAGAAATATGGAAGAGAACCTGAGCAATAACATGTAGGTGCATGACTACTCAAACTTCAGTGTGACAAAGTGGAAAGATGGCAGCGTTTCAGTCTGCTGTTGCACCTCACTGATGTTTTCCAGGAGCAGTGATTATAGAAACAACTCAATCAATAGAATATTCTTATAAATATTATACCAAAGCATTGAAAGACTGTATTAGTCCAAGCCAAACTTCATTTCTTTGTAATTCCTGTATAACTGTATCAATTACACTGAACAAAGGTGCGTCAATGATATGTCATTTGAGCAGTGGTACAGCAATAAGGCTAGAACTACATTCCGTCGTTCATCAGTAAATGATTGGCTTGCATTCTGCATGCTGAAAGTTTAAATATTAGGTGGTGAGCTATGCATCTGCTTGGACTGAAAATAAATACATGCATGCACCTTCTTTCAGATGAGGTGTTAAACCAAGGCCTTGGCGGCCCTCTGAAGAGCAGGACATTTCTGCCTGGTATTCAGGTCAATACATATTCCTTAGCTAATGTTACTAAAGCTAAGCTCATCATTGCTTTGGGGTGTTTAGATTGTGGTGTTTGATTATCTTGTTTCCTACACATTACAGCAGTGATCGCATTTCAAAACTTCATTGGCTGTAAAGCACTTTGGGAAGTCTGGAGGTCTTAGAAAGTGTCATATAAATACATAAACTTTTTTGTTGCAGCAGCAACAGCTAAGCATCAAGACCATTCAATCTCTACTCTAAATTCTAACTAATCCAGCCTTCTATCTAATTGTAGTGAATTTGGAAGATAAACATTTGAAATAATTTGTCAGGTAACGTGGCTCAATATTTGCAAAGTTCAGGAATAAGACCATAAGATATAGGAGCAGAATTAGGCCATTTGGCCCATCGAATCTGCTCCGCCATTCAATCATGGCTGATAAGTTTCTCAACCCCATTCTCTCACCTTTTCCCCATAACCTTTGATCCCCTTACCAATCAAGAACCTATCTATCTCTGTCTTAAACACACTCAATGACTTGGCCTCCACAGCCTTCTGTGGCAATGAATTCCACAGATTCACCACCCTCTGGCTGAAGAAATTCCTCCTCATCTCAGTTCTAAAGTGTCTTCCCTTTACTCTGAGGCTGTGCCCCTCGGATCCTAGTCTCTCCTACTAATGGAAACATCTTCCCCATGTCCACTCTATCCAGGCCTTTCAGTATTCTGTGAGTTTCAGTGATATCCCCCCTCATCCTTCAAAATTCCTCAAATGCTCCTCATACGTCAAGCTTTTCATTCCCATAATCATTCTCATGAACTTTTAAGGTGCGTCTGGACAAATACATGAATAGGATGGGAATAGAGGGATATGGTCCCCGGAAGGGTAGGGGGTTTTAGTTAAGTCAGGCAGCATGGTCGGTGCAGGGTTGGAGGGCCGAAGGGCCAGTTCCTGTGCTGTAATTTTCTTTGTTCTTTAACCTCCTATGGACCCTCTCCAAGGCTAGCATCATTCTTCCTTAGATATGGGGCCCAAAATTGCTCAGGCGTATTGAGCTATAAAGTATAGAAATTATTTTTTTCAATATTTGAAATAAATTTAATATTCTTTCAATTTATCTCTACCACTTTCAGAACTTGATGACCCGTCTTTACCATGTGGTTTAAAACTTTCACCTTTCCTCAGCTTACCCTTTTTCCATTGATTAATTTTATTGTGTCATGGATGAAATTAAATGAGTCTTTATTAAAAAGCTATTTGCAGCTTCTGTTAGTAAGTGTCAAAGAGCTCTCCAACAATTCTCTTCTTAATCACTACTCTTAGCTTTCTATCATCAGAACCAGAGCAAAACTGGCAACACTGCAACTTACACAATAAAAATAAAAAGTTGCATGCAAAGTATGAAATGTGAATGAAAGGAAAACAGTGTATCTAAAACTCAAAGATTTGATTACACCCCACTTCCTACCACCACACAAATTTCACCTTCTATTTCAAACACCAGTTTAACAACTTTAGTTCATGGGTTTTTTTAGTGATTCTATCTGAACACTACATAGTTTCAAGTTGTATCTGTTGGAGTCAAATGAACACTACTGGATAAAGGAAGTCCAAAGAAAGCCCAAGCACATGTTTCCCGTGCTTAAATTGGTGGGGACCTTTAGAAATATCGGGCTGAAGCCTTTTAAGATTTATTGGTTTACAGGAAAAAAAGACTAAACCTTAAGGCCTTTAATTTATTTGGTGGCATTTTATAAATCTCTGTGCTTTCACCTACATGATTTTCTACAACCTTAGAGCTTGCTGTAGAGATAAACAGAAGTTTCGCCACTCACACAAATACTGTATCTGTACAAAAATACAGCCCTGCAGGACTGGTACAATGAGGTAGGTAGCAGAGACATTTCCAAGGTTTTACTAAGACAAATGGCAGAGTGATTGAGTGGTAATATTCCAGTCTGAGTCAGAAAGTTTGGATTGAGTTTGGATCACACTCCAGATAGCCCTGATGAACACCAGCTAAGAAGCCTGGGTTGACAATCAGTGGGATACTTGTATGGATGGGTGTTCCTCCTACTTCTATCATGAAGAATAGGTTGGATTCCTTAGCCTTGGTTGAACCCACCTAGCAGAAGGGCTCTGAAGATTAAATCTGCAAGGCAATGTGAACTTCTCTTCCCTGATAAGTGACTCAAGAGTCTCCTCTTCGAAACAGAAGCCATACTCTGCTTAAGGGGCAAGTTCTAACAGACGCACTAATGTGGAATCTGGAAAAGGAAGATTTTCTTAAAATACCCCAATACATAGTTTTGCTCATTGTGTGGATTTAAACTGATGTCAAACATTTTTTACATAGTGACACATTTTGGAACTTAGCACAAAGATATCACTCAATATCGTTTACGATGTGGTTTAATGAGGAAAATAGGACTAAAGGTAACATCTGTTACACATATTTAATGATCAAACGTTACTTTTTCCACACTGCCTTGAATGAAAAAGATACCTGATAACCTAAAATGGTATCATTATGTATTTGCAAACCATTACATTATAGACCTCTCTCTGATTGTCAAAAAAATGTGCATGCCAAATACTCTCAGAAAAAAAACCTGAATAAATTACACCAACTAACTTGATGACATGACAACCAGGAAAGCTATTTGAAACTTGTGAGCTAAGAATCTGACTATATAAAACCGTGACCAATAGGTTCATCTCTCCAGTTTGAATTCTGACTGTTTTGAACGAAAACAAAGTCTGTTCCATGCAGACATTCTAAGAATCTTTTGTACCATAAAATGGGGTCATCTCACTGCACCTTTACTGAGGAGAAATGACTAAAAGCAAAAGCTTCTGGTGAATTTTCGAAAAATAATTAGCACATCAAATTGCTGTGCCTGACAACAGATTTGGCAATGAGGGATAAAACATTCAGCTTGCTGTCGTCTAATTGAAGGGTGTTTTAAGTATTTGTCTATAAAGTTCAAAATAAATTCAGTGTACAAAAGCATGCTCCATATGTTGTAACTGTCCTTAAGTGCACTAACACCACATCTTGTTCATGTCATCCGCGGCTTTGGGAGGGGGAGCGGTAATGCAAGCTGGAGCGTTATAGTCCCTGGATTTCTTCTCCACTTGGTTCAGGAGGCTCTTGTACCCGGACAGCTCCTGTTCCAGGCCGGTCTTCACCCCCAGCAGAGTCTGGAAGTCGGCTGTCTGCGCCTCAATCTTCTTCTCCAGCGACTTGTTGTACTCCTTGATGCGGGAGATCTCCCGCTCCTTCTCCTGGAGGTGGTTCTTGTGCATCTCGTCCCGCAGCCGCAGGTCCGTCACTGCGCTGCGGTAGCCCTCGGTCTCCCTCTTGATCTTCTGCAGGGGCACGCTGTTCTCCTCGAACTTGTGGCGGTAGCGCTGCAGCTCCTCCTTGTTGCGGCGGGCCATCTGGTCGTACTCCTGGCGCATGTTGCGGAGCGCCTGCTCCAGGTCCAGGGTGCTGCTCTCCGCCTGGTCCAGGTTCTGCAGGTTGTCCACCTTCTGCTGCCAGTAGATGCGCTCCTGGTCCCGCACCAGCTTGAGCTGGGCCAGCTGGGCCTCCAGCAGCTTGAACTGGCACTGCAGCTTCTCCAGGCCCGCCATCGCGTCCTCGTACCTCTTCTTCAGGTCCTGGAATTCGCGCTCAAACTCCCGCTTCATCTGGCACTCCCTCTCCAGCCGCAACTTGAGCTTGTCCTTCTCCAGCTTCAGCAGCACCAGCTCATTCTGCATCTCATCCACCCGCGCCTGGAAATCCTGGTAATCCTTCTGGTAGGCTTTCTCCACCGCGATGAACTCGTCTTTCTCCAGCTTCTTGAGCTCTGCCAGCAGCTCCTTGTTCTTGCGCTGCAGGTTCAGCACCGTGTTGTTGATGTATTTGGCGAAGCGCTCATTCAGCTCTTTAATCTGCTCCTTGCCCTCCTGCATCCCCTCCTGAAGGTCCTTCTCGGCGGCATCGCAGGTCGCCACCTCAGTCTGCCGCTCCTGGCACTGGTTCGTCGACGGCGCCGGCACGGGCGACGCGGTCCGAGAGCAAGAAAACATCCTGCTGCGTCCGGGGGCTCGAACCCACTGAGCCCGCGGCCGTTACACCGGACAGCCGTTAGAGTGAGCCCCGCCCCCCCTGGATACACACCGCGTCCCCTGGATACAAGCCCCGCCCCCTGGATACACGTCACGTCCCGCCCCCGGAGTCAAACCCACTGAGCCCGCAGCCGTTACACCAGCCGTTAGTGAGCCCCGCCCCCTGGATACAGGCCCCGCCCCTTGGATACAGGCCCCCGGCTCACACCCACTGAGCCCGCAGCCGTTACACCAGCCGTTGGAGTGAGCCCCGCCCCCTAGATACACGCCCCGCCCTCGAGGTGCACGCCCCGCCCCCTGGATACAGGCTCCCCCCGGCTCGCACCCACTGAGCCCGATACACCGGACAGCCGTTGGAGTCCCCACCCCCGGGATACAGACCGCGCCCCTGGATACTAGCCCCGCCCCCTGGACTCAAACCCGCTGAGCACGCGGCCGTCACAAAGGAGTCGTTAAAGTGAGCCCCGCCCCCTAGATACAGACCGCGCCCCTTGGATACTAGCCCCGCCCCCTGGACTCAAACCCGCTGAGCACACGGCCGTCACACTGGACAGTCGTTAAAGTGAGCCCCGCCCATTGGAGACAGGCCGCGTCCCCTGGATACAAGCCCTGCCCCTTGGATACCAGCCCCGCCTCCCGAACTCAAACCCACTGAGCCCGCGACCGTTACACCGGACAGCCGTTCGTGAGCCGAGCCCATTGGAGACGGGTCCCACCCCCTGGATATAGACCCCGCCCCCCGCATACCGGTCCCGGCCCCAAACCGACTTAGCCCGCGAGCGTCACGCCGGACAGCCGCTGGAGTGAGCCCCGCCCATTGCAGACAGGCCTCGCCCTCCGGCTACAAATCCTTCTGAGCCACTGAGCCCGCAGCCTTTCCAACGGACAACCGTTAGACTGACCCCGCTTCCACGCATCAAACCCCGCCCACTACAATCAAAGGCGGTTCCTGCTCACCTCTCATCTTTGCAGGAGTGCCAACAATACTATTCTGGGGTTTCCACAACTCTTCTGACAGATTCTTTTGATCACTGGCCCTCTGGCACAGCTAAGGGAATTAGATGAGGATTTGAAACATGAAATTTCCCAGGAATTCTGATACAGAATCAGTTAAATCCCCACTGACCAATGGCTAGATCAACATCAACGTCTACATCAACAGGGACAAAGTAGAAATGATTGAAAGCTTCAAGTTTTTAGGTGTCCACATCACCAACAACCTGTCCTGGTCCCCCCATGCCGACACTATAGTTAAGAAAGCCCATCAATGCCTCCACTTTCTCAGACGACTAAGGAAATTTGGCATGTCAGCTACGACTCTCATCAACTTTTACAGATGCAGAATTCTTTCTGGTTGTATCACAGCTTGGGATAGCTCTTGCTCTGCCCAAGACCGCAAGAAACTACAAAGCGTCATGAACGAAGCCCAGTCCATCACTCAAACCAGCCTCCCATCCATTGACTCTATCTACATTTCCCGCTGCCTCAGCAAAGCAGCCAGCATAATCAAGGACTCCACGCACCCCGGACATTCTCTCTTCCACCTTCTTCCATCGGGAAAAAGATATAAAAGTCTGAGGTCACGTACCAACCGATTCAAGAACAGCTTCTTCCCCACTGACTTTTGAATGGACTTCCCTCACATTAAGTTGATTTTTCTCCACACCCTAGCTATGACTGTAACACTACATTCTGCACTCTCTCGTTTCCTTCTCCATGAACGGTATGCTTTGTTTGAATAGCGTACAAGAAACAATACTTTTCACTGTATACTAATACATGTGACAATAATAAATCAAATCAAAATCAAATCAGAATAATTACAATCTCTCAGCTAACCCTATCCTACACATCCTGCTTGTTACAGATATCAAGGTAGAAAGAAGAGCTTTGCGATTTCCTCAAAATTCCTCTTGGTCTGTTATTTCTTTTAATAACCTGGCATAATCTCCTCAAGTCCAAAGGCATTTGGTAGCGGGATGTCAGAGACACGGTAGACAAGGTCACCTCCTCAACAGAGGTAAGATTATTCCCTTTTAACTACCTTCAGACAATTTATACTTCACTATAGGCTGCACCCTCTATTCTGCTACCCCTGGCTAATCAAACATTTCTTCCAAAACTCCTCCATGTTGGGGGTTCCCGTTGGAATGAACTCTCCATAAGTCCAGCTTCATCTTCTCTGTTATGTTTCAAAATATAAATGTATTTTTTACATTCCTTTAATTTATGGCTCTACCACACGAGAAAGCCAGAATTGGTGTAAACTGTATATTGCCAGATCCTAGCTTTTGATCTAGTAACACCCCAGGATAAAAGCCATAGAGTTGTATAATGCAGAAAAGGCCCTTTGGCCCATCATGGCTGCACAAACAATAACCACCACCAAAGTTGCACTAATCCCATTTTCCAGCACTTGTCCCATATCCTTGAATGTTATATTTCAAGTGCTCATCCAAATACCTTTTAAAGGTTGTAAGGTTTCCTGCCTCCACTACCTTCCCAGGCAGTGCATTCCTGATTCTCACCACATTTTTGAGTGCTTTTTGTTTTCTCAAAGAATGACTGAATCTCCTGCCCCTCACCCAAAACCTATGCCCCCTCGTGATTGACCCCTCAACCAAGGGGAACAGCTGCTTCCTATTCACCCCTCAAGAGAACAAAGAACAAATTATAGTACAGGAACAGGCCCTTCGACCCTCCAAGCCGGCACTGACCATGCTGCCTGACTGAACTAAAACCCCCTATCCTTCTGGGGACCATATCCCTCTATTCCCATCCTATCCGTGTGTTTGTCAAGATGCCCCTTAAAAGTCACTATCGTATCTGCTTCCACTACCTCCCTCCGCAGCGAGTTCCAGGCACCCACTACCCTCTGTGTAAAAACAATTGCCTCGAGCATCTCCTTTAAACCTTGCCCCTCGCACCTTAAACCTATGCTCCCTAGTAATTGACTCTTCCACCCTGGGAAAAAGCTTCTGACTATCCACTCTGTTCATGCCCCTCATAATCTTGTAGACTTCTATCAGGTCGCCCCTCAATCTCTGTCGTTCCAGTGAGAATAAACCAAGTTTCTCCAAACTCTCCTCATAGCAAACACCCTCCATACCAGGCAACATCCTGATAAATCTTTTCTGTACCCTCTCCAAAGCCTCCACATCCTTCTGATAATGTGGCGACCAGAATTGAACACTAATTCAAGTGCGGCCTATCTAAGGTTCCATAAAGCTGCAACATGACTTGCCAATTTTTAAACTCAATGCCCTGGCCGATGAAGGCAAGCATGCCATATGCCTTCTTGACTACCTTCTCCACCTGCGTTGCCACTTTCAGTGATCTGTGTACCTGTACACCCAGATCCCTCTGCCTATCAATACTCTTAAGGGTTCTGCCATTTACTGTACATTTCCCATCTGTATTAGACCTCCCAAAATGTAATCTTATATCCCTTATTCATGTCCCCCCTCAGCCTTCTCTGCTCTAGAGAAAACAATCCAAGCCTATCCAGTCCCTTCTTGTAATTTAAATGTTCCATCCCAGGCAACATCCTGGTGAAGCTCCTTTGTACCCCCTCTAGTGCAATCACATCCTTCCTGTAGTCAGGTGACCAAAACGGCACAGTACTCCAGCTGTGATCTAACCAAAGTTTTCTATAGCTCCCACATAAACCTCCTTGCTCTTATACTCTATAGTTCAAAGGAGCAAAAATGAGCAAAGGTTGCAGAAGAATGAAACCTTAATCAATGTGACAGGACATTAACCAAGACACGATGCCTTTAGCAAAATATGTTTGATGGCCTAAGGGCAATAAAGTTAACCTCAGCAACAATAGGATAATGGAAGTTTGTACTTTCTAAAACACCATTTCAAGGCAAGATGCCATGAACAGCTTTGGACCAGCAATGCTCATAATACTAAAGTTTTAAAACTTAAAGTTTACTTATTAATCACAAGTAGGCTTACATTAACACTGCAATGAAGTTGCTGTGAAATACTTTGAGAACAGTATGCACTGTACTGTAAATTTACAAGTAAAATAAAAGTGGACTGTGACTGCTTCTACAAGTATAAAAAAGATTGGTGAAGGCAAATGTAGTTTTCTAGATTTATCAGCTTTCAGTCGCAATAATTTCTCCAGCATTATTTTTCCAGCGGCCCAACCATGGCTTACAAAAGAAATTAAGGATAGTATTAGATCCAAAGAGGAGTCATAAAGTTGCTCGAAAAGTAGCAAGCCTGAGGATTGGGAGAAGTTCAGTATGCAGCAAAGGAGGACAAAAAGATTAAGAGGAGAAAAATAGAGTGAGAGCAAACTTCCAAGTAACATTAAAGTGGTACACAAAAAGACAAACATCAGTGAAGACAAATACAGGTCCTTTACTGTCCTAAACAGGAGAATTTATAATAAGAGAACAAGGAAATGGCAGAGCAATTAAACAGCTACTTTAGTACTGTCTTCATGGAGGAAGACTTCCCAGAATAACTTCCCAGAAATGCTAGGGAATCAAGGAATAGAAGGAAATTAGTATTGCTATCTGGAGAAATTAATGGGACAGAGAGCCAGTAATTCTCCAGGGCCTGATAATTTACCGCAGGGTACTAATTTACATCCCAGAGTGGCCATGAAAATAGTGGATGCATTGGTTGTCATCTTCCAAAATTCTGTAGATTCTGGAACAGTCCTGGCAGATTGGAGAGTGGCAAATGTAACCCCAGCAAGCAGTTTGGCAAATTGTATGTCGGTCTTCAATGCAAGAGGACTCGAGCACAGGAGCAAAGGTGTCTTACTGTAGCTGTACGGGGCATTGGTGAGAACACAGCTGGAGTATTGTGTGCAGTTCTGCTCTCCTTATCTAAGAAAGGAGATACTTGCTAAAGAAGGAGCACAGCAAAGGTTCACCAGACTGATTCCTGGGATGACAGGATTGTTGTAAGAGGAGAGGTCGGGTTGCGGGGTCTGTATTCACTGGGATTTAGAAGAATTGAAACCAATAAATTTCTGACAGGGCCAGACAGACTGGATGCAGGAATGTTGTTTCCGTTAGCGGATGGGGGAGTCTGGAACAAGGGGTCACAGTCTCAGGATACAGGGTTGGCCATTTTGGACTGAGATGAGGAGAAATCTCTTCATACAGAGGGTGGTGAACCTGTGGAATTCTCTACCACAGAAAGCTTTGGAGGCCAAGTCACAACGTATTTAAGGAGGAAATGGTTAGATTTCTCGACTATAAAGGTGTCAAGGGGTATGGGGAGGGAACAGGAGTATGGTGTTGAGATAGAGGATCAGCCATGATTATATTGAATGGTGGAACAGCCTTGAATGGCCGAATGACCTATCCTGCTCCTATTTTCTATAAGGTTGATTTATTACTGTTTCTAGCTTTTTGACCATAATGGAAACCATCTACTAGGTTTCCAGAGGCCATTCAATTACATAATATTACAGCTAAGAGGACTACAGAGGAGTCACTTGAATTTTTTTTTTACCAGAAACAGAAATCCAGCCATAGAACAATACAGCACGGAAACAGGCCCCTCGTCCCAGCCGGTCCATGCCAATCATGATGGCCTCCGAGCTAGTCCCAATTGCCCGCATTTGGCCCATACCCCATTAATCCTTTCCCATCCATTTACTTATCCAAATGCTTTTTAATTGTTCCAATTGAACCTGCCTCAACCACTTTCTCTGGCACCTCATTCCATATGCCTCACAAACCTTATTAAGTTCTTTGAGAAGGTGACCAAAGAGGTGGATGAGGGTAAAGCAGTTGATGTGGTGTATATGGATTTCAGCAAAGCGTTTGATAAGGTTCCCCATGGTAAGCTTTTGCAGAAAATACGAACACATGGGATTGAGGGTGATTTAGTGGTTTGGATCAGGAATTGGCTAGCTGTAAGAAAACAAAGGGTGGTGGTTGATGGGAAATATTCCTCCTGGAGTTCAGTTCCTAGTGGTGTACCGCAAGGATCTGTTTTGGGGCCACTGCTGTTTGTCATTTTTATTAATGACCTGGATGAGGGCGTGGAAGGATGGATTATTAAATTTGCGGATGACACAAGTCGGTGGAGTTGTAGACAGTGCGGAGGGAAGTGGCAGGTTACAGAGGGACATAGATAAGCTGCAGAGCTGGGCTGAGAAGTGGCAAATGGAGTTTAATGCGGAAAAGTGTGAGGTGATTCACTTTGGAAGGCGTAACAGGAATACAGAGTACTGGGCTAATGGTAAGATACTTGGTCGTGTGGATGAACAGAGGGATCTGGGTGTCCATGTGCATAGATCCCTGAAAGTTGGCACCCAGGTTGATAGGGTTGTTAAGAAGGCGTACGGTGTGTTAGCTTTTATTGGTAGAGGGATTGAGTTTCGGAGCCAGGAGGTCATGCTGCAACTGTACAAAACTCTGGTGCGGCCGCATTTGGAGTATTGCGTACAGTTCTGGTCGCCGTATTACAGGAAAGATGTGGAAGTGTTGGAAAGGGTGCAGAGGAGATTTACCAGGATGTTGCCTGGTATGGTGGGAAAATTGTATGAGGAAAGGCTGAGCGGCTTGAGGCTGTTTTCGTTAGAGAGAAGAAGGTTAAGAGGTGACGTAATAGAGGCATACAAGATGATCAGAGGATTAGATAGGGTGGATAGTGAGAGCCTTTTTCCTCGGATGGTGATGGCTAGCATAGCTTTAAATTGAGGGGTGAGAGATATAGGACAGATGTTAGAGGTAGGTTCTTTACTCAGAGAGTAGTAAGGGCGTGGAATGCCCTGCCTGCAGCAGTAGTGGACTCGTCAACATTAAGAGCATTCAAATGGTTATTGGATAAACATATGGATGATATTGGAATAGTGTAGATTAGAGGGGCTTTAGATTGGTTCCACTGGTCGGCGCAACATCGAGGGCCGAAGGGCCTGTACTGCGCTGTAATGTTCTATGTTCTATGTTCTATATATACACCACCCACTGCATGAAGAAGTTGCCCCTCGGGTCCCTTTTGAATCTTTCCCCTCTCACCTTAAACCTATGACCTCTAGTTTTCAATTTTCCTACCCTGGGACAAAGACTATGTGCATTCATTCTATCGATGCCCCTCATGATTTTATGCACCTCAATAAGGTTACCCCTCATTCTCCTATGTTCCAAGGAATAAAGCCCTAGCCTGGCCAACCGCTCCCTATAAGTCCTGGCAACATTCTCGTAAATCTTCTCTGCACTCTTTCCAATTTATCAATGTCTTTCCTATAACAGGGTGACCTAACCTATACACAATACTCCAAATGTTATCTCACAGTGACTTATACAACTGTAACAGTCAGATCAGAGATCCAATTTTACATTGAAGTTATTCAGGGAAGTTATGGAAAGCTTAAGAGTAAAGCAATTTAAATCAACTGCATCGCATCCAGAATTGCAAGGAGTGCTAGAATGCTGGCATCAAACTTTAAAGACCATGTTGACGACCTATAGTCAGAATTATCCAGAGGATCGAGATAAAGGAATTCCATTTGTACTTTCTGCAATTAAGGATGTATCTAATTAATCAATTAAATTCAGACCATTCTAATTAATTTTTGGTCATGAGGTAAGAGGACCACTTAAATTGATCAGGGAGGAATTGGTGAGTCAGCGTTCTGAGACTACATTGTTGGAATATATGTCAAACTTTAGGGAGAGATTAACAAGGCCTGGTGAGTTGGCTAGACAACATTTAAAAGAGGCACAGCATGTGATGAAAAAAGAGATCAAAAATTAAAGTTTTGTTAGTGAGGAGAATGTATGAGCACAATTATCATGGTAGGTGAGCCATTGAAGCAAGCTTTAGCCAGCCTTATCAATTAAGCGAGGTGAATTATTAGATAAGAATGCCCGATAGAAGGAAAACTCTCAAATGGTATTTTGATAGGAAAGGAAAGCAGAAGTATGATGTGCTGGTTGTTACCACTCAGAGTTAAGAAACAAATCTAGATGATTCTGAATTTGACCCTCCTCAAATCAGATTGGACAATGAAGAAGTAGTCAGAAATTAGGATAAATTACTAAGTTAACTTCCGGAGGAATATCAAAATGACCTGAAAGAATTATTACAATCACATAGAGCTATATGTAGGAACAAAGTGGGAAGTACCAAAGTAATTGTCCATGATGTTATTTCAATTAAGCAACATTATATAGACTCAACTCACTAAAGTTGGCACAGTTTCAAAAGGAGATTGAAAGCATATTTAAGAATGATGTCATTGAAGTGAGTTGCAGCGATTGGAACTCACCTATAGTGATGGTACCAAAGCAGATGGTACATAACAATTATGTGTGGACTATAGAAAAGTCAATGTGGTTTCAAAGTCAAATTCATATCCTATTTCTCAATTGGAAGACTATGGAAAAGGTGGGACAAGCAAGTTTTATTATCAAATTGAATTTTCTTAAAGGATACTGGCAAGTACCTTTATCAGAAAGGACGCAGGAGGTTTCGGCTTTTGTGACACCAAATGGTCTGCACCGACAACAATCTCACCCAGACCCTATCCCCGTAACCCCACCTATTTACCCGACCAGTTCCCGTTGACACGAAGGAGCAGTTCAGCATAGTCAATCAACCTAACCTGTACATCTTTGGACTGAGAGGGGAAACTGGAGCACCCAGAGCAGACACGGGGAGAATGTGCAAACTCCACACAGACAGTGACCCGAGGCTGGAATTGAACCCGGGTCCCTGGCGCTGTGAGGCAGCAGTGCCATCCGCTTGGAATGAAGAATGCACTAGTAACATTCCAAAAGCTAACTAACAAGGTCATTTCTGGACTAAATAACTGTGCAGTTGTAGACAATCTGGTGGTTTTCAGTCAGATGTGGAAGGCACATTTAGGACATTTAAAGCAATTGTTCGCTCGACTACAAGAGGTGGGCTTGGTGGTAAACTTGGCTAAGAGTGAATTTGCAAAAGCCCAAGTTACGTTCTTAGACCATACAATTGGACATGGACAAATAGCCCCACAAACTGCGAAAACAAAAGTTATTGGAACATTCTCAATGTGGAGAGAAGTGCTGAGATTCTTGGGCATGAATGGTTCCAACAGGACTTTCATGCCAAATTTTAGCAGTGAGGTTGCTCCACTGACTGAGCTGCTGAAAAGTTTCAGTGGACATCTGAATGTCAGAAGATATTTGACAATCTGAAAACTGTGTTAACCACCGCACCAGTTTTGGTGACACCAAATTATGCAAAGCAATTCAAGATGGCCATTGATGCTAGTGATGTGGGCGATGACAAAGGGATAGAAAGACCTATTGGTTACTTTTCCAGAAAATTAAATATTCATCAAAGTAAATATTCAACTATCAAGAAGGAGACATTAGGCCGGATTTTGCAGCCTCGCTCGTCCCAAAACCATAATATCCCGTCCGAGGTCAAAGGACCTTGCCAGGCTCCACCCCTCGCCCGCTCCAATTCCTGTGGCGGGCACGCCCGTGAAATTCCGGCCTTTGAGTTTGGCTTTGGCATTGCAACATTTTAACACTCATGTTGCCAGCAATTCATCAGACACAATTGTTTACACTTACCATAATCCATTGAGGTTTCTGGAGAAGTTTAGAGATTAAAGTGCAAGATTGTTCAGATTGAGTTGATCATTATTTAATTTGAAGATTATACACGTGGCAGGAAGAGAGAACATGATTGCAGATGGTTTATCATGACTTTGATGCAACAGGATGAAATGCTCAACATTGGAAAGGAAAGACTGAACTGGACTATATTACTGTTAAATATGCATGCTTGGAAGTAATAAGGTATAATATATCTTATAGAGTGAAAAATAGAGGCTTTCGAAAAATGAAGCCATCTTTTCATATTATTGGTTCATTTTTTAAAGTTTATTTATTAGTGTCACAAGGAGACTTACATTAACATTGCAATGAAGTTACTGTGAAAACCCCCCAGTCGCCACATTCCGGCACCTGTTCGGGTACACGGAGGGAGAATTTAGTATGGCCAATGCACCTAACCAGCACGTCTTTTGGACTGTGGGAGGAAACCTACGCAGGCACAGGGAGAACGTGCAAACTCCACACAGTGATCCAAGCTGCAAATCGAAACCAGGTCCCTGGCGCTGTGAGGCAACAGTGCTAACCACTGCCAATTAAGGGGGAAGGTGTGATGATACTGGGCTATTGATATATTTTATGTTTCTGTAAAATGTTTAAAGTTCAGTTTTTCTATAGGTAGTCGGTATGTCTGGGCGGAACACAACTCAGATGCTGGGAAAACATTATCATTATTCATTTTAGCCATGTAGTGTTTACTTAGGAGAAGATGATGGACACTTGTTTACAAAAGATTTCCCCTTTTTTCGATTAAAGGAATGGAAGGTGGGTTTAGGTATACAGGGGCATGTGCTCATTTAGTTAATGGGAGGAGCTAGACATGTATCAGAGAGAGGGAAACAGCTTTCATAGAACCATAGAAAATTACAGCTCAGAAACAGGCCTTTTGGCCCTTCTTGTCTGTGCCGAACCATTTTTTGCCTAGTCCCACTGACCTGCACTTGGACCATATCCCTCCACACCTCTCTCATTTCAGTTCAGTTTGTGGCTCGGATTGTTTAAAGTCAGAAGTTGCACGGTGGCACAGTGGTTAACACTCCTATCTCACAGTGCCAAGGACCCAGGTTTGATTCCAGCCTTGGGTCACTGTCTGTGTGGAGTTTGCACATTCTCCCTGTGTCTGCGAGGGTTTCCTCCAGGTGCTCCAGTTTCTTCCCACGGTCCAAAGATGTGTTGGTTAGTTGGATTAGCCATCGGAAATTAGCCATAGGGAATTAGATCCCTAATTTGTCAGTGAAATTACTCCTGGAGTGAAGCATCCTATCCTCAAATTTATGCCAAAGTATAAAAATTGTTGAGGCCGAGTCTAATTTCAGATCCTGGACCATAACATTCTATGTAAGAAGTCTCTCAACACCACGTTAAAGTCCAACAGGTTTATCTCGAATCACAAAGTGAATGAACCACCTGATGAAGGAGCAGCACTCTGAAAGCTCATGATTCCAAATAAACCTGTTGGGACTTTAAACTGGTCTTGTGAGACATCTTACTGTGCCCACCCCAGTCCAACGCCGGCATCTCCACATCATAACATTCTATATAAGCAAATTATAAATCTGGAAAATGTTTTACTTTGGAAAGTTTTGCTGGAATGCTGATAATTGCAAAAGAATCATGCAATTAAATCTGGCCAAATTTACAGAACAAAGAAAAGTATAGTACAGGAACAGACCCTTTGGCCCTCCAAACCTGTGCCGATCGTGATGCCCAAGCTAAAAAAAACCTTCAGTCCTTACTGTATCCCTCTATTTCCTCCCTATTCATGTACCCATCCAGATGCCTCTTAAATGTTGCTAATGTGCCTGCTTCCACCATCTCCTCTGCAACGCGTCACAGGCACCCACCATTCTCTGTGAAAAACTTCCCCCGCACATCTCCCTTAAACTTTCCCCCTCTCACCTTGAACCTGTGCCTCCTTGTAATTGACACTTCCACCCTTGGAAAAAACCTCTGAGTATCCACCCTGTCTATGCCTCTCATAATTTTGTCGACCTCTATCTGGTCTCCATCAGCCTCCATATTTCCAGTGAAAACAATCCTAGTTTATTCAGCCTCTCCTCATAGTCAACACTCTTGAGACAGGCAACATCATGGTGAATGTTCTTTGCACTCCCTCCAAAGATTTCATGTCCTTCTGGTATTGTGGCGACCAGGACAGCACACAATACTCCAAATGCGGCCTAAGCAAGGTTTTATATAGCTGCAACATGATTTGCCAACTCTTGTTTCAATGCCCTGGTCAATAATGGCAAGCATGCCATATGCCTTCTTAATCACCTCGGCTACCTGTGTTGCCACTTTTAGGGAACTGTGGACCTGCATGCCCAGATCCCTCTGTAGGTTAATGTTCCTAAGGGTTTTGCCATTTACAGTATAATTCACGCCTAAATTTGATCCTCCAAAATGCATCACCTCACATTAAACTCCGGATTAAACTCCATCTGCCATTTCTGTGCCCAAGTTTCCAATCTATCTATACTCTGTTGTATCCTCTGACAATCCCCGGCACTGTCAGCAACTATTAGGTGGAAGGATTGACCCAATGGTTGAGTTGGGTTACATTAAACTGGGTAAGGTTGGGTGTTGGATTGAGGATTGAATTGAATTAATTTGGATTGAGTTGTTAAGGGCTTGGTTGTATTGAGAGTTGGAGATACAGTTGTGGATTTGGCTGGATTGGGTTGAGAGTTGAGTTCTCGGGTTTGGGCTCGAGTTGAGTTGTCAGATCAGGTTGCCGGTCCCGGGATGGGATCAGGTCACCCGCTTGGGGTTGTGTTGTTGTATCATCGGGCTTGGAGTCGAGTTGAGTTGTCGGATCAGGTTGCCGGTCCCGGGATGGGATCGGGTCACCTGCTTGGGGTTGTGTTGTTGTATCATCGGGCCTGGGGTCGAGTCGTCGGGCTTGGGGTTTGGTTGTCGGGTTTGGGTTTGAGTTATTGGATTTGGAGTTGGGTTTGGGTTGTCAGACTTGGGGTTGGTTGTCGGATTTGGGATTTTGAGTTTTTTGGTTTGAGTGATCGAGGTTGAATGCTTTCGGTTGGGTTTGGGATGTTGCGTTTGAGTTGTTGGGTTTAGGGATTGAGCCACTGCTCACCTCAGTTCTCTGCAGGTTGTTCAGTTTGGGATGTTGAGTTGAGTTGATGAGTTTGAGGTTGGGTTTGAGTTCTCACATTAGGGGTTGGGTAGTTGGGTTGGGTTGATGAGTTTGGGGATTAGATTTGGGGTTGCGTGGTTGGGTTTCAGATGTTGAGTTTTTGGGTTGGGGGTTGAGTTTGGGCTGTTGGGTTTGGGGCTGAGTTATTAGAACATAGAACATAGAAAAACTACAGCACAAACAGGCCCTTCGGCCCACAAGTTGTGCCGAACACATCCCTACCTTCTAGACCTACCTATAACCCTCCATCCTATTAAGCTCCATGTACTCATCCAGGAGTCTCTTAAAAGACCCTATTGAGTTCGCCTCCACCACCACTGACGGCAGCCGATTCCACTCGCCCACCACCCTCTGTGTGAAAAACTTCCCCCTAACATTTCCCCTGTACCTACCCCCCAGCACCCTAAACCTGTGTCCTCTCGTAGCAGCCATTTCCACCCTGGGAAAAAGCCTCTGAGAGTCCACCCGATCTATGCCTCTCAACATCTTACACACCTCTATTAGGTCTCCTCTCATCCTACGTCTCTCCAAGGAGAAAAGACAGAGCTCCCTCAGCCTATCCTCAGGGAAGTTATTTCCATGACTTCAGTTTTATCAATTTTTATTTATTGGGTTTGGAGTTGAGTTTGGAGTTGAGTTTGGGCTGTTGGGTTTGGGGTTGAGTTTGGGCTGTTGGGTTTGGGGTTGAGTTTAGGATGTAGCGTTTGGGGGGGGGGGGGTGGTGTTGTGTGGTTTGAGTTGCTCACCTTGACTCTCTGCAGTAAGTCGCGCCCTCTCTTTTTCGCCGCTGCCAGTTCCTCGCTGCTTTCTCGTTGCTCCTCTTCCCTCTCCGACTGACATTCCGATTGCGGCACCCAGAGCCCTAGCCCCACAGTGAGAGTTAACCCGAGCCCGAGCCCGAGGCCCCGGCTCCAGGCCCAACCTGAGCCCGAGCTCCGGCTCCAGCCCCAGGTGGTCCTGGCCTTGCTGAGGATCCGGAGCGGTGCTGACTGCGAACGCCAAGCGGCCGCGCTGGTCCCCCAGGCGGGCAGCAGTTTGCAGAAGCGGCCGGGGCAGCGGAACATTGTCCGGCAAGACTCGGAGCCCAGTTCCCTAATGTCAGACAGCAGCTGCCAACCCTCCCGGACTGCCCGGGAGTCTCCAACACTAAACACCAGCACAACGCTCTGAACATAAAAACCCAGAGAAAAATTTATAGGTCAATCCCAACAACTCAACAAACGTTTCCTTTCGACACGTTATTTATAATAGGAAAAAATGATGTAACTGCAGACTCTAAAGCAGTCAATAGAGAACCTTTCTGCTTTGTATTTGGTGAGGGAACATGGTGAGCCAGAAGATAAAAGCAAATTACTGAGGATGCTGGAATCTGAAACCAAAAGAGAAAATGCTGGAAAATCTCAGCAGGTCTGGCAGCATCTGTAAGGAGAGAAAAGAGCTGAGTTTGGAGTCCAGATGACCCATGAGGATAGGTCGTATTTGGTGAGGGAACACGGTGACCCATGAGGATGGGTTGTATTTGGTGAGGGAACACGGTGAGCCATGAGGATGGGTTGTATTTGCTGAGGGAGCACAGTGAGCCATGAGGATGGGTTGTATTTGGTGAGGGAACATGGCGAGCCAATAGGATGGGTTGTATTTGGTGAAGGAACATGGTGAGCCAATAGGATGGGTTGTATTTGGTGAGGGAGCACAGTGAGCCATGAGGATGGGGCATGTTGGGCAACCCCTGGCAGAGGCTGGGCACAGGCAGGTGAAGATTGTGTACCTCTAGGAATTTGCCTAATATGGTTAGCAACCTTGACTGGGAGCAGGTGTTTCTAATGTGTCGGTGCAGACACGATGGGCCTACGGGCCTCTTCTGCGCTGTATGATTCTATGAAATATTTGATCAACGAGAAGCTGGTTTAACATATTTAGGATTTGATTGAACCACCCCCTCACAGCTTGCTCCCCTCTTCAACATATTGCTGGGGTATTGATTCCCAGAAATTGGCCATCCTTAGTCCTACCCAATTGGTATTGCTTAGATCCATTCTCCCACCTTTGTGCTTCTAAATTAGTCAGATGCTACCTTGTTTAAAATTCATAGAGAGGTTCCTGTGAACTGGCACTCGGTGGGAGAGAGATGTTGACTGAGGTGGTTTCCTCCCACAGTCCAAAGATAGAAACATAGAAGATGTGCAGGTTAGGTGCATTGGCCATGCTAAATTGCACCTTATTGTCAGGGGGACTTGCCGGGGTAAATGTATGGGGATAGGGGCTGGGTGGGATTGTGATCGTTGCAGACTCGATGGGCTAAATGGTCTCCTTCTGCACTGTAGAATTCTATGAACCTTGTGACACTAGAAGAAAGATTTGCATTTATATAGCACCTTTCACAATCTTAGGATGTTCCAAGGTGCTTTACAACCAATGAAATAGTCTTTAAGTGTAGTCACAGTGGAGGAACATGGCAGCACGAGGCTTCACAATGGCAATTATATAATCTGTTTTGCTTAATGACCAGATCATTAGTGATATTAATCAGGGGATGGGTGTCAGCCAGGACAGCAGGGAGAACTCCACAATAGTATCATGCGAGCTTTTCTGTCCACCTGAGAGGTCAGATGTGACCTTGATTTAATACGTCATGTGAAAGACAGCAACATCTCCAACAATGCGGTGCTCCCTCCGTACTGGATTGGAGTGTCAGTCTGAGTTATGTGTTTAATTTTCTGGAGTGAGACTTCAACCCATGATCATTTGGCTCAGAGGTAAAGACAGATGGAGAATGACCCCTTTAGGGTTCCCTTCCCCTCCCCTTCCCCACAACTCCTGCCCTCCACCCATGCATCTGCTGAGAGTGGTATATGCATTGTGGCAGCACCCTTACAAGGGATTTGTGCCACCCTGCCACCTGCCAACATTTTCTGCTGGGTTTCAGGAGACATGAATGTTCAAATATTGGGGCCTCATGCCATCATTTGAACCATGGTGCCATTTCATTCCTGGTCTCTGAGAGACTCTCAGGATGGGATTTTCCAGCCATGCTTACCTCAACACCGGAAAATCCCACCTGAGGTCAACAGACCTTTGCATGGTCTGCCCCCCCACCTGCCAAGATTCTCATGGTGGGCGGGATGGGAAAATTCCACCCTCAGTGTCAACCAGCCCTGGGAGACCTGCAGTAGATTATACCCAGGACCAGAAAGGTCCAGGTAAGTACTTAGAGTCATAGAGGACTGCAGCATGGAAACAGGCCCTTCGGCCCAACTTGTCCATGCCGTTCTTTTTTTAAAACCCCATAGCTACTCCCAATTGCCCGCATTTGGCCCATATCCCTCTCTACCCATCGTACCCATGTAACTATTTAAATGATTTTTAAAAGACAAAATTGTACCCACCTCTACTACTACCTCTGGCAGCTTGTTCCAGACACTCACCACCCTCTGTGTGAAAACATTGCCCCTCTGGGCACTTCTGTATCTCTCCCCTCTTACCTTAAACCTATGCCCTCTAGTTTTAGACTCCCCTACCTTTGGGAAAAGATATTGACTGTGTAGCTGATCTGTGCCCCTCATTATTTTATAGACCTCTATAAGAGCACCCCTCAGCCTCCTACGCTCCAGAGAAAAAAGTCCCAGTCTATCCAGCCTCTCCTTATAACTCAAACCATCAAGTCCTGGTAGCATCCTAGTAAATCTTTTCTGCACTCTTTCTAGTTTAATAATATCCTTTCTATAATAGGGTGACCAGAACTGCACACAATATTCCAAGTGTGGCCTTACCAATGTCTTGTACAATTTCAACAAGACATGCCAACTCCTGTATTCAATGTTCTGACCGATGAAACCAAACATGTCGAATGGCTTCTTCACCACTCTGTCCACCTGTGACTCCACTTTCAAGGAGCTATGAATATGTACCCCTCGATGTCTTTGTTCTGTAACTCTCCCCAACGCCCTACCATTAACTGAGTCAGTCCTGCCCTGGTTCAATCTACCAAAATGCATCACCTCACATTTGTCTAAATTAAACTCCATCTGCCATTCGTCAGCCCACTGGCCCAATTGATCAAGATCCCGTTGCAATTGGAGATAACTTTCTTCATTGTCCACTATACCACCAATCTTAGTGTCATCTGCAAACTTACTAACCATGCCTCCAGATTCTCATCCAAATCATTAATATAAATGACAAATAACAGTGGACCCAGCACTGATCCCTGAGGCACACCGCTGGTCACAGGCCTCCAGTTTGAAAAACAACTCTCTACAACCACCCTCTGACTTCTGTCAAGAAGTGGAGATGCCGGCGTTGGACTGGGGTAAACACAGTAAGAGTTTTAACAACACCAGGTTAAAGCCCACCAGTTTTATTTGGTAGCAAATGCCATTAGCTTTCGGAGCCCTCCGAAAGCTAATGGCTACCAAATAAACCTGTTGGACTTTAACCTGGTGTTGTTAAAACTCTTATTCTGTCAAGAAGCCAATTTTGTATCCATTTAGATACCTCACCGTGGATCCCATGAGATTTAACCTTATGCAACAACCTACCATGCGGTACCTTGTCAAAGGCCTTGCTAAAGTCCATGTAGACAACATCAACTGCACTGACCTCATCTACCTTCTTGGTTACCCCTTCAAAAAACAACTCAATCAAATTTGTGAGACATGATTTTCCACTCACAAAGCCATGCTGACTGTCCCTAATCAGTACTTGTGTCTCTAAATGCCTGTAGATCCTGTCTCTCAAAATACCTTCCAACAATTTACCCACCACAGATGTGAGGCTCACTGGCCTGTAGTTCCCAGGCTTTTTCCTGCAGCCCTTTTTAAACAAAGGTACAACTTCATTAGGTTTAGCAAAGGTTTCTTTATTGGCTAGGGTGGCTTGGAGTCAATCATAGAAACCCTACAATGCAGAAGGAAGCCATTTGGCCCATCAAGTCTGCACCCGCAACAATGCCACCCTATCCCTGTAACCCCATATATTTACCCACTAATCATAAGAACATAAGAAATAGGAGCAGGAGTAGGCCATCTGGCCCTTCGGGCCTGCCCCGCCATTCAACAAGATCATGGCTGATCTGAAGCGAATCAGTTCCACTTACCCGCCTGCTCCCCATATCCCCTAATTCCCTTATCGATCAGAAAACTATCTACCCGTGATTTAAACATATTCAACGAGGAAGCCTCCACCACTTCAATGGGCAGAGAATTCCAGAGATTCACTACCCTCTGAGAGAAGAAGTTCCCCCTCAACTCTGTTCTGAACCGGCCCCCCCTTATTTTGAGGCTGTGCCCTCTAGTTCTGGTTTCCCTTCTAAGTGGAAAGAATCTCTCCACCTCTACCCTATCCAGCCCCTTCATTATCTTATATGTCTCTATAAGATCACCCCTCATCCTTCTAAACTCCAACGAGTACAGACCCAATCTGTTTAATCTCTCCTCATAAGCTACACCCCTCAGCTCCGGTATCAACCTGGTGAACCTTCTCTGCACTCCCTCCAAGGCCAATATATCCTTTCGCAAATAAGGGGACCAAAACTGCACACAGTACTCCAGTTGCGGCCTCACCAGTGCCTTGTACAGTTGCAGCAAGACCTCCCTGCTTTTATATTCTATCCCCCTCGCGATAAAGGCCAACATTCCATTCGCCTTCTTGATCACCTGCTGCACCTGCAGACTGAGTTTTTGCGATTCGTGCACAAGGACCCCCAGGTCCCTCTGCACAGTCGCACGATGTAATTTTTCTCCATTTAAATAATATTCCAATTTACTATTATTTCTTCCAAAGTGGATAACCTCACATTTGCTAACGTTATATTCCATCTGCCAGATCCTCGCCCACTCGCTCAGCCTATCCAAATCTCTCTGCAGACTTTCCGCGTCCTCCACGCAATTCGCTTTCCCACTCACCTTCGTGTCATCAGCAAACTTGAATACCCTACATTCAGTCCCCTCCTCCAGATCATCTATGTAAATGGTAAACAATTGAGGCCCCAGCACCGATCCCTGCGGCACGCCACTGGTCACCAAGTGCCAACCAGAAAAGCACCCATTTATCCCAACTCTCTGCTTCCTGTTAGATAGCCAATCCCCAATCCACGCCAACACCTTACCCCTAACTCCGTGTACCCCAATCTTCTGCAGCAACCTTTTGTGAGGCACCTTATCGAACGCCTTCTGGAAATCTAAAAACACCACATTCACCGGTTCCCCTCTGTCAACCGCACTCGTGACATCTTCATAAAAGTCCAGTAGATTCGTCAAACACGACTTTCCCTTCATGAATCCATGCTGCGTCTGCTTGATCGAACCATTCTTATTCAGGTGCTCTGTTATTTCCTCTTTAATAATGGACTCTAGCATCTTCCCAACTACGGACATTAAGCTAACCGGCCTGTAGTTACCCGCCTTTTGTCTACTTCCTTTTTTAAACAGCGGCGTAACAGTAGCTTTTTTCCAGTCAGCCGGCACTACCCCAGAGTCCAGCGAATTTTGATAAATTACTACTAACGCATCTGCTATTACCTCAGCCATTTCTTTCAGTACCCTGGGATGCATTCCATCCGGGCCCGGGGACTTGTCTACCTTCAGTCCTATTAGTCTACCAAGCACCACCTCCTTAGTAACAGTAATTGTATTAAGGACCTCCCCTCCCACCAACTCTCGATCTCTAATATTCGGCAAACTATTTGTGTCTTCCACCGTGAAGACCGACACAAAGAACTTATTTAAAGTCTCAGCCATTTCCTCGTTTTCTACTATTAAATCCCCCCTCTCATCTTCCAAGGGTCCAACATTCACTCTAGCCACTCTATTCCTTTTTATATACTTGTAAAAACTTTTACTATCATTTTTTATATTTTGAGCGAGTTTAGTTTCATAATCTATCTTTCCTTTCTTAATCGCTTTCTTAGTCGTTCTTTGTTTTTCTTTAAAGCTTTCCCAATCCACTAATTCTCCACTATTTTTGGCCACTCTGTATGCATCTGATTTTATTTTAATACTCTCCTTTATTTCCTTCGTTATCCACGTCCGGTTATCCTTTTTCTTACAGTCCTTCTTTATCACCGGAATATATTTTTGCTGAGTACTTAAAAAAATCTCCTTAAAAATCCTCCACTGTTCCTCAGCTGTCCTACCTACCAGTCTGCTCGCCCTGTCTATATTAGCCAATTCCACCCTCATCCTATCGTACTCCCCTCTGTTCAAGCAGAGGACACTGGTTTGGGACCCTACTTTCTCACCATCCATCTGTATCAGAAATTCCACCATATTATGATCACTCATCCCAAGAGGATCCTTCACAAGAAGATCCTTAATCCTACCTGTCTCATTGCACAGAACCAGATCCAAGATAGCTTGCTCTCTCGTAGGTTCTGTAACATACTGTTCAATGAAACAATCCCGACAGCATTCCAAGAACTCTTCCTCAAGCCCTCCACGTCCAATTTGAGTCGACCAATCAATATGTAGGTTAAAATCCCCCATGATTATTGCCGTTCCACTTTTGCACGCATCCATTATTTGCTTGTTTATAGCCCTCCCCACCTCTAAGTTATTATTTGGGGGCCTATAGACCACGCCTACCAGTGTCTTTCTCCCCCTACTATTCCTTATCTCCACCCACAACGATTCCACGTTTTGCTCCTTAGAGCCTATGTCGTCTCTCACTACCGTCCTGATATTATCCTTTATTAACAAAGCTACCCCACCTCCTTTTTCTACCTGTCTATCCTTCCTAAATGCCTGATAACCCTGTATATTCAGTTCCCTCTAACCTATGCATCCCAGGACACTAAGGGGCAATTTAGCATGGCCAATGTACCTAACCCGCATCTTTGGACTGTGGGAGGAAACCAGAGCACCTGGAGGAAACCCAAGCAGACACGGGGAGAACGTGCAGACTCCACACAGAAGGTGACCCAAGCCAAGAATTGAACCCAGGTCCCTCGAGCTGTGAGGCAGCAGTGCTAGCTAACCACTGTGGTCCTCCTACCTTTCTGCTCGTCACTCAACCTGCAGGCTAGCATTTCCTTGGTCCTGCAGCTGATGTGCAATTTCTCCTTCCCAACTATCCACCAGCTATCAAATCATTCCTACCAGGAGTAGGAGTTAATTCTTGGGAATGAGGCCAGGCGAGGTGGGAGGCAGCTCTGACAAAGAGCCATATTGGACTTGAAACGTTAGCTTTGTTTCTCTCTCCGCAGATGCTGCCAGACTGGTTAAGTTTTCCCAGCACACATTATGACAGAACATGACTTGGGAATGATGTATTAGGTTGCGGACAGCAGCATTTTGAATGAGTATGGTTAATGGAGAATTGAGGATGGGAGGTGAAGAGAGCATTGGAATGATTGACTCTGGAGGTGATAAACGTGGATGAGGATTTTACCAGCAGATGGAATGAGGCAGATATGTAGATGAGCAGTTTTTTAGAGGTGGTCTTTGTAATGAGGGTATATTAGTTTATATAAGAACATAAGAATATAAGAACTAGGAGCAGGAATAGGCCATGTGGCCCCTCGAGCCTGCTCCGCCATTCGATAAGATCATGGCTGATGTTTTCGTGGACTTACTTGCCCGTTCACCATAACCCTTAATTCCTTTGCTGTTCAAAAATTTATCCTTGCCTTAAAAACATTCAATGAGGTAGCCTCAACTGCATCACTGGGCAGGGAATTCCACAGATTCACAACCCTTTGTGTGAAGAAGTTCCTCCTCAACTCAGTCCTAAACCTGCTCCCCCTTATTTTGAGGCCATGCCCCCCTAGTTCTAGTTTCACCTGCCAGTGGAAACAACTTCCCTGTTTCTATCTTATCTATTCCCTTCATAATCTTATATGTTTCTATAAGATCTCCCCTTGTTCTTCTGAATTCCAATGAGTCTCTCCTCATAAGCCAACCCTCTCAACTCCGGAATCAAACTCATGAATCTCCTCTGCACCCCCTCCAGTGCCAGTATATCCTTTCTCAAGTAAGGAGACCAAAACAGTACACAGTATTCTAGGTGTGGCCTCACCAGCACCTTATACAGCTGCAACTTAACCTCGCTGTTTTTAAAATCCATCCCTCTAGCAATGAAGGACAAAATTCCATTTCCCTTCTTAATTACCTGCTGAACCTGCAAACCAACGTTTTGTGATTCATGCACGAGGACACCCATTGCATGCTGCAATTTTTTACCATTTAAATAATAGTCTATTTTGCTGTTATTCCTACCAACTAAGGAAAACTAAGTTCACCTCTCCATCTTTCTTGACTTTAAAATCATCTGTAAAATTCACCTTTGACCAAGCTTTTACTTACTCCTCCTCCTCCTATCTTATTCTTTGGTTTAATATTGCTATTTTAAAATTGAATTATGATTTTGTGAGGTGCCGCAGGACATTCTTCTACATAAAATGCAGTAGAAATGGAAATCATTGAAAGTAAAATTTTGTTTTAAGTTTGCCCTGAGGAACAACCTTTCATCCAAGGCAACTGGAAAATAGAATATTTAATCTAATCTTATTTTACCAATTGATTTTTTAAAAATCAGCTATTGCGCAGAGATCTTAGCTGACTTAAGGCCAAAACCCTATATTTCTCCCTTTGCTCCATGTTCCCAGTTGAAGGACTTTAGTTAATTGGAGACTGGAAAAGCCAGGATTGTTCTCCTTAGAGCAAAGAAAGTGTTCAAAATCATGAGGTTTGAAAAAATATACAGAAATCGTTTTCATTGGCAAAAGGGTTTGATAATTAGAGGACAGAAATTTTAAAAAGGGAAGACAGAAAGAACCAGAGGGAAGCTGAGAGTTGTTCTTATGCAGCAAGTTGTTGGGATCTGGAATACACTGCCTGAGTGACAGAAGTATCTTCATAGAGTCATAGAGGTTTACAGCATGGAAACAGGCCCTTCGGCCCAACTTGTCCATGCTGCCCTTTTTTTTTAAACCCCTAAGCTAATCCCAATTGCCCGCATTTGGCCCATTTCCCTCTATACCCATCTTACCCATGCAACCATCTAAATGCTTTATAAAAGACAAAATTGTACCTGCCTCTACTACTACCTCTGGCAGCTTGTTCCAGACACTCACCACCCTCTGTGTGAAAAAATTGCCCCTCTGGACACTTTTGTATCTCTCCCCTCTCACCTTAAACCTATGCCCTCTAGTTTTAGACTCCCCTACCTTTGGGAAAAGATATTGACTGTCTCGCTGATCTATGCCCCCATTATTTTGTAGACCTCTATAAGATCACTCCTCAGCCTCCTACGCTCCAGAGAAAAAAGTCCCAGTCTATCCAGCCTCTCCTTATAACCCAAACCATCAAGTCCCGGTAGCATCCTAGTAAATCTTTTCTGCACTCTTTCCAATTTAATAATATCCTTTCTATAATAGAGTGACCAGAACTGCACACAGTATTCCAAGTGTGGCCTTACCAAGGTCTTGTACAACTTCAACAAGACGTCCCAACTCCTGTATTCAATGTTCTGACCGATGAAACCAAGCAAGCCGAATGCCTTCTTCACCACTCTGTCCACCTGTGACTCCACTTTCAAGGAGCTATGAACATGTACCCCTCGATCTCTTTGTTCTGTAACTCTCCCCAACGCCCTACCATTAACCGAGTAAGTCCTGCCCTGGTTCAATCTACCAAAACGCATCACCTCGCATTTATCTAAATTAAACTCCATCTGCCATTCATCAGCCCACTGGCCCAATTGATCAAGATCCCTTTGTAATCGGAGATAACTTTCTTCACTGTCCACTATGCCACCAATCTTGGTATCATCTACAAACTTACTAACCATACCTCCTATATTCTCATCCAAATCATTAATATAAATGACAAATAACAGTGGACCCAGCACTGATCCCTGAGGTACACCGCTGGTCACAGGCCTCCAGTTTGATAAACAACCCTCTGGCTTCTGTCAAGAAGCCAATTTTGTATCCATTTAGATACCTCACCTTGGATCCTGTGAGATTTAACCTTATGCACCAACCTACCATGTGGTACCTTGTCAAAGGTACAATACTAAAATTCAAAAGGGAGATTCAATATTCATCTAATTCACTTGAAAAGGAAGATTTGAGACACAATGGTTCAGATTGCTGTTTCAAAAATGGGCCATATGGCCTCCTCCTGTGCTATGTTATTTTATGAAGTTATTGGTAACCATTTCTGATTAGTATTTATGATTTCCATATTTGATGTCGTTTGATCTGATCAGGTACTAATGTATCTGAAAATGACTGTAGTTTGCTTATAAAGAAATATGATGGCTTGTGAAAATGTCATGATAAGCAAGAAATGTGCACATCCTTATCCATCTTCAGTTGTTCACCAATGCTGCATTGGAGAATGGGAAGTTACTCGTTACACGCAGCATTTTAGTAGGTTCCCTTTGAGTACTCTCGCAGTCCCTTTTAAATTATATCAGTTAAAAACTCATCCTTAACCTCTCTGACCTTACTAGCAGCAGCAACATCTCAACTACCCCTTTCTCGCCAAAGGATTGTCTGTTCTCTTGCATCCAGAGTATATTGTTTTGCTCAAGTGTTGTTGCATCCAAAATTGGATTGATTGCATCCTGTTAAAAGATAGGAACTTACCTGGTTCTGGGCCAAGGCCAAGGAATCAATTTCCCAGCAGGTCCAACAGATCTGAGCATTCACAGTGTGTGGCAGGCAGAGAAGCCAAGCATACTCTGTACAAAGTTTGGTTCTTTCATTAAAGGGCTCAGCTATCCGGGAATTGGGAGTAAGCCTGCATGATGTGAAAATGCAGGAAGACAGAAAGAACCAGAGGGAAGCTGAGAGTTGTTCTTATGCAGCAAGTTGTTGGGATCATGATCCAGGTCTGGCACTGTAACAAAGAGTCCCATGAGGCAGAGAGGTGGAACCCAGGGAGAAAGGAGCCAAACAAAGAGGCTCCAAGCAGCAAAAGTACAAAGGCTGTCAGTAGTGAGTGCTCAGGGGAAGCTTTGGAGAGCTGAAAAGGTAGCAGAAGGTCAGTATCTCTGTGCTGCAGCCTATTGGGACAAAGGTAACCCTTTGGAGCAGTTGTGTTCTGCTCAGCATAGCTGAAGAGCAGGAGTTTGCGTTTGCGAGTGGGTGCTGGAGTGTAGCCCCAGAAAATCAGTGGAAAAGTCTCAGGAGAACAGATTAAACCATCAGGCAGTGAAGTCTGAGTCGGCATGACTTTCAGGGAATTCAGAAGCTGGATCTTTGAAAATTAAGACTTGTAATCCTTTGTGAGGGAGACAAAGTTTTAATGAGATTGCGTAACTCAGTGAATGCTATCTGGGTGGATTACTAAGAAAATCAATGCGATCTTCTTCTTCACTTGTGCCATTTATTATGCAGCCTTGTGTGTTAAACATTGAAATAAAGAAAATAATAGCAGGAGGAGGCCATTCAGCCCTTCAAGCCTGCTCCACTATTCATTCTGATCATCCAGCTCAATAGACTGATCCAGCCTCCCCCCTGCCCCTACCTTCCCGCCTCCCCATATCCTTTGATTCCCTTCACCGCAAATGTTATATCTGACTGTTTCTTGAAAACATTCAATGTTTTGGCCCC
Organism: Mustelus asterias; assembly: GCF_964213995.1. Taxonomy (NCBI): domain Eukaryota; kingdom Metazoa; phylum Chordata; class Chondrichthyes; order Carcharhiniformes; family Triakidae; genus Mustelus; species Mustelus asterias. The sequence continues at coordinate 24,583,404 of NC_135829.1, read as the reverse complement.
AACTACTCTCTGTAGTAGTGAATTTCATAGACTAACCACTCATTGCTATTAAATCTTTGATAATGGGTTCGAGAATTTTCCACACTATTGACATCAGGCTTACTGGTCTGTAGTTCCCAGTTTTCTCTCTACCTCCCTTTTTAAACAATGTGGCTACGTTCCAATCTGTAGGAGCCAGTCCAAAGAATCGTCTGAAGATGACCACCAATGCATCCAGTATTTCTTGGGCCTTAGGTACTCTGGGATGTAAATTATCAGACCCTGGGGATCATCCTTCAATCCCATCAGTTTCCCCAACACCATTTCTCTACTAAAACTGATCTCCTTCAGTTCCTCTCTCTCACTAAACGCTGTGTTCTGCAACATTTCTGGTATCTATTTGTCTTCCTTTGTGAAGACAGAACCAAAATTTGTATTCAGTTGGTCAGCCATTTCTTTGTTCCCCATTATAAATTTCCATGTTTCTGACTGTAAGGGACCCACATTTGTCTTCAATCTTTTTCTCCTCATGTACCTTTAGAAACTTTTACAGTCAGGTTTTATGTTCCCCGCAAGCTTACTCTGATATTCTATTTTCCCCTTCTTAATCAGTCCCTTCACTGAATTCTAAACTGCTCCCAAGCCTCACATCTTGTCTTTTCTGGCCATTTGTATGCCTCTCCCTTGGATATTATTCTCTCTCTAATTTCCCTTGTCAGGCACAGTTTGGCTATCTTTCCAGTTTTACTTCTGCGCCAGGCAGGAATAAACAATTGTTTCAGTTCACCCATAAGCTCGCATGTTTACCACTGCCTATCCACCATCATCCCTTTTATTAACTTTTCCCAATCTGTCATTGCAAACTCGTTCCACGTATCATCGTAGTTTACTTTATTAAGGTTCTAAGAATCAATTACGTCACTCTCCATCTTGATGAAAAATCCTATCATGTTATGGTCATCCCCAAGGGGTCTCGCGTAAATAGATTTCCAATTGTTCCTTTCTCATTGCAGAAGATCCGGTCTAGAATGTCCTCTCCAGTTCATTCCTCAACGTATTGGACATCCAGTATACACTCCAGGAATTCCTTCTCTACGGTATTGTGACTAATTTGATTTGCCCAATCTATATGCAGATTAAAATCACCCATGATTGCAGATGTTCCTTTATCGTATGCATCTCCAATTTCCTGTTTAATGTTATCAACATCGCCACTGCAGTTTGGGGGTCTATATACAATCCCCACTAATGTTTTTTGTCCCTTGGTGTTTCTTAGCTCTAGATTCCACATTGTTGGAGCTAATATCCTTCCTCAGTATGGTGTTAATTTCCTCTTTAACCAGCAACGCAACTCCACCACCTTTACTTGAATATGTCTGGATGTTCAATTCCCATCCCTGGTCACCCTGCAGCCAGGTCTCCATAATCCTGACTATACCATACCTGTTTACATCCATTTGCGTGATTAATTCACCCACTTTGTGAATGCTCCACGCGTTAAGGCTCATCCTTTTAACATTACTGGTGTCATTCCCACTATTTTTCACTGAGGCCCTGTTTGAATGTGACCCTTTGTTCCTCTGCCAATTACTTTTCTTATTCTCCTTTCTGTCTTTAGTTTTTGTCCTTGATTCCCCCTTTTCTGACTCCTTGCATAGATTACTATTTCCCTGTTATTTTAGTTTAAACCTTCCCCAACCATTCTAGCAAACACTCTCCCTCGGACTTTAGTCCCAGTCCTGCCCAGGTGTAACCTGTCCATTTTGTACTGGTCCCACTTCCCCAGAACTGGTCCCAATGTCCCAGGAACCTGAAACCCTTACGCCATCGCTTCAGCCATGTGTTCAGCCATGTCTTCCACCATAGTTTGCCTAATATAGGTATAAATTGTTTTAGTTATTTTAATTTAATATCCAAAGTCTATTTTAAAATTGTGGAATCTTCTTGCTTTGTCATCGCAAGAACCTGGGATTTAAAACTTTATCTAATTTAAACAGAAGTTCCCTAACCAGTTCATAACATAAATTCCCGAATCCTATTTTTTTTGATAGGTTTATTGAAAAATTTCTTTTTTTACATAGCAAACAAACACAGATACAGATCCACACAGTGCTCACGTGTACATTCTAATGCGACTGGGCACAGGGCTCTCCGTAGCCAGGGGACAACCCCCCGGTAACCCCGGCGTCCAAGTCCCGTCTAATTGCACTGGTAAAGACAGTAATAATATAAAAACAAAAAGGCAAAGGCTGGAGAACGAACTGAGCGCCCAAGCAACCCAGGCTATAAACTAGCGAGCGGAGGAAGGAAAGAGAGACAGCGAAGGAGAGAGAAGAAAGAGAGTGAGAGGGAAAAGAGAAAAGTTCTCCCGTCGCTCCTCACACTTCAGCAGGGCGGGCGGGTGTACTCAGGTAAAGGGCCAGGGCACGTCCACCAATCGGGGGAGGGAGGGTTCTATGGGAGCACCCGGGATCCTGGGGCCATCGGGTTTCTATTCACCCAACTCCAACATGCACTATAAATGGTGCCAATTATTTGCTACCAAATAAACCTGTTGGACTTTAACCTGGTGTTGTGAGACTTCTTACTGTGTTCACCCCAGTCCAACGCCAGCATCTCCACATCATGGCTATAAATGGTTGCCAGGTCTTATAGAATCTCGCAGTGGACCGGTGTAGCATACACCTCATCTTCTCTAGCTTAATGGTATCTACCACCTCCTTCACCCACTGTGAGTATGGCGGGGGGGGGGGTTTGCACCTGATTTCCACCTAAACAGGATTAGTCGTCTTGCCAGGAGTGTACTGAAAGCTACAAAATCCGCTTGGAATTTCGGCAGAAGCGGATTTAAAGGCAAGACCCCAACCAGGGCAGCCTGGGGGATGCACTTATGTCCCGATCTAGTGTTGCCGCAATCGTCTCAAATATTGATGTCTAGTAGTTATAAGTGATGGGCAAGCCCAGAATATAGGTAAGAGGGTGGTGGGAGCTTGTTGGCACCGTTCACAAATGGGGCTTGTGCCCGGGTACATATGCTTTGTGAAGGAGTTTACATTGAATCACACCCAGCTTGGCACCTATTGAGGAGTGTACTCGATACAGCACCATGTCCCAATCCTCCTTCGCGATCTCCTCCCCCAGATCTCATTCCCATAAAGATTTAACCACTGATAGAGAGTTTTGTTGGGACGGAATTTGAGAATGAAGAACAGAAATGGTACCACACATCGTAATCGAAGGCACTAAGAAGATGTCAATGGAAGCACGAGGTGGGAGCGTTGGAAATTGGGGGTCAGCCCTAGGCACAAAGTCTCGATTTGCAAATATCTGAAAAAGTGCGTTGCAGGTAAAGCAAACTTATCCATCACCTGCTGGAATGACACAAACACGCCATCCACTTACAAGTCCTGGAATGCTCTGATCCCGTGCTTGACCCATATGTTGAAGGCACCATCCAAAACAGACGGAGGAAGAAAAATGGTTAGCCGACACTTTGGGTTTCAGGCCCAAACCCCCCCCCACCCAAAGTGGCGCCTAAATTGCGTCAAAATTTTAAGAGTTGACTTGACAAGTGCATTCCTGTATACTGAGAGGACAGAAAATTTACTGGGGATCATATCAAAGCAACCAGGGAAGACAGAGCACAGGAGGAGGATTTTAACTGCAGCCAACAAGGAACCTCCTGTTGCCTCTCTCTCTCTCTGCACCCAACACACTACCGCTCTCATATTGGCTGCCCAATAATATTGAAAATTGAGCAATCCCATATCCCCCTCCCGTTTAGGGCTTTGCAAGACTGTTCTCTGCATTCTTGAGTTTTTCCTCTTCCAGACAAAGCTTGAAATGAGTCGGTCAAGTCTGTGAAAAAGGATTTGGGGATGAACACCGGGATGCACTGAAAGAGACATAAAAACTTTGGTATTAGAAACATAGAAACATAGAAACCCTACAGTGCAGAAGGAGGCCATTCGGCCCATCGAGTCTGCACCGACCACAATCCCACCCAGGCCCTACCCCCACATATTTTACCCGCTAATCCCTCTAACCTACGCATCCCAGGACTCTAAGGGACATTTTTTAACCTGGCCAATCAACCTAACCCGCACATCTTTGGACTGTGGGAGGAAACCGGAGTACCCGGGGGAAACCCACGCAGACACGAGGAGAATGTGCAAACTCCACACAGACAGTGACCCAAGCCGGGAATCGAACCCGGGACCCTGGAGCTGTGAAGCAGCAGTGCGAACCACTGTGCTACCGTGCCGGTATTGCGTTCATCTTCACCGCATTGATACGGCCTGCTAACAATAACGGGAGGATGAACCAACATTTGAGGTCCTGTTCCGTCCGCCCAATGAGTGGAGCGAAGTTAGCTCCAAAGAGCCCACTAAATTTGCTCGTCACTTGCACTCCCAAGTAAGTAAGCTGCCTAGTGACAATCTTGGAAGGCAGGGTGTGGAGCGGGAGGTTACGAGCCGCTGCATTCAAAATTAGGAGCTCACTCCTATTCAAGTTAAGCTTGTACCCCGAAATGCGACCAAACCTCTCTACTATAGATAAGACTTCGGGAATCGAGTTGGACTGGTCACCGACATACAATCGTAGGTCGTCCGCATACAGCGATACTCTCCGCTCGATTCCTTCCTGACCAATCCCCACCACTCGTTTGCTGTTGCGAAAAGCCGCAGCAAGAAGTTCAATAGCAATGGCAAATAATGGGGGAGAGGGAGCATCCTTGCCTAGTGCCCCGGGACAAAGGGAAAAAAGCTGAATGCACATTGTTTGTCTGGACGGAGGCTAGAGGGGCAGAGTACAGTATTTTGATCCAGGAGATCAAAGCGAAGTATAAAAGGTAGGCTGCAGTATACAGCGGGCAGTGTCGGGAGCGGGCAGCGGAGTGTGTGGGAAGCAGAGTGTGAGCTATAAGGGCTTTGGCTCACAGGGCTTCGGGGGACAGGGCGAGCAGGGGAGAGTTTTTTCATTCTTGTTTACTTTTCTCTGTGTGCCTTGGTTTAAAGGAGCAAATATGAGTGTGAAGCCAGCATGTTGTCCCCAGTGTAGGATGTGGGAGGTCCTGGAGGCACCTGGCCTCCCGGACATCCACATCTGTGAGGGGTGTGTCGAGCAGCGGTTCCTGAGGGACCGTGTTAAGGAGCTGGAAGTGCAGCTCAAGGATCTTAGGCTGTTAAGGGAGAATGAGGAGGTGATAGACAAGAGCTATCATCAGGTGGTCACACCAGGGCCACTGGTAGAGGCCAAGTGGGTGACGGCCAGGAAGGGTAAAAGCGCGGGTGATTGAGAGCACCCCGGTGGATGTGCCCCTACACAACAAGTACTCCTGCCTGAGTACTGCTGGGGGGGACAGCCCGCCTGGGGGAAGCAGCAGTGGCAGTGTCTCCGGAGTGGAGTCCGGCCCTGGAACTCAGAGGACTAAGGAAAAGGGGAGGAAGGCAGTGTTAATCAGGGACTCGACAGTAAGGGGGTTGGACAGGCGTTTTTGCAGAGGCAGGCAGGAGTCTCGGATGGTGGTCTGCTTCCCTGGGGCCGGGATCCAGGACGTCGCTGGTTGACTCCCGGAAATCCTGGGGGGGGGGGGGAAGAGGGAGAGGAGCCGGAGGTAGCGGTACATATTGGTACCGTTGATGTGGGAAGGAAGGGGTCATGAAAAGAGAGTATAGGGAATTAGGGAGACAGCTGAGGAGGAGGAAAGCAAAGGTAGTAATATCAGGATTGCTGCCTGTGCCACGGGAGGGTGAAGGCAGGAATGGAGTGAGGTGGAGGATGAATGTGTGGCTGAGGGACTGGTGCAGGGGGCAGGGATTCAGGTTCCTGGACCATTGGGACCTCTTTAGGGGCAGGTGTGACCTGTACACAAAAAACGGGTGGCACTTGAATCCCAGGGGGACCAATATCCTGGCGGGAAGGTTGGCTAAGGCTACTGGGGAGAGTTTAAACTAGATAGGTTGGGGGAGGGGATCGAGACGAGGTGACTGGGAGCGAGGAACTTAGCTCGCAAACAGAGAAGGGTTATAGACAGTGCAAGAGGGAGGATGGACGGGGGATAGAGAAGGGGAGAGCTCAGACCAAAGGATTGAGATGTGTTTACTTTAATGCCAGGAGTATAGTGAATAAAGGGGATGAGCTCAGAGCGTGGATCGATGCCTGGAAGTGTGATGTGGTGGCCATTACGGAGACTTGGATGTCTCAGGGACAGGACTGGATACCACAGGTGCCGGGATTCAGATGTTTCAGGAAGAACAGGGAGAGAGGCTAGAGAGGGGGTGGAGTGGCACTGCTGATCAGGAATAGTGTCACAGCTGTAGAGAAGGTGTATGCTGTGGAGGGATTGTCTACAGAGTCTCTGTGGGTGGAAGTTCGGAGTGGGAAGGGGTCGATCACTTTGCTGGGAGTTTTCTATAGGCCACCCAATAGTGACAGGGAGGTGGAGGAGCAGATAGGGAAACAGATCCTGGAGAGTTGCAATAATAAGCAGAGTTGTTGTGATGGGAGACTTTAATTTCCCAAACATAGATTGGAATATCCCTAGGGTAAGGGGATTGGATGGGGAGGAGTTCGTTAGGTGTGTTCAGGAGGGTTTCCTGACACAGCATCTGGACAAGCCTTCAAGAGGAGAGGCTGTACTTGATCTGATACTGACGAATGAGCCTGGACAGGTGTCAGATCTCTCAGTGGGAGAGCATCTTGGGGATAGCGATCATAACTCTATCTCCTTTATGCTTGTATTGGAAAAAGAGAGGATCAGGCAAGCTAGGAAAGTGTTTATATGGAGTAAGGGGAAATATGAAGACATAAGGCAGCAAATTAGAGTAGTAAATTGGAAGGAGGTATTCTCGAGGAAATCTACTGAAGAGAGGTGGCAGTTTTTCAAGGAATGTCTGTCTAGCGTTCTACAGGACAATGGTCTGAGCAGACAGGGAGGAGTTGGTAGGTTAAAGGAACCATGGTGCACGAAAGCTGTGCGGGACCTAGTCGAGAAGAAAAGGAAAGCGTACAAAAGGTTCAGAGAGCTTGGTGAAGATAGGGATCTAGATGAGTATACGGCTTGTAGGAAGGGACTAAAGGAGGAAATTAGGAGAGCCTGAAGGGGTCACGAGAACATAGAACATAGAACATAGAAAGCCACAGCACAAACAGGCCCTTCGGCCCACAAGTTGCGCCGATCACATCCCCACCTCTAGGCCTATCTATAGCCCTCAATCCCATTAAATCCCATGTACTCATCCAGAAGTCTCTTAAAAGACCCCAACGAGTTTGCCTCCACCACCACCGACGTCAGCCGATTCCACTCACCCACCACCCTCTGAGTGAAAAACTTACCCCTGACATCTCCTCTGTACCTACCCCCCAGCACCTTAAACCTGTGTCCTCTCGTAGCAACCATTTCAGCCCTTGGAAATAGCCTCTGAGAGTCTACCCTATCCAGACCTCTCAACATCTTGTAAACCTCTATCAGGTCACCTCTCATCCTTCGTCTCTCCAGGGAGAAGAGACCAAGCTCCCTCAACCTATCCTCATAAGGCATGCCCCCCAATCCAGGCAACATCCTTGTAAATCTCCTCTGCACCCTTTCAATGGCTTCAACATCTTTCCTGTAATGAGGTGACCAGAACTGCGCGCAGTACTCCAAGTGGGGTCTAATCAGGGTCCTATAAAGCTGCAGCATTATCTCCCGACTCCTAAACTCAATCCCTCGATTAATGAAGGCCAGTACGCCGTACGCCTTCTTGACCGCATCCTCCACCTGCGAGGCCGATTTAAGAGTCCTATGGACCCGGACCCCAAGGTCCTTCTGATCCTCTACACTGCTAAGAATGGTACCCTTCATATTATACTGCTGCTTCATCCCATTGGATCTGCCAAAATGGATCACCACACACTTATCCGGGTTGAAGTCCATCTGCCACTTCTCCGCCCAGTCTTGCATTCTATCTATGTCTCGCTGCAACTTCTGACATCCCTCCAAACTATCCACAACACCACCTACCTTGGTGTCGTCAGCAAACTTACCAACCCATCCCTCCACTTCCTCATCCAGGTCATTTATGAAAATGACAAACAGCAAGGGTCCCAGAACAGATCCCTGGGGCACTCCACTGGTCACTGACCTCCATGCAGAGAAAGACCCCTCCACAGCCACTCTCTGCCTTCTGCAGGCAAGCCAGTTCTGGATCCACAAGGCAACAGCCCCTTGGATCCCATGCCCTCTCACTTTCTCAAGAAGTCTTGCATGGGGGACCTTATCGAACGCCTTGCTGAAGTCCATATAGACCACATCCACCGCTCTTCCTTCGTCAATGTGTTTGGTCACATTTTCAAAGAACTCAACCAGGCTCGTAAGGCACGACCTGCCCTTGACAAAGCCGTGCTGACTACTTTTGATCATACTAAACTTCTCTAGATGATCATAAATCCTGTCTCTCAGGATCCTCTCCATCAACTTACCAACCACTGAGGTTAGACTCACCGGTCGGTAATTTCCCGGGCTGTCCCTGTTCCCTTTCTTGAATATAGGGACCACATCTGCAATCCTCCAATCCTCCGGAACCTCTCCCATCTCCATCGACGATGCAAAGATCATCGCCAAAGGCTCCGCAATCTCCTCCCTCGCCTCCCACAGTAACCTGGGGTACATCCCATCCGGTCCCGGCGACTTACCAACCTTGATGCCATTCAATAGTTCCAACACATCATCTTTCTTTATGTCCACATGCTCGATCCTTTCTGTCCACCGCAAACCAGCAGTACAACCACCCAGATCCCTTTCCACCGTGAATACCGAGGTAAAGTATTCATTAAGCAGCTCCGCCATTTCTAACGGTTCCGCACAAACTTTTCTCCCTTCACCTTTTAAGGGTCCTATGCCTTCACATCTCATCCTTTTACTCTTGACATATTTGTAGAAAGCCTTGGGATTCTCCTTAATCTTACCCGCCAAGGCCTTCTCATGACCCCTTCTCGCTCTCCTAATTTCCTTCTTAAGCTCCTTCCTACATCCCGTATACTCCTCTAAATCCTTAACACCTCCTAGCTCTCTGAACCTTCTGTACGCCTCTCTTTTCTTATTCACCAGGTTCATCACAACCTTCGTGCACCACGGTTCCCGTACCCTACCAAGGCCTTGACAAGTAGAATTAAGGAAAACCCTAAGGCGTTCTATAAATATGTGAAGAGTAAAAGGATGAGACGTGAAGGAATAGGGCCTATAAAAGGTGAAGGCGGGAAAATCAGTATGGAACCAGTAGAAATGGCAGAGGTACTGAATGAGTATTTTGCCTTGGTTTTCACAGAGGAGAAGGACATGAGTGGATGTACTGTGGGCTTGCGGTGGACTGAAAAGATTGAGTATGTGGACTTTAACAAAGAGGTTGTGCTGGAATCTTTGAATGGCATCAAGATAGATAAGTCACCGGGTCCAGATGGGATGTACCCCAGGTTACTGTGGGAGGCGAGGGAAGAGATTGCAGAGCCTCTGGCGATGATCTTTGCGTCATCGATGGAGATGGGAGAGGTTCCAGAGGATTGGAGGATTGCGGATGTGGTTCCTATTTTCAAGAAGGGGAATAGGGATAGCCCAGGAAATTACTGACCGGTGAGTCTAACCTCAGTAGTTGGTAAACTGATGGAGAAGATCCTGAGGGACAAGATTTATGAGCGTTTAGAGAGGTTTAGTATGCTCAAGAATACTCAGCATAGCTTTGTCAAAGGCAGATCGTGCCTTACGAGCCTGGTGGAGTTCTTCGAAAATGTGACTAAACACATTGACGAAGGGAAAGCGGTAGATGTGGTTTATATGGATTTTAGCAAGGCATTCGATAAGGTCCACCATGCAAGGCTTCTCGAAAAAGTGAGAGGGCATGGGATCCAAGGGGCTGCTGCCCTGTGGATCCAGAACTGGCTTGCCCAAAGGAGGCAGAGAGTGTGTATAGATGGGTCTTTTTCTAATTGGAGGTCGGTCACCAGTGGTGTGCCCCAGGGATCTGTTCTGGGACCCTTGCTGTTTGTCATTTTCATAAATGACCTGGATGAGGAAGTGGAGGGATGGGTTGGTAGTTTGCCGACGACACGAAGGTTGGTGGGGTTGTGGATAGTCTGGAGGAATGTCAGAAGTTACAGAGGGACATAGATAGGATGCAAGACTGGGCGGAGAAGTGGCAGATGGACTTCAACCCAGATAAATGCATAGTGGTCCATTTTGGCAGGTCAAATGGGATGAAGGAGTACAATATAAAAGGGACTCTTAATACGGTAGAGGATCAGAAGGACCTTGGGCTCCAGGTCCATAGGACTCTGAAATCGGCCCCGCAGGTGGAGGAGGTGGTTAAGAAGGCGTATGGTGTGCTGGCCTTTATCAATCGAGGGATTGAGTTTAGCAGTCCGGGGATAATGATGCAGCTTTACAAGACCCTCGTCAGACCCCACTTGGAGTACTGTGCTCAGTTCTGGTCGCCTCATTACAGGAAGGATGTGGAAAAGATTGAAAGGGTGCAGAGGAGATTTACAAGGATGTTGCCTGGATTGAGTGGCATGCCTTATGAGGATAGGCTGAGGGAGTTCGGTCTTTTCTACTTGGAGAGACATAGGATGAGAGGAGACCTAATAGAGGTGTACAAGATGTTGAGAGGCATAGATGGTGGACTCGGAGGCTTTTTCCCCAGGGTGGAAATGGCTGCTACGAGAGGACACAGGTTTAAGGTGCTGGGGTGTAGGTACAGGGGAAATGTTAGGGGGAAGTTTTTCACACAGAGGGTGGTGGGCGAGTGGAAATCGGCTGCCGTCAGTGGTGGTGGAGGCAAACTCAATAGGGTCTTTTAGCCAAACCCAAACCTCCCGGGAGTATAAAATAAATAATCCATTCCACCCGATCACATACTTTTTCAGCTTCCAGCGTGATTCACATCTGATTTTCATCGCCGCCGCCAGATCCGTGAACTTGTGCTCGGTTCTATTGTTGAGAGTAATCCTCAAGCAGGCTGGAAAGCGAAGCCCAAACCTGACCCCAAGACTGTCACACAGTAGTTTGACATCAGCAAAGGCCGCCCTTCTCCTTGCCACCACCGGGATAAAATTTGGAAATGTCAACAGCTTATTTTCCTGGTACCTCAGAGTGGTAACCTGTGCTGCTTGCCGCAGGATTCTATCTCATGCTGAGGTGTAATGTGCTTGTGCAATGGGCTTAGGAGCTTCTCCCGGTCTGGGCTTTGCCCGTAACACTGTTTGCGCGATCCAGAAGCGGCTCATCCTCAAGTTCCTGCACATTCAATAGGCGGGTGACAAAGTCTGTGATATTTGGGCCCCCAATTCCCTCCGGAAGGCCTATCAGACATGTTATTTCGTCTTTGGCATCCTTCCATCATCACATTTCTCCTTTAGGTACTTAACCTCCGATGTCAAATGAGTAACTTGGCTCTTTAGCTTGGAGATAGTGTTTCCACTAAATGCCTCAGAGTCCTCAAGCTCCTTCAAGCGGTTCTCATGGGTGATGGTGACACCTTGGAGAGATTTAACAGATGATCCGAGCTCCTCTCTCAGCTCGTCTATTTTGGCCTGCAACTCAGTGACCCACCGGTCCAACTTAAGAACAAAAATAATTACAGCACAGGATCAGGCCCTTCGGCCCTCCAAGCCTGCACCGACTATGCTGCCCGACTTAACTAAAACCCCCTACCCTTCCGGGGACCATATCCCTCTATTCCCATCTTATTCATGTATTTGTCAAGACGCCCCTTAAAAGTTACTACCATATCCACTTCCACTACCTCCCCCGGCAACGAGTTCCAGGCACCCACCACCACCCTTTATGTAAAAGATCTGCCTCGCACATCTTTAAACCTTGCCCCTCACCTCTTAAAGCTGTGCCTCCTAGTAATCGACTCTTCCACTCTAGGAAAAGGCTTCTGACTATCCACGCCTCTCAATCTTGTAGACTTCTGTCCAATCTTTGCAAGGCTTCCATAATAGCTTCCCTCGCCCTTTCGCTCAGCATGCTCTGTTCAGGGATCCCTCCAGGAGAGCGTGGTGGGACCCACCCACCCCCCGGTGTGGTCCCACTCTGGTTTTGGTTTGCTTCCTGCCATTTTGCCAGTGCCGGTGCGCTTACCCATTTCCTCCAGCCTGGAGTGCTATTTCTTGATCCATGTATCAAGCTGTCTCAATGTTCGATCTACCAGAGTTCTTACATGGATTGCTTTTCACCTTACTTCACCCTTAACTGGGTGAACAGAAGCAGCAAAGGGTTCCCAGCCAAGCTGCAAGTTGCAACTCTTCTCCCTCACTTTAATTCACCCTTGGTTGTGTGAAAAAAGAAAGTGTACCCAGGTTGATCTGGCAGTTGCAGTTTTTGACACAGGAGTTCTTCCCTGGGCTGCCTTTCACTTTAAATCAATTTACACTTGACTGAGTGAAAAAAACTACAAGATGGTTCCAGGCTAAACTGCAAGTCCCAACATGGCCCTCATTGGGCTCTTGCTGCAAAAACAAGGCAATCCAAAAGTCGAAATAGCAGCTTGCAATTTGCAGAACCTCAGTGGCTCCTGCTTCCCGCTTGAATTCACCCTTTCTTGGGTGAAAAAAGAACAGTTTGCAGACGGAGCTGAAATTCCCAGCCCCTCCCCTGCTGAGCACACACCGTAAATTCCCCGGCAGGAAGGAATCTAAAAATAACCCTTTCCAGCTAGACTTTTGAAGTTCTCTCTTTGCAACTGCACTCCAGGTATGTTTAAAGCTTGCTTGATGTACGTTAACCTCTCTCCAGACCTCAGCAAACAGCTGGATTTCAAGGAGGATCTTGCCACCTGTGGATCATGCTTCCTCTCACACCAGCGCCATCTTTGATCCCCTAAAAGAATTCAAAAATTGAATTCAAATTCCACCATCTGCCATGGTGGGATTCAAACCCAGGTCATTAGCTGAGTTTCTGGATTAATAGTCTAGCGATAATACCACTGGGCCATCACCTCCCCTGCAGCCATCTGCACCACATCACATGAAAACATATCTCCACTCTCCCATTCTTGAACCCACACATCAACCCCCATGACCAACATTTAGGTCCCTCTCCCCATATCTTCTCTGGCTTGCTTCCACTGGTGTTTCGTTATATCTTTGTGAAGCATCTTTGGAATTATTTTAAAAGATGCTAAAGGTAGATAATGAGGCATCACAATTTGCATGACTGATTTATTTATTGAAATTTATCAAGCATAGGATAAATCAGATTCCACTTGCCAAATGGAACAAATCCAGGAAGATTATTAATCACAATTTTTTTGAACTCCGATGGTTCCACTTGATCATGACAGTGAATGAACCAATATTTTTATGGCTTCATTCATCTCATCCAGAAGATAAAACTATCTCCCATCCACCCCTATAATGATTGGTAGGATTTTGGCAATGACTGATATTGGGTCTTATTACTATGGAAATGGTTGAATTTGTTTGGCTGTTGTAATATCCGTCTCCTGTACTTGTGACTGTACTCAGTGTCCTTGAAATAAAGCAAGGAAAGAGGTAGGGAGCTTAACGTTATCCAGAATTGCATAGTGATGAGCCACATTCTGAGCAGTTACTAGGTTAAAGTGATTACGAGCAATTCTCACAGTCGATAAAATGAAATACAGAATTAGTGACAAGGAATCCTTTCATCCAACAAGGAACTGCAGCTTGCATCAGCCTTGTGCCCACGCTAATTTCACTCAGGTAAGATCATCCCCTGTGGTTAGTGCTAATGAGTGCTCAACTTCACAAGTAAAAAGGGGCAGCGTGCAGCATTGGGTCACATTCTAAAAGGTGAGGCTTTCGAAGAGATGTCAGCCCTGTCTTAGCAGCCAACTCATTTACCTTGGAAGTTAGTCATAGGTCCCATTCCAGTGTGGTACGGAGTCCTGTACTGTTGGAGATGCCTTCTTTCTGAAGACATTAAATTGAGGCTCCTCTCCTGCCCCCTCAAGAGGGCATTAAAGCATTTAGATAAAAATTAGGGAAGTTTGGCAAGTGCCAATGTTTATTCCCCCAACCAAAACCACAAATTATTATTCATTTATCTCAATGTTATTTATGGGAGCTTGCTGGGTGCAAATTAGCAAAGTTTCCTACAGTACAACAGTGACTACAGCCAAAGTATGTAGTGCTTTGGAATACTCTGAATAAATGCTAATCTGCCCTTTGGCCACCAGAAAGAGAATTATGAAGCTCATTAAAAAATTCAAAGGGCTGATTTACAAAATCTCATGAGTGTGTGTTTATTACCATAATAAAGTTTACAGACAAGCATATTGTTAAAACAATTCACGATTAAGCGTGCACAGGGAAGCATTACCAGAATGTTCTGCTCATTATTGCCTTTTGCAACAAATAAAATAGTCTTCAGATTTTAAGTCATTCATACATTTTGTACAATATTCAGCAGTACACAAAAAGGGGAAAAAGGAAATTAATTTTTCAGTCACATTGGTGTACTCATGTTTATGGTTTTAACAACTCATCAGGCAAGTTAACCCTGTTGGCACGGAGACCCCATTAATAATTACTATGTTAATACAAGATTCTGGATTGACCCACCACACACCCAGACTCAGAACTGGGAGGGTGGATTTAACAGGTACATTCTAGAATCTCCTCATTATTCACTATGTGACACTACCATCTATATTTCAATTAAAATTGTCACTTTGATGAGCTTCATTTGACAGTGATTATTTTGCCAAGAGCTAGATGATCACATTTTGAGTTGGTGGGTCACTATTAGTGCCTTTTATTACATTTAAAACATGATTTTTCAAATCACATCAAGGAATGGAAGGAGAATTACAGGTCAGACTTCAGACTGACCAGTTCAAACGCAAGGAACACAAAAAATGCACATTTGTTACAAAAGCAGGTAATATTATAGACTGCAGCATCCAGACCTTCTCAAAACTTTCCTATATTTTATCCCTTCCTTCAAAAAAATAATAATTTGCAAGTGTTTAAAAACCCAGTGTTTTACAAAAGAAAAGTGGGCCTAAAGTATTGTCCCCAAATTTCCCCATTATCTGGTTGCCAGTGCATTCTTCCATTAGAAAAAACTCAAAACAAGGGTGGGAAAAAATGCAAAGGTGAACATATTTGGCAAAGTTTCAAAAATAATTTTGGCAAATGTCAAGAACTAAATTGGGAAAGGGGGCACCTTTTAAAAAGGAAGTTTTCTGGAATATGGACAGTCTGTAATTTCCAGTACTTTTGAAAACTGTTGGGAGGGAGAGTATCAAAACAAAATTGTAGCAATTATGGGACACTGCAGATTTTCAATTTGTAATATGTTCAATTGCTTATTGTTATCTTCAAATGGGCCATTACTGATCAAGTTGGTCTAACTCCTGGCTGCCTGCCACACTGCCAAACATCTGCGCAAAATCAAGGGGGCACTTGTTCTCAAGGAGGGCCTTTGACAACTGAGGGGGCAACCAGTTTGCAGCAAATCAGTACAGCTCACAAATTATTAAGCTCCAGTAGAGTTTGATCGAGCATCTGGTGCATGCTGAGGTTTTCTTCTTTGGCTTGTGCCAGTTTCTCTGTTACAAGATTAAAAGACATAAATAAATATAACAAAGAAAGCTTGTTTCACATTCAAGGCATGCACATTAGAGTCCTGCTAGCCAGGTCAAGCCACCTGCTCGTGTGCATTGTGTAGATACAACTTGGAATCAATTATTTCCTTGTTAAAAGATGATAATCCTAAGCCACAAACTGTATGGGACAACTTTTTATACAATACATCACTGATTATACTTTAATTGACTCTAAAGCATTTGGGACATCTTGAGATTGTGAATTGTACTGTATAAATACAAATTATTTCAGAGCTACTAGTACCTACAAAGTGACTTGGAATAGCAAAGATGCAAGGAAATTGCATTTACAAATGCACACTACGCACAGCTGGTTCGACCATTACACATCTAATACTGCAAGCATATCTGGTAACTAGTCAAAACTTGTATACAGTACAACGATGGCTTATAGCATTTGCGCTGAAACAGAGGTTCTCCTGTAGACTAGTTTACTTACCGGAAAATCTAAAATTGAGAGTTTGAATGAATTAGCAAACTGACCAAGTTACATTACACCAATGGTTAGGAAATTAATCTCAGTTGACAGGCAATCCAAAACTAGTCAGAGGAGAAGATAAAGCAATCAGCAGATTAAAAGGTTAGAAACCAGGCTAGATACCACCCCTCAAAATCAGGCACTCAGGTCATTCAATGCCAGCTTAAGCTCATTAGCAAGAAGACGGTTTTGCTCTAGTTGATGATACAGGCGATCTTCAGGATCCACAGTCAGGTTAGAAGGAAACAAAAGCAGAAGAGTTTGAGGTTAGGCAAGAGAGCAGAGATAGAAAACTAGCAAAGCTCAATGTCAAAACTAAATCCAAGCAATTCTCCTTAATACACAAATCCAAGCAATTCTCCTTAATACACAAATCCAACCCGTGCAGTGTTGAGAAATTATATCCATTATTACACATGCCCTAACACAAACTACAATGCATTAAACATCTACAAAATTCCAGAGACGCAAACGCATTTTGGGCTTTGTTGCAAGTTAAAGTTCAACACACGGTCAAACCTTTTTCTGTTGGACAATAGTTCCAAGAGTTGAAGATTCAAGTACCCCCAACCTTGCAAAAAGAAACCTCCTCTAGACCTTGCTTGTGGAACAATAACTGAAGCAAGCACTTTCATGACCGTACAAAATAATACCACAGTGGAATTGTGTCATTTGGTCTGTATTTCACAATCTAAAGAACAAAGAGGATCGGTTTAGATTCGATATATTAAAGAGATTTACATACTTGCGTTCATTATCCCACTCACTTGGGTGGTGTTAATTGCCAATCTTTAGTAGCCCTAAAGGTTAACCATATAGGTTAGGACTTAAGAAGTCACAAGTACAGAAAGTAAACAAAAAGACTAGTGGAAGGGTAGCCTTAAACATACAGAACTAGAATACAATGGGGTAGAAGACAAGCTTCAGCCAGACAAGACTACACCTGAGCAGGAAAAATGTGACATGGCAGCAATGGTTTGCCAAAAAGATACCTGGACTCCAGGGGTTAACTTACACGTGTCATGAGCAAGACAGTGTCAGCTAGTACTTTATGTCATTTGATTTGTGCTTTTCAGAATGGATATTGCTAAAGTTTCATCATTGCTTAGTGATGGCAACATGGATATTTCTGAAAAAGCTGCAAACTCTGATGAAAGCAGTACGTCTGTAACTAACAGGGGAGGGCGAGGCAGAGGTCGTGGAAAGGGCTGAGGTCGTGGGCAGCAGGAGAGCTCTTCCACAGGAAGAAGAGGATCCAGAAGAGGGGAGGCAATGGCCAAGTGGTATTATCGCTAAACTATTAATCCAGAAACTCAGCTAATGTTCCGGGGACCTGGGTTTGAATCCCACCATGGCAGATGGTGGAATTTGAATCCAATAAAAAATATCTGGAATTAAAAATCTACTGATGACCATGAAACCATTGTCAATTGTTAGAAAAACCCATCTGGCTCATGAACGTCCGTCAAGGAAGAAATTCTGGTTTGATTAGTAAGTTTGCAGACGACACAAAGGTTGGTGGATTTGCAGATAACGATGAGGACCATCAGTGGATACAGCAGGATGTAGATTGGTTGGAGACTTGGGCGGAGAGATGGCAGATGGAGTTGAATCTGGACAAATGTGAGGTAATGCATTTTGGATGGTCTAATAGAGAGAGGAAGTATACAGTAAATGGCAGAATCCTTAAGAGTATTGATAGGCAGAGGGTGTACAGGTCACTGAAAGTGGCAATGCAGGTGGAGAAGGTAGTCAAGGTGGCATATGGCATGCTTGCCTTCATCGGCCAGGCGTTGAGTTTAAAAATTGGCAAATCATGTTGCAGCTTTATAGAACCTTAGTTAGGCAGCACTTGGAATAGTGTTCAATTCTGGTCGCCACACTATCAGAAGGATGTGGGGGCTTTGGAGAGGGTACAGAAAAGATTTACCATGATGTTGCCTGGCATGGAAAGCATTAACTATAAGGAGAGATTGGAGAAACTTGGTTTGTTCTCACTGGAACGACAGAGGTTAAGGGGCGACCTGATAGAAGTCTACAAGATTGAGGGGCATGGACAGAGTGGATAGTCAGAAGCTTTTTCCCAGGGTGGAAGAGTCAATTACTAGCGGGCACAGGTTTAAGGTGCGAGGGGCAATGTTTAAAGGAGATGGACGAGGCAAGTTTTTTTTTAACACAGGGGATGGTGGGTGCCTGGAACTTGCTGCTGGGGGGAGTGACTTTTAAGGGGAGTCTTGACAAATACATGAATAGGATGGGAATAGAGGGGTATGGTCCCCAGAAGGGTAGGGGGCTTTAGTTCAGTCGGGCAGCATGGTTGCTGCAGGCTTGGAGGGTCAAAGGGCCTGTTCCTGTGCTGTAATTTTCTTTGTTCTTTGAATTCTGCTGTCCTTACCTGGTCTGGCCCACATGTGACTCTAGAGCCACAACAATGTGGTTGACTCTCAACTGCCTTCTGAGCAAGGGCAATGGGGGATGGGCAATAAATGCTGGCCAGCCAGCAATGCCCATGTCCCACAAATGAATAAAAAAGGAAGCAAGAGCAATGGAAGAGAAACTAGCAAAGAATTAAAGATGTCCAGCAGGACAAAGCTCTGGTAGTTACTCCTGTGAAGAATATGTTGATCATGGATACCTTTAAATTATCTATCCAGCACGCAGCACAGATCTGGCATCAAAGTCCTTCTGAGGAGGTTATAAGAAGTGATGATTGGTTTAGGAAAAAAATGTCTTAAAAAAAAGGATGGCACAGTGGTTAGCACTGCTGCCTCATAACACCAGGGACCTGGGTTTGATTCCAGCCTTGAGCGACTGTGTGGAGTTTGCATGTTCTCCCAGTGTCTGTGTGGGTTTCCTCCAGGTGCCCTAGTTACCTCCCACAGTCCAAAGTTGTGCGAGTTGGATAGATTGGCCAGGCTAAATTGCTCCTTAGGTGTTCCCAAGATGTGGTTAGGGGGATTAGCGGGGTAAATACATGGGCGTCCAGGGACAGAGCCTTGGTGGGATGCTCTGTTGGAGTTGGTGCAGACCTGATCGGCCGCATGGCCTCTTTCTGCACTGTAGAGATTCTATGATTCTAAGAGGGCCTTGTTTAACAACCCAAAACTAGTATCACATGACAGACTTGGGCTGGCAGAATTGCTTTAACTATACAGTCTTTGGACCTTATAGTTAGTTTGACAGGACTGCAGGCAACAGCCTGTGCTGTCTACCATCAAGCAGGTGGCAGCAGAAATAACAGTGTCCCTCATCAAAACTACAGGAACTTTGCAACTCATGCCTCCAAGACTAACTCACTTTGTGCCTTCTCCCATTGTGGAAGTCTTGCTGCTGGAAAGATGGATCATCCTATAATCAGGCACCCTCTTTCACCTCCCCCCCACCCGCCCCATCAGACTTATGATTCTGGACTTTGGACACATGTAAAAGCCTAATTTATGGTTGTGCCCTGAATCCTCTTCCATTTTCCTTATCAAAGTGCAAAAGGAGTGAATGTTGCAAAATTCCCTCGTGCATAAAAATAAACCAACCCTTTCTATTTTATCTTACCTGAATCTGTTCTGGAAGTTATTCACACAAGATTGAAATATTCCCAAGTTTAAGGGTTCGGGAAAATACACAACTATTTAAAAAAAGGAGGGGGGGGGGGAAATCAGCATCAAAAAACCTCTATTTACAGAGGGGTATTGTGTGGAGAAGTCAGGGTGGTTTAAATTGACACTACCGCCAATCCCCCCTCCCCCACCTTCCTGTCCATAACACAAGGGCAGACCACCCTGTCAGCAAACTGAAATGTTAACCCTTTCTCTCCCACAGATGCTGCCAAACCTGCTGAATACTGGCAGCATTTTGTGTTTATTTTATTCATTTATGGGATGTGAGCATCACTGGCTGGGCCAGCATTTATTGCCAAAATTATGGTTCCCAGGAATTTAAATGGTTAAGGGACAAATTAATCCAAGTTTTCAATATGCTAGGATAAACATTTGAGTAAAATACTATTCCCACTGGTTTGGGAGTCTAGGACCAGGGGCAGAGTCCTTTTCAACTGAAATTAAGAGACAATTATTCACACAAAGTTGGACCACAAATGGCAATTGATGCTCAAATGTAATTTTTAAAACCAAGGTAACTGGGTATATGGAGTTAGATTGCAGATCTGACAGAACAAATTGGACAGGTTAAATGTCCTATGAAATAGGCAAGAAAGGGTAACAGCTAAGCAGTTCCTGACAATTCTGCAACTTTTAATGCTGCAATTTTGTTATCCCAGTACAAGTAATAAATGAGTTGAGTGTGCATGCCAATTAACATTCAGTCTCTACAGAGTCAAAGCACCTCCAAAAGCAAGTGTTCCAGTTTAACTATGGTCAAATTATCTTCACATGTGAATTGGATCCAATTTGGATAGCAAGAGAGCAATAATGGTTGAACAAGTATAAAAAGGTGAATTATGAGAAACTCAAGCTTTAAAGTCTAAATAGATGGTGATTTAAAAGAGACAATGTTTGAGGCAGAGAATAATGCATCTTTTAAACAGAGGAAGATGTGGGAATATAGAGGAAGAGCGAGGCAGTGGGATTTGTTTTGGGTTGCTCCCAAGTTAGCAGACAATATGGGATGAATAGTCTCCCATGTTGGAATTCTTTAGCATGGAATTCAGTTAAAATACAGAGATAACTAGAAAAGCTGAGATATTACAATAGATTTCATGCTGAAAGTGATACTTAGAAAGATCTGGCAAACAATAAGAGGTAGAAATACTGGGACTTTTCCAAACACTGGCAGCAGGGTGGCACAGTGGTTAGCACTGCTCCCTTACTGTGACAAAGACCCGGATTTCCTGCCTTGAGTGTCTGTCTATGTGAGTTTGCACGTTCTCCCCATGTCTGCATGGGTTTCCTCCTACAGTCCTAAGATGTGCAGGTTAGGTGGATTGGGCATGATAAATTGTCCCAAAATGTGTAAATTAGGGGAATTAGCATAAATGTGGGATATGGAGATAGGGCGGGGGGAGATGTGCCTGATTGAGAGTTGGTGCAGACTCGGTGGGCTGAATGGCCTCCTTCTGCACGGTAGGGATTCTTCTATGATGACGTATCAGGATATGCAACATCCAAAGCACTAGGACAGATGGAGTAGCCTTTCACTATTTGTCTGTATAAATTAATTGGGCTTTGCCTAACAGAGCTAAATTATTCACAATAAATTTGAAGGTTTGAAGTGAATGGTGTACAAGTTTGTAACTTGGGGGGTTAATTCAATCATCTTGAATTGAGAGAGCACCTCAGCCACAAGGTGAGGGGTTTAGGAGAATAGCAGCTGCAACTGTGCCGCCCCATCTCTGACCCGAGTTAGTTTCCTCCCCAGCATGATGGGGCTATGGAATTTCAATAACTCATTCAATCCCATTTGTTCCCTTCCTAGCTTTAGCTGAATGAGATATGTACATATGAAGCAAAAGTAAATGATTCACAGCAAAACTTTTCAAATAGTCAAACCAGTCAACTAGAAGGTCATCTGGCACTTTTAAAACCACACTAACTCGGAGACATCAGCATGTCTGGGCCCTGGACTAGTGCACAAACTGAAAATCAGCACAAAAAGTTCCAACAAATATTCCAAAAAAAATACTCAATGCACAAGGAAAGTCAATATCAGTAATAAAAGACTTCGTGTTGGATTTCCTTCATCAGAACAGTGATGCAGGTGGAGAATTGAAATACGTATTGTATTTACTCCCTCATAGATACCAACTCATCCACAATGAGTTTCAATAACTTTAATAGATGGCACATGCATTTTTAATTATTAACCAGTTCAGTAGTCTATCTGAAACGTGGGAGTTTTAGCATATTACTTTTGAGTTATGAAACATAAATTTCTTGGAACTTAAAAAAGACAAACGCCTTTCATAACATTTTAATCAGTGAACTCACTGCAACAAGTGAGCAGTCAATGAGCTGGTGTGTGATAGGAGTTCTATATAGAGTGACACTATACCATACACCATCATTGTAGAGAGAAGCTGGGACACAGGAGGGGAAGAATCATTTTTGTGAAGGAAACCGTAAATAACACATGCCCACACACAGGTCCAAGAGGTTAAACAGGGCCAGAGGACATTATTTACTCTCCACTTTGATTAACTCTTTATGAAAACTAGTTTAGTTTGAAACTGACAACATTGAGGCCTCCTGCGGCCACACCAGCGGTGGGAACCCTGCAAGCAAAGGCATTGTAAAAACCCATCTGGTTCACTAATGTCCTTTAGGGAGGGAAATCTGCTGTCCTTTCCTGGTCTGGCCTTCATGTGACTCCAGAGCCACAGCAATGTGGTTGGGCCTTCCAAAATGGCCCTACCAAGCCATTCAGTTCAAGGGCAATTAGGCAACAAATGTTGGCTTTGCCAGCGACATTGCATAAAAGAATAAAGACAATTTGATGGAATGAATGGGCAAACAACTGCAGATGAAGCGGAATGTGGAGAAATGTCAAGTGATTCATTTGGAAGAAAAAATGGAAAGACAATATATAATGAAGGGCATAATTCCAAAGGGGTGCAGGAACAGAGGGACCTGGATCTATATTTGCACAAATTATTGAAGGCCAAGTTGAGGGTTCAGTTAATAACCATCTAACCTGAAATTGGCGTAATTGAGGCAGATGGTATAGATGCATAGAATGTGCAGGCTAACAGGCAAAAGATGGGAAAATGGTATCAGGTGAATTGCTCAGTAAGCCAGTGCAGACAATGGATCAAATAGACTCCTCCTGCGCTGTAACGATTCTGTGACGATTTATTTATTTCCTTCGTGAATGATTCTTAACATCTGAAAGCAGCCCCTGCATCCCTAGTCATTAACAAATTGCTATCTGAAACAATAGTGTAAGCATTCATTTGGTGCAGAGGGAGGGTGGGAGAGAAGCATGCAAGGGCGAGAGAACTATAGTGGATGCAAAGGAATCTATCATTTCTCCATTTACTCTGGATGAATGCTGACACACAAGGGGAATAAGGCCTGTTCAGACGGAAGGAAAACAGCAACTTTCAAAGTTGTGCAAGTAATGGTGACCAGGAAAATCATTGTTGTTTGTTGTAAAACCTGTTTGGTTCATCAATGTCCTTCAGGGAAGGAAATATGTCATCCTTACTTGGTCTGGCCTACATGCAACTCCAGACCCACAATACGGTTGACTCTTAACTACCCTCTGAAGTGGCCTAGCAGTCTATTCAGTTAAGGGACAATGAGGGATGGGAAACAAATGGGCTTTTCCAGGGGCACCCACATTCCATAACTACCCCATCCAGTCAAATAATGTTTCTCCAAACATAAACTTTCCGAATGGGTGTTCAATTAAAATGATAAAATGTATTTGGAATTCCCTTGCGATTTTCCGACAGGCTATTGCTTAGTGGTTTCCAGGATATTAATCTTTTATTCCTGGAGACTCTAGGACAATCCTAGAGGGTTAATCACTCCAAGAAACATCCTGTGTGCAAGCTGCCATGATTGGCAGAAAAGCACCTTATTACCATTCCACAAATACTCAATATGTTGCAAACCGGATCTGCTGGTAACTTACTGAAAGTGTGAGGATCGGTCCCCCCCCCCAGTCCAAAGATGTGTAGGTTCGGTGAATTGGCCATGCTAAATTTTCCATCAGTGTACCCGAACAGGCGCCAGAGTGTGGTGATTAGGGGTCTTTCAAACGTCATTGCAGTGTTAATGTAAGCCTAATTGTGACTAATAAATGAAAACTTTCCTTTAACTCTCTGGGTAATTACATTTCTCTTGAACTCCTTATTGGAATTGCTGGGTAACTATCATATCCATGGCCTACTGTTTTGGTCTTTCAAAACTCAGTTTAGATTACAGAATAAATGTTCACCTGAACTATGCAACTGGCAATTAAGTTTTTCTGTTGGTGTGCGGTGAAGAACATCAGGGGTTAAACCACAGTCCTACCCACATGAGCCAAAAGAGAAGATTCAGTTGGTTTGTCTTCCAACATTCAGCTGCCAGTTTCTGAGCAGCTCAAAACATCTATTATGCAATTTATAAAAGCAAATGCCATTCTGATTGGGCAGTTAAAACTGGAGGTAGGAATAGAATCCAACAAGTACACAGATCTGGATAGTACATTAATGGCATATAAATTCTATGGACCCAGCATTTTGACTCCAAGGATTACAATTCAGGTAATTCTACTACTTTGAAAGCTTCGTTAAAAAGGAGGAATTTTCTTCATATTCTGAAAAAAAATTATACATTTGAAAAAGACTAACTTCATTCAGAACGTTCAGTGGAAATAGTCTAGCTTGAAACTTTCCACAGATATGTCTATTAAGATGTTTTTTGTTAAATACAGGTTTGCATTTAGTTGCAGCTGCAGTTGTTTTGTCGTGGGAAGTCCATTTCTTCAGGCTGTTATTCACACTTCTCTCATTTGAAGCAACATTTCCAAATTTAGTCCACTACTCTTTATACCTTCATCTTACAAAGGTCACAGCTTAACCTTCCAATTGTGGGCAACTCGGGTAGAATGCTCATAAAACAGACAATGGTCATCAACTGAAGCTAACATTGTACCAACTCAGGCAACTCCGTACAGTACTGTCTATATCTGATCACGCACACGCACGGAGAGAGAAATAAAGCAACTGCCACAAAAGCATTTTGTTCCAGTGTGAAGCATAACCTTGGCTTTATTGTTCAAGTTGCTGTTCAGTAATAAATTAAAGAAATAGCAGAAGGATGCAGTTCATCTAGAACGGTGTTTATTTTACATTTAGGCTATGAAGAGACACTGTACAATAAGGAGAGTGACTGATGTTACTGAAAGCCTGAATTAGCTGCTATGATAGGTAGAGCAAGAGATTCAGCCCATTTAGAACTTGAGTGAAGAATTCAGAAACAAAAGCCAGCGGATTGGAGATGTCTTTGGCATTGCAGTGAAGCAGTTTATCTGCGCGAAAAAAGGTACAGAACAAAAATGAATGACAGAAATGGATGAAAGCTGAAGGAGAATTTAAAAAAAACAAATGAACAAAGAATTTGAACAACTTTGGCTGGTTTCCAGTTTGAAGTCCAGTGCAAAAATCATACCAAACTGAAGGGTTTTTGAAAAAATGTTAACCAGATGAAGAGTGAATTAGCTGGATCTCATTTTGCATGAGTTTGGAATTACTGCCCGTCAGTTGTTGCTAACTAATTGAGCTACTTGTAGCATCTAATTAAGTATTTCCACAAGGCTCATTCTCAGCTCAATATGGTCTAAGAATACACAGCACGGCAGCCAACACTGCTGCCTCACAGCGCCAGGGACCCAGGTTCGATTCCCGGCTTGAGTCACTGTGTGGAGTTCGCACATTCGCCCCGTGTCCGCGTGGGTTTCTTCCAGGTGCTCCGCTTTCCTCACACATTCTGAAAGACGCGCTGGTTAGGTGCATTGACATGATCAGGCGCTGGACTGTGACGACTAGGGGAATTTCACAGTAACTTCATTGCAGTGTTAATGTAAGCCTTACTTGTGACTCAAACTTTTAACTTTAACAAAATCTCTTCATTATAGACCGTTCCATAATGAAACAGACAAAGAAGAAACAAATCAGACTTACTAATTCCATCACTTTCCCTCACCTTCACACATTCCCTGTCCCTCCTTATGTTTCCCACTAACCTTCCTCCGAGAGTTGCAGAATGAGTAGGAAAACCAAAGGGAGAGCCATTCCTCATCCATAGATCAATTTGTTCTCTCTAACAGGCTTTCAAACAGTGCAAGTTTTGCCACATATTAGAGTTGCATCATTCCTACAGTGTAAACTGCAAATAGAGGTATGATTCAGAGTTCTGATGAAGAATCATCCAGACTTGAAACATCGGCTCTGTTCTCTCGTCACAGATGCTGTCAGACCTGCTGAGATTTTCCAGCATTATCCGTTTTTGTATAATTCAGTTGTTCATCAATGCCAACTTGGAACAGCAGTAATCCATTGTAGAACCTTATACTACAGCTCTGACTAAAGACAGGCTGAAAAATAAAATACTAGCAGTCCCATATGATCGTTCACCAAATACCTTCATCCAAAGATGAGCAGGTCGGGTTGATTGGCCATACTAAAATTGCCCCTTAGCATCAGGGAATTAGCAGGGTAAATGCGTCAGGTTACAGGGATGGGGCCTGGGTGGGATTGCTGTTAGTGCAGACTCAATGGTCTGAATGGCCTCCTTCTGCACTGTAGGGATTCTATGATTAATGGCAGCACGGTGTAGTGGTTAGCACTGCTGCCTTACAGCACCAGGGACTGGATTCGATTCTCAGCTTGGGTCACTGTCTGTGCGGAATCTGCACGTTCTCCCAGTGTCTGTGTGGGTTTCCTCCGGATGCTCCGGTTTCCTCCCACAGTCCGAAAGACATGCTGGTTAGGTGCATTGGCCATGCTAAATTCTCCCTCAGTGTACCCGAACAAGCACAGAGTAACTTCATTGCAGTGTTAATGTAAGCCTACTTGTGACACTAAAAAATAAATTTTAAAATTCACGAACACTACAACTGAAAGTAGAATAAATAGAAAAGTTGCTCCAGTTGAAAAACTAGCATGGCACAATAGGCCAAATGTTTGCCTTGTTCTTCAAGCTGAAAAGGTTACTCTTCTTTCAATGTTACTCAGCGTAGAGGAGTGGGACTAATTGGATAGCTCTTTCAATAAGCTAGTAAAGGCATGTTGGGCTGATGGAAGGAGCACTGAGCTGTTCTAGGAATAGTCTCTTCTCTTTAAGGCAGCCTTCCATCTTTGGAGACAACTCTGTTAAACATTGTTTGGTGTGGCTCAGGAGCTCATCCTGCAATAGCATTCTCTGCTTCACTTGATGCTGTGCGTGAAGGTGGTGGACCAAGGTGGTGCAGGATTCACTGGCCTTTATGTTTCTGTCTCGTATTGGATACTATACTCATTCTCCTTGTAATCACTGGAAAGGCCAAGGTTGACTGCTCGTGTTTATAAGCTGCATCACCAACTTGGATTGTCAAGAACAAGCGTCTCCGAACAAAAGCAAATAGTTTAAACCATCCACCATCTGTTTTGTTCAAGGTGTGGGTGCTGCAAGGCCTCAATTTGGGTCCATTACTGGGCACTCCAAAATGGTATGGACCTCCTTTACAACCATCATCATAATTTTCCTTGGTATCAATTTGTCCAGATTTGTGGAATTCTTTGTCCACATGGGCAGCACAGCACCAGTGACCCGGGTTCAATGATAGTCTTGGGTGACTGTCCGAGTTTTCACATTTGCCCTGTGTTTGCTCGGTTTTTTCCCAAAGATTGACAAGGAAATACTCAATGAATGGTAGGACACGAGGAAGTTCTGTGGAACAAAGGGACCGTGGCATGTTTGTCCACAGATCTTTGAAAGCTGAAGGGCAGGTCAGTAGGGTGGTGAAAAAGGTACATGGGACACTTGCCTTCATCAATCGAAGCATAGATTACAAAAGTAGGAAGTCATGTTGGAGTTAAATAGAACTTTGGTGAGGCCACAGAGTACTGTGTGCAGTTCTAGTCACCACATTATACTGGAGATAACCCGGGTAATTATAGGCCAGTGAGCTTGACGTCCATGGTAGGGAAGTTGTTGGAGAGGATTCTTAGAGACAGGATGTACGCGCATTTAGAACGGAACAATCTCATTCGTGACAGAAGCATGGTTTTGTAAGAGGGAGGTCGTGCCTTACAAATTTGGTGGAGTTTTTTTGAGGTGGTGTAACTGGTCTTATCAGCAAGTTTGCGGATGACACGAAGATGGCTGGACTTGCGGATAGCGATGAACATTGTCGGACAATACAGCAGGATATAGATAGGCTAGAAAATTAGGCGGAGAAATGTCAGATGGAATTTAATCCAGATAAATGCGAAGTGATGCATTTTGGAAGAAATTATATAGGGGGGGTTATACAATAAATGGCAGAGCCATCAAGAGTATAGAAACACAGAGGGACCTAGGTGTGCAAGTCCACAAATCCTTGAAGGTGGCAGCACAGGTGGAGAAGGTGGTGAAGACGGCATATGGTATGCTTGCCTTTATAGGATGGGGTATAGAGTATAAAAGCTGGAGTCTGATGTTGCAGCTGTATAGAACGCTGGTTAGGCCACATTTGGAGTACTGTGTCCAGTTCTGGTCGCCGCACTACAGAAGGACATGGAGGCGTTAGAGTGCAGAGGTGGTTTACCAGGATGTTGCCTGGTATGGAGGGTCTTAGCTATGAGGAGAGATTGGGTAAACTGGGCTTGTTCTCCCTGGAAAGACGGAGAATGAGGGGAGACCTAATAGAGGTGTACAAAATTATGAAGGGTATAGATAGGGTGAACAGTGAGAAGCTTTTTCCCAGGTCGGAGGTGACAATCATGAGGGGTCACGGGTTCAAGGCGAGAGGGGCAAGGTATAACTCAGATATCAGAGGGACTTTTTTTTTTACAGAGAGGGTGGTGGGGGCCTGGAATGCGATGCCAAGTAGGGTGGTGGAGGCAGACACGCTGGCATTATGGATAGTCACATGAGCAGTCTGGGAATGGAGGGATACAAACGAATGGTCTAGTTGGACCAATGAGCGGCACAGGCTTGGAGGGCCGAAGGGCCTGTTTCCTGTGCTGTACTGTTCTTTGGAGAGGGTGCAGAGGAGATTCACCAGGATGCTGCCTGGGATGGAACACTCAAGTTAGGTCGGCTTGGGTTGTTTTTGTTGTTGCAGAGAAGACTCGAGAGGCGACTGGATCAAGGTGTACAAGATTATGAGTGATATGGACAGAGTGAATAAGGAACAGCTATTCCCTTTAGTCAAAGGGTTAGTCACAAGGGGACATAGCTCCAAGGTGAGGGGCAGGAGGTTTCGGGGAGATGTGAGGAAATACTTTTTTTACCCAGAGGGTGGTGACATCTGGAATGCACTGCCTGGGAGGGTGGTAGAGACGGGTTGCCTTGCGTCCTTTAAAAAGTACCTGGATGAGCACTTGGCACATCATAACATTCAGGGCTATGGGCCAAGTGCTAGTAGATGGAATTAGGTGGGAGTTCAGGTGTTTCTAATGTGTTGGTGCGGACTCGATGGGCCAAAGGGCCTCTTCTGCACTTATTGATTCTTTGTGCAGGTTGGGTGGATTGGCCATGCTAAATTGCCTTAGTGTCCAAAGAAGGGTAGGCTAGGGGACTAGGATAAATACATGGGGTTGTGTGGATTGGGCCTGGGTCAGACGCTCTGTTGGAGAATCAGTGCAGCCTTGATGGGCTGAGTGGCCTCTTTCTGCAGGAAATCTATGATTCTATGAACCTATCAACATGGGATTTGACTTCAGGATCTTTGAGTGACTAGTAACCCCTCTGAATATGCTCGAAAAATCATAATCTAGTCTCCTGTGATTAGCTCGTAAGAAATCAGCGATATCAATACCATACTTTCCCATCAGTGAAAATGGACTAAAAATAAAAATCTACGACCTACTGAACATTCAAACTGTAATGAAACCAGCCAGACAATGTGCTTCATTTCAAATTAGCTAGATAACCAACATTAATGTTAGCAAATGGAGCCAGAGTACTTTTCAAAAAAATGAAAAGTGCAAGGATGTTGGAAGAAAATCAACTGGAAATTCTGCCCCGAATTCCAGGTGTACACCAGTGAGAAAAATGAATCGGATGTCAACATTTGCAATACAACTGTTCGTGCAAGAAAGATGCATTAATAACTTGAAGGATAGGAAATTAAAGGCACGCAAGGGCATGGAGGTGCAGTCAGTGGGATGAGAATAGTAAAAAGGGACAAAGTTTCTAATCACTTATTGATTAGTTTAAGAGATGGAAATCCGCTGAAGTTACAAGTTACTTTATGCACATACACACCTGCACGCCAGTGTACAGATGTGACCAAAATCGTAAGAATACAAGAGATGCCCACATCCGACACAAGGTTAATTACGTCCAGGACTCATTAGCTCTGGGTGAGAACACACATCTCTTCCAAAGTAAATGAATCTCGGGTATTGAAACAGCAGTTAGTCCATTGAGGCACACAGGTAGAACGAACCAAAAAGTTTCAGGGCTGCAGGTTTGCATTCCTGTTTTGGTAAGTCTGAACATTTGTTTTGGGCAAGATTCAATCCTTTCTTTTCTCCCAAACAAAACAAATGAACTCCAGGAATTAAACAGAGTTAGAAAAACGGAATTGAAAATTCAAACACAGCACACTCGTGTTATGCTGGAATCCTGATTTAAACAGGTATTATTATGCAGGAACTACACCGTTGTACTTCCATGTTTAAGCATAGCCATTCTCGTTCAAAGAACGAGATGTTAAATCAGTGCATTAAATATGTAAACAATAGTGCAAAAGAAATAAAGAAAGGAGTCAGAATCAGTTACATGGACAGAAAAGAAAAGAGATGCAGTAAGTACAAGAGAGCAGGCACAAAGGAAAAGATTTACATTGATGTCATATCGTTGAGAGCATGGTCCAATTCCTCACTGATCGCCTTATACTTCAACTTCTGAGCATACAACTCATCTACAAGGACATAGGAAGAAGAGAGTATGATGATGTGATGATAGTTGCGAGAATGATGAAAGGCCAAAGCATCCAGTACAGAGGAGAGCAAAAAAGAGAGCCAGGTACAAAAAACAAAATGGGAGGAAAAACAAACAAGAGGGAAATGAGCCAATCTGCTATTTCATGCAAACACCCTGTCCTTTGTGAACAAGTCAACAGTTTAAAGATGTCCTCCTTTCATATGTAAATCTACAATTTAAATAAAAATCTCACGCATTCCTGCCATCCAAGAGGAAGGTAACAACCTCCTTGCAGTTCACCAAGTACTACGTTAACATCTAAACAGTATAAGAATTGTTGCTGACATGAAGAATCAAAGTTATGATAGGCAACTAGAATAACCAGAATTATTTTAATTCCACCAATTTTCAAATTAAATGATCTTCACTAAATAGAGTCAGAGGTTTACAGCATGGAACCAGGCCCTTCAGTCCAAGTTGTTCATGCTGCCCAGTTTTTACCATTAAGCTAGTTCCAATTGCCTGCGTTTGGCCCATATCTCTACACCAATCTTATGTAACTATCTAAATGCTTTTTAAAAGACAAAAGTTGTACCTGCCTCTACTACTACCTCTGGCAACTCGTTCCAGACAATCACCAGCCTCAGTGTGAAAAAATTGCCCCTCTGGCCCTTTTGCATCTCTTCCCTCTCACCGTAAACCTGTGCCCTCTAATTTTAGACTCCCTTACCGTTGGGATAGGATGTTGACTGTCTAGCTGATTTATGCCCCTCATTATTTTAAAGACCTCTATTCGGTCACCCCCAAGTCTCCTATGCCACAGGGAAAAAAGTCCCAGTCTATCCAGCCTCTCCTTATAATTCAAACCATCAAGTCCCAGCGAGATCCTGGTTAATCTTTTCTGCACTCTTATGTAGTTTAATAATATCCTTTCTATAATAGGGTGACTAGAATTGTACATAGTATTCCAAGTGTGGCCTTACCAATGTCTTGTACATCTTCAACAAGACATCCCAACTCCTGTATTCAATGTTCTGACCAATGAAACCAAGCATGCGGAATGTCTTCTTCACCACCCTGTCCATCTGTGACTTCACTTTCAAAGAGCTATGAACCTGTACCACTAGATCTCTTTCCAACGCCCTACCATTAACTGAGTATGTCCGGCTCTGGTTCGATCTACCAAAATGCATCACCTCACATTTATCTAAATTAAACTCCATCTGCCATTCGTCAGCCCACTGGCCCAATTGAACAAGATCCTGTTACAATCTGAAATAACCATCTTCACTGTTTACTATGGCACAAATTTTGGTGTCATCTGTAAACTTACTAACCATGCCTCCTAAATTCTCATCCAAATCATTAATATAAATGACAAGTAACAGTGGACCCAGCACCAATCACTGAGGCACACTGCTGGTCACAGACCCTCAGTTTGAAAAACAACCCTCTACAACCACCCTGTCTTCTGTCATCAAACCAATTTTGTATCCAATTGGCTGCTACTTCACCCTGGATCCCGAGAAATTTAACCTTATGCAACCACCTACCATGCGGTACCTTGTCAAAGACCTTGCTAAGGTCCATGTAGACAATGCCGACTGCATTGCCCTCATCTACTTTCTTGGTTACCCCTTCAAAACACTCAATCAAATTTGTAAGGCATGATTTTCCACTCTCAAAGCCATGCTGACTGTCCCTAATCAGTACTTGTGTCTCTAAATGCCTGTAGATCCTGTCTCTCTGAATACCTTCTAACAACTTACCCACCACAGACGTTAGTCTCACCAACCTGTAGTTGCCAGGCTTTTCCCTGCAGCCCTTCTTAAAGAAGGGCATGCCATTTGCTACCCTCCTATCTTCAGTCACCTCACCTGTGGCTCTTGATGATTCAAAAATCTCTCCTGGGGATCCACAATTTCCTCCCCAGCCTCCCACAATGTCCTGAGATACACTTCATCAGGTCCCAGGGATTTAACTACCTTGATGCACTTTTAAGACTTCCAGTACTTCCTTCTCTGTAATATGTACACTCCTCAAGACATCACTATTTATTTCCCCAAGTTTCCTAACATCCATGTCTTTCTCAACAGTGAATACTGATGAGAAATATTCATTTAGGATCTCACCCATCTCTTGTAAATGCACACAAAGATGACCTTGTTGATCCTCAGGAGGTCCTATTCTTTTGAGTTACTCTTTTGCCCTAAGTATTTGTAGAAGCACTTTGGATTCTCTTTTGCCTTATCTACCATCTCATGTCCCCTTTTTGCTCTCACTAGTTTTTAATCATTCAGTTACGTTAATATGGAAAAAGTGAGAGAGCGGGAGAGACACAGAACTGATCACAAGTTACTGACACAATAACGTTTCTACACCAGGCCACTTGGATCACAGTGGATGGAAAAAGGAGAGAGAGAGACACACACAGGTTACCTACACAATAACGTTTCTACTCCAGGCTACTTGGAACACAGAACATCACCTGCCTTTCATGTATGCTTCTGATCATAACTAACAGTACAAACGGACATCAGTAGCCAGGGGATATGGGAGGAGTGATTTACAATCATACCTTCCAGATCATCAATGGATTTTTCCAACTTGGTAACAGATCTCTCTGCAAACTCAGCACGAGTTTCAGCCTGAAAACATCAACAAAGATTTCAGAGTTTTGGAACCAGAAGATCAAGGACAACATTGAAATCACAAAATCCAATAGAAAAGTGCCACTCACCTCCTTCAGTCTGTCAGTCAGAATTTTGATTTCCTCCTCATACTTGTCTTCCTTTTGTGAGTACTGTGAGAAGTGTGGGGGAGTGAGAAGAATACCCAAATCAACATCTCAAATCAGAGGTTTCTCGTTACCTCCCCCCACCCCTTCCCTTCTCAGCTGGAACAGGAAGAATTTATTTATATATAGGCACATATACATACAATATTCTTAAATACCTTGTATTATTTGGAAAGGCTATTGGTAATCTAAAGCATCATTTGTCAATATTTATTTTAAAATTGTTCACCATGGAACAATTCAAAAATTGTTTCTTTCTCCAACCCGAAAAGTATTATTCATAATTCATCAGCATTTATTGCCTTTGTTCTTGTTGTTCAATTCCTTCAATCTATCAGAGCGTAGAATCTACGTACAATTAGCCAGAAATTACTGGATTATAAAAGTGGCACTAGGTTGTATTGTGGACTATTTAAAAATTAGATTAACCACATTAATTGATTCTCAAAATCTCAGATCCTGAAAAGTGGCTGCACAGGTGGCAAAAGTGGTGAAGAAAGCATATGACATGCTTGCCTTCATCGGACGGGCATCGAGTATAAAAGTTGGCAAATTATGTTACAGTTGTATAAAATGTTGGTTAGGCCACATTTGGAATACTGTGTCCAATTCTGGTCGCCACACTACCAGAAGGACATGGAGGCTTTGGAGGGAGTACAGAAAAGGTTGACCAGGATGTTGCCTGGTATGGTGGGCATTAGCTATGAGGAGAGATTGAATAAACTGGGATTGTTCTCCCTGGATAGACGGAGGCTGAGGGGGGACCTGATAGAAGTTTATAAAATTATGAGTGGTATAGATAGGGTGAACAGTGGAAGCTTCTTCCCAGGGCAGAAATGACAGTTACAAGGGGGCAGGGCAGAAATCACAATTACAATGGGGCACAAGTTCAAGATGGGGGGGGCAGGTTCAGCAGAGATGTGCGGGCGAAGTTTTTTTCTTATACACACAGAGGATTGGGGAGGAGGGGGGGGGGTCCTGGAATGCGCTGCCAAGTGAGGTGGTTGAGGCAGTTACGTTAGCCACATTTAAGACTTATCTTGATAGGCATATGAACAAACAAGGAATAGAGGGATATAAGTGGTTGGTCTAAATAGGTAAACGTGATGGGCGCAGGCTTGGAGGGCTGAAGGGCCTGTTCCTGTCTTGTTCTTTGTTTGATTCCTTCACTTTGCTTTAAGCAGAGGAAAGTGTGAATATTTGCAACTAAGCAATCTATAATCATCATTTTTTATAATATTTAACATGGACAATATCAAAGCAGAGGTTCTGCTCTCTCCTACCTTCTCAGCCTGAGCCTCCAGTGACTTCAGGTTGTTGGTCACAGTTTTCAACTCTTCTTCAAGCTCAGCAGATTTACTGTTTTAAGTCAGAGCAGAAAAGAGGGGAAAGCAAAGACAAAAAAAAAAGTGTGGTGTGTGCATGGGACAGAGTGAGGGAGGTAGAGAACAAGAGATAAATAAAGGGAGGGGCACAGTGAGGGGAGCAGAAAGATAAAGGGATAGAGGGGGCAGAAAAAGAGAAAACATGAGACAGAGAGCACAAGAACAAGCAAGAGAATGAAGAGAGCAAGACAGAGTGAAAGAGAAAGCAAGAAAGAAAAATAGAGGCGATTTAACGAAATAGCTCTAAGAGCACAAAAAGTAGCCTTGAAGCAGCTAACTCCTTCAGAATCACATCCAGTTTAAATCAATGAGATCTCAATTAGGAAACAAATTAAGAATCCCGGAATCAAGGAAAATTAGTTTGTAAATTCTCTTTCAAAATGGAAAGAATCAACTGCTTTTAGGCCACTGCTGAAGGAAATAAAACATCAAGACTGAAAGTCCAACACCAAAAAGTTGCAGAATGCAGAGTAGGCAGCAAGGAGGGGAATGAGCTAATCCTTCCTAAACACCAATGGCACTTCTCATTCCGCACAAAGCCTCCCCCCAGCCGCCAGAGAGTGTTTAGATAGCGCATGACAGCACATTGTGATATGAGCGAGGCCAGAGTGTGTATTAGTTCCAGTACCTTGCCTTCTGCTGCCTCTAAAGATTTCAAGGTTTGGTCCATTATTCTAACCTCCTCTTCCACTCGACGAGCTCGACTAACAGATCACGAGAAATGCACATGGCCACAAAACAGTGTGCAATGAAAGCATGCAGTGAAGAAGAGATAACACGTTAAAAAAAAACCAAATTAGATGTAGCCAAGACATTTCATATCTGGATGAGTTTCACTAGTGCCTTAATTCTTTGAGTACAGGATTCAGTGGAATACAATCAAGTTTTCCAATAATTGATCATTTTCATAGCCAACAAGTTACATCATTAAAAATTAGTTTTTTTTAATAAAAGCAAGCTAAGATTTACAATCATTGTACTCAAAGACTTAATTTTTTTCCAAGTTGCTTTGCATTTCACATTTATAAGCAGGTTGGCTTTAGCTGACAGACAATGCACAGCCATAAATACAATACATACGATTCAGAGAGTTCTGCTCGCTCCTCAGTCCTCTCCAGGTCACTTTCAATGATCACCAGTTTACGTGCTACCTGAAGAAACAATACAAGAGTGATCCAAAGGCTTCAGAGACCTTTCCGAAGGCAACTCAGCTTCAGCCTAGGTCACAAGACATTCAGAGATGTATTTCCCTCCTTGGTGACAGGATACACAGCTTTTGTGAAACAAAAGCTTATATAGATGCCTGCACATTTTAATTAATGAATTCATGGGATGTAGGCATTGCTGGCTGTGCCAGCATTTATTGTCCATCCCGGAGGACATTTAAGAGTCAACCACATTGCTGTGGCTCTGGTGTCACATGTAGCTAGACCAGGTAAGGATGACAGATTTATTTTCCTAAAGGACATTAATAAAACCTTCATCTGGTTCACTAATGACAATTGATAATGGTTTAATGGTCATCATTAGACTTTTAATTCCAGAGTTTTATCAAATTTCACCATCTGCTATGGTGGGATTCGAACCCAGGTGCCCAGAGCATTACCCTGGGCCTCTGGATTACTAGTACAATAGCCCTATGCCACTGCCTCCCCACGATTATCTATAGAAATATAAAAGCACAGGAGGCAGCCATCTGGCCCAACAGGCCCATGCTGGTTCATTGAAAGGGCTATCTAACCCATCTCATTTTCCGTAACTCTGAAAAATCTATCCATTACCCTTCAGAAAGTTCCTATTGAATTACCCTTTCAGGCAGCACATTCCAGATCACAAAAACTCACTACAGGAAAATCTCATCTTCCCATTGGTTCTTTCTGAAAAGGTAGATGCGTATTTTGCTAACTGCTCACTCACTTGCATCTACTAGATACACAAAATACAAGTCACACAGCATAACCAAAAGCACATTGGCTACACAAAATGTGAAAAGGATTAACAAGTCCGCCACCAGGCGTTCTAACTCTGGGACTAGGGTTAATTTCTAAAGCAGATTATTAGGATGAAATTTCCACCTGTCTGCTTACTGTTAAAAGGTAATGGAGTGAAATGCAGTTTGAACAGCCAGAACTTAGTGTATCAACCCAGAACTCAAAGCTGCCACCACCAACCCCCCTCCCCGACAATCCACAATTCACCACAAATCAATCTCTGCACAAGATCTGATGTGGGAAATGGAAATATGTCCTTCCTGCTGGATTTGGGGATGGGCAATAAATGTTGGCCTTCCCGTAATTTTCACATCTTGAGGACAAACTAAAAAAAACCCTAAAATTAAGAAAATTGAAAACTTATGAAGCTTTCGACCTATCTTTCAGACAAAATTTGTGTCACATGAAGGACCAACCTCTTCATATTTGCGGTCAGCCTCCTCTGCAATGTGCTTGGCCTCCTTAAGCTGGATCTCCTGCAGCTCCATCTTCTCCTCATCCTTCTGGGCTCTGTTCTCAATCACCTTCATGCCTCTGAGAAAGGAAAGCAAAGAGATGAGCACAAAGCCACAATCATGCAGAGACAAGTCACTAGCAGGTCATAACAACCCCCTGCCCCATCATCTTGCCAATGTGGCTTTGGAAGACTGCCTCCATTTCATTCCCAGGACCTCTCATTACCACCCTTTTGATTTCACCTGCACAGCCCTGAGAGATTCCTGGCTTGGCCTTTGGACCAGGGATATGAGCATTCCCTAACCTGGTCCCTGGCATGCATAGTTAGTGAAACATAGAACCATAAAGGGATCAGGCCTATGATATGATTGGCAACAGAGTGCAGAAGAGACCAGTCAGCCCATCAAGCCTGTACTGACACGAAAAACACCTGACCTCCCACCTAATTCCATTTACCAGCACATGACACACGGCATGGCATAACATTTAGGGCTAAGTGCTCCAGGTACTTTTTAAAGGATGAGAGGCAATCCACCTCTATCAACCTCCCAGACAGCGCATTCCAGACCGTCACCACCCTCTGGGTTTCCTCACATTTCCCCCTTAAACCTCCTGCCCCTCACCTTGAACTGGTGTCCCCTCGTGACTGATCTTTCGATTCAGCTGCTCTTTATCCACTCTGTCCATGCCCCTCAATCTTCTGCACCATGATTATGTCGCCCCTTATTGTCTTCTCTGCTCCAATGAAAACAATCCAAGCCAATCCAACCTCTTTATAACTTAAATGTTCCATCCCAGGCAACATCCTGGTGAATCTCCTCTGCACCCTCTCTAGTGGAATCATCTTTCCGATAATGTGGTGGGCAGAACTGCACACAGTACTCTAGCTATGGCCTCACCAAAGTTCTAGACAACTCCAACGTGACTTCCCTGCTTTTGTTAATTGGGGCATAGATTTACAAAGTCCCATATGGCTTTTTCACCACCCTAACATCTCCTTCCACCTTCAGAGATCTATAGACATTCACACAAAGGTCTCTGTTCCACAGAACCTCCTAGTGTCATGCCATTCATTTTTAAATTACTCCTTCCAAAGTGTCTCACCTCACACTTTTCAGGGTTGAATTCCATCTGCCACTTATCCATCCAGTCTATATCTTTTTATAACTCAAAGCACTCAACCTCACTGTTAACCATTTGGCCAATCTTTGTGTCATCCGCAAACTTACTAATCCTATTTTCCCCCCCACCCATAGCCATCTATATTGTTTATATCAATAAAGAATAATAGCACACATCTCTGTGGTACAGCATTGGACACTGGCTTCCAGTCACTAAAGCAGCCTTCTGTCATCACCCTCTGTCTCCTAAAACTGAGCCAATTTTGAATCCACTTTATGAAACATACCTGGCATCTCATGTGCATTTGCCTTCAGTCTCCCATGTGGGACCTTGCTGAGATCCATGTAAATTACACCCAACTGCATTACCCTCATCTACACACCTGATCACCTCCTCAAAATACTCAGTGAAGTTTGTTAAGCAGAACCTCCCTCTAATGAAGCCACACTGATGTTCCCTGATCAAACTTTGCCTCTCCAAGTGGAAATAGACATTCTGCTTCAGAACTTTCTCCAATAGTTTCCCTACCACTGACAGGAGACTTATTGGTCTGTAGTTCCCTGGCTTATCTCTACAACCCTTAAATAGCAGAATCATGCTAGCTTTTCTCCAGGTCTCTGGCAAGAGGAATTAAAATTTGGGTTAGAGCCACTGTAATCTCCTCCCTTGCCTCCCAGCAGTCTGGAACACAACTTATCTGGACCTGGAGATTTGTCCACTTTTAAGTCTGCCCAAACCTCCAATACCATGTCCTTTCCTATGTCAACTGGGTCAAGAACCCCCCAGTCTCTCTCCCTGAATTCCATACCATCGTCCTCATTCTCTTGGGTGAAAATAGATGTGAAGTATACGGTCAGCACCTTACCAATGTCCTCTGGCTCAACCCACAGATGCCCTTTTGGTCCCTACTCTTTCCCTGGTTCTCCCCTTCCCTTCACACTTCACCCACCAATGACATTCTATTAAAGGAGAAGAAAGGTCCAAGTCAACAATATTTTCTACTCAAGCTATTTCCTCGTTCAGCAACAAGTCAAATTTAAAAATCAGTTTTCAGAGTGGAGCGGAGACTTCATTCACGCCAGGTCTCCGCAGTAATGCCACCAGGAGACAGGGGCAACACTTCATTGTCCCAAGGACCTCTACAGAACAAAGTGGTTTCTCTTTAAAATGTAATTAATCCCTTGGAAATAACAATGATTAGACAAGGTGAACTATGCTGATGTGTTTGAATGAAAATCATAGTCCTGCATCCCAGATTGTGCATCTTTACTTAAGCAAGGATAGAACAGGGGAGAAAGTAAATATCTTGATTTGAAAATGGCCTCAGCTGCCAAGACTAGTAGGTGCTATGTTCTGAGACAAATTGAGTTGGGAAGGATTGGAATGAATAAAAGATCATTTCCAATGATTTAGTCAACAATGCTATCTTTGAGTATCGCATTTGTAGATCAAGTTCCATTTCTAAGCACACTGAGTAATACAATTACAATACACCATCCTTCCCACTCCTTCAACATTACACCCACTTCCAAAAGCTGGACTGATACCAGATTGATCATTCTTGGTTTTAAGCTTGCATAAAAAAACAATGGGGAATTCCAACCCAGCCCAATCCTGTTGTTACAACATCCATGCAACTTCTAGCATGAGCAGGCATCCAGGCCCGACTATCTGTGGGGGGAAATGGATGGGTCTTCATATTAGAAGCCAGAGATGATATCCAACAACTGTGAGCATGTGACCACAACATACAGGAAGACATCTCAATCCTGTGCCCATTTCCACCCCCAATAACCTTCTTTTGAGGAATTGTAAAACAGGATCAAATTTCCTGGACATCTTCTGATTTCCAGGTCATCCGTCTGCATTGGAATAAGATGGTCCCTCTCCATCCCATCTCGAGCAACTCAGCAAAACATCAATGTCCATCAGCCAGAGAATGTCAGTGCCCAGCTGGGTGTCGAATTGCAATTCAATAGCAGGGGGAAGAATTGGAACAAATTATATCTATTCTACTTGGAGCACTGGATTACTTAGTAAAAGAACAGAATTGGATTTAAAATATTAACACTAACTACTTGCTGGAGGCGATACTTGATAACACTCCAGTGCAGCATCCGAGGATGCTTTACTATGTTAAATACAAGTATGCTTTCATATCAAAACAATTAGTTTCAGTTTTCATTGATTCTTACCGCCAGAGTTCTAAAAAGAATAAGGTTTGTCATTAAACATTCAGCTTTAAAATATTGAGGGAAGAGATCTATACAAGGTATTAATAACCTGGAGACAAAATCTGGACTAGCAAAGGGATCAAATGCTTTAATCAGCAGCAAGGTTCCTCACCTTTCACTCTCATCAGCAGCCTTCTCAGCCTCCTCCAGTTTCTGGAGAGCAGTAGCCAGACGTTCTTGGGCCCTGTCCAACTCTTCCTCAACCAGCTGGATGCGTCTGTTCAGCGAGGCGACATCTGCTTCAGCCTGGGACAGAACAACACACACTCAAACTCCATGACAAACACAAGGTGGCACAACCACACCAGAATGAGTCGACTTCGACAAGTTGAGCTGCTCACAGACATGGTTCACCTTTACTGGTTGCTGCAACATCCTTTCTGTCCTAAATGTTTTACTGGGATCTTCCCATGCACTTGCTCGGAATGGAAAAATAAAGTATATATTTAGCACAGCCCACAGTAACCCTGCCCTTCAAGTTCCCTTTAAATTATCTGCAGTTACTAGAATAGAGAAATTATTCTACAAACAATTGGATTTGCAACTTATTTATCAAAGAAACACTTCAGCAAGAAGTTAACTCAATGGGAAGCACTACACACGCAAGAGGTTTCCAAACATGATGCCTCAAGATAGATTTAGAGCTGACCCAACTGAACAACCTTTTGATCAGTCACTTCTAGTTATTACATGCCAAGATCATCTGAACTAAAGGGGCCATTTAGATAAAGGTCACACTATCCCAGTGTGGTACACTTCTGGAGTTTTGCATAAAATGAAAAGCAGACCATAAAAAGTAATAGCAGATCAGTCTCTGCAGAGGAAATTCACAGGAAACTGCTTGTAATCATTAACTCTCAAAATTTAAAGTTTATTTATTTGTTAGTCACAAGTAAGGCTTACATTAACATGGCAGTGAAGTTACTGTGAAATTCCCCCTAGTCGCCACACTCCAGCACCTGTTCGGGTCAATGCACCTAACCAGCACGTCTTTCAGACTGTGGGAGGAAACCCACGCAGACACGGGGAGAACGTGCAAACTCCACACAGGCAGTGATCCAAGCCAGGAGTCGAACCCGGGTCCCTGGCGCTGTGAAGCAGCAGTGCTAACTTGCCACCCCAATTTCTAAGCTAGTTGTCAGTTTGTACACAGGAACAGGCCAGCCGACATAAAAGGTTAATGTCTTTATTTAACGCCGCCTCACATTGACTTTATTTTGCCCAATTACCACATTTTTTAACCCTCGTCTTTATTCAAACTCATCCTCTTAAACTCATCTATGCTCTTTGCCACAACTACCCGGAGTGGTGAGAATGTGGGACTCACTGCACATGTAGGACACCCTTTGGAGTTTTTGATTGAATTTATTAGTGGCTAAATGTTAAGGGGAAGTTTTTCACACAGAGGGTGGTGGGCGAGTGGAATCGGCTGCAGTCAGTGGTGGTGGAGGCAAACTCAATAGGGTCTTTTAAGAGACTCCTGGATGAGTACATGGGACTTAATAGGATGGAGGGTTATAGGTAGGCCTAGAAGGTAGGGATATTTTCAGCACAACTTGTGGGGCCGAAGGGCCTGTTTTGTGCTGTAGTATTTCTATGTTTCTAACATATATTAAAAGGCCCTATTGGCAATGAACTTTTTCTTTCTGCATTCAGTAAAGAACACCAGAAATTGAACCTCAGTTCTCACCCACAGGGGGAAGAACGTGAATGAGCAGACATTCCAGAGAAAACCCGGTTGATTTTTGGTGGTCTGGGATCTGAAAGATTACACATTCTTGAAGAGCATACAAACAATGCTGTACTTGAGCAGGAGGAAACCTCTTGTTCAAGCATTACTTTAAAATAAACTACAAACCTAATGTTACAAACTGCCCCAAATATAATGAGGTCAGGTTCATTGTAAATCAGTATGAATAAAGACATGGAAAGTCTACACACACTAACCCCAGCCCAACCTTAGCCCCCATTCAATCTCTAACCACGGCCCATGAACAATCTGCCCCATCACTAATTACACCTTAACCTCCTTCCAGGGCTAGCCATCCTTCTCCAATCATTCTGCCCAGTTGTGGTGGCACTGGGGCAGCAGTGGTGAGCACTGCTGCCTCTTAGCACCAGAGACCCAGGTTCAATTCTGGCCTTGGTGATTGTCTGTGTGCAGTTTGCACATTCTCCCCATGTTGGCGTGGGTTTCCTCCGGGTGCTCCGGTTTCCTCTCAGTCCCAAGATGTGTAGGTTAGATGGATTAGCCAATTGGTTATCAGGATATGGCAGGGGATCAGACCTGGGTAAAATACTGTGTTGGTGCAGACTTGATGGCCAAGTGGCCTCTTCTACACCGTAGGGATTCTATGAATTAAAGATCAGCCTCAAGAAGCTGAGAGAAAAATCATTAGGGCACAAAGAAAACTAAATCTGAGCTGGTTAAGAACACTTTCAGGCAACTAAGAGTTTGCTTGCTTTCCAATTAGTGCAGGAGTCAAGGTGACCCTTTGGACTCGACAGC
Source organism: Mustelus asterias (assembly GCF_964213995.1). Classification (NCBI taxonomy): domain Eukaryota; kingdom Metazoa; phylum Chordata; class Chondrichthyes; order Carcharhiniformes; family Triakidae; genus Mustelus; species Mustelus asterias. The sequence continues at coordinate 24,540,269 of NC_135829.1, read as the reverse complement.
TGGATGTAGATCATGTGATCAAAGCTGTAATCCTTTTCCTTATGAGAACATGGACAACTCATTTATATAGCCCCAGGAAGCAGTAAAACATCCCAGAGGGCTCTACAAGTGTGCATGCATTTGACAATTAGGCAAGGTGACTAAAAGGTAGGCTCTGAGGAGCATCTCAAAAGAGGAAAGCAATGTAAAGAGGCAGCTAGGGGTTGGGAGGGAATTCTAGAGCTTGGGCTATTGGCAATTCAAAGCACGATGGTCAAAGTTGGAGACACTCAGACAGCCAGAATTAGGGGAGTGGAAATATCTCAGACAGTTGAGACATCAGAGCTGGGCCAGGTCATGGGAGGAACTTGAAAACACAGATGAGAATTTTCAATCGGAGGTGCTGCCAGACTACAGGACAATGTCAGTGTGTGGGCACCGGCTGATGTGGGTAAAATTACAAACATCAAACTGATGAGGAGGAAGGTCACATGGAAAGCAATGGAATTGTCAACCCTGAGGGTCGCAAAAGCATGGCTGAGAGTTCTTAGCAGCAGATGGACTAGCTGTGCAGACAACAGTTCCATTTTCTGCTCCACCCAACCTCAATTAACTGAATGGAAAATTGTACAAGATTCTCAGAGAAAAAAAAAGATTCCAGAATAAATTAGGGGCAACACAGTGCTTAGCACTGCTGCCTCACAGCAACAGGAACCCGGGTTCAATTCCGGCCTCGGGTCACTGTCTGGGCAGAGTCTGCACATTCTCCCCATGTCTGCGTGGGTTCCCTCCGGTGCTCTGGTTTCCTCCCACAGTCCAAAGATGTGCAGGTTAGGTTGATTGGCCATGCTCAATCGACCCTTAGTGTCTGGGGGATTAGCAGGGTAAATATGTGGGGTTACGGGAATAGGGCCTGGTGGGATTGTAGTCGGTGCAGACTCGATGGGATGAATGGCCTCCTTCTGCACTGTAGGGATTCTACGAACATTCCTCCATCTGTTCTGAACTTCCCCTACTTTTGGGGTTCAGTGGTTTAGAGACCCATGCCTCCTGATTCATTGCACTTGGTGTGGGGGAACAGCACTCCCTGATGAGTGTGATTTTTATTAAATCAGCACATTAGAACAATTCACAGCAGCATCACCCACATTTCAATCTCACTATGATTCTGAGTCAGTCTTCATTTGGAAAGACTGAACCAAGAAACAAGGGATGACAAGAAATAGGAGCAGTAGACCATATGGCAGATCAGTTTCCAACTCTACTCTCCCATGCACTCCATTCCCTGAGAGATTTAAAAATCGGTCTATCCCATACATACATATGAATTAGGGGCAAGAGGAGGCCACTCGTCCCCTGGGGCCTGCTCCACCTTTCAGTAAGATCATGGTGATCTGATTGTAACCTCAACCCCACATTCCCGCCCATCTCTCCCCTTGTTAATCAAGAATCTATCTAGCTCTACCTTAAAAACATTCAAAGACTGCTTCCACTGCCTTTTGAGGGACTTCAGGAGACTCATGATACTCAAGAGGAAAAATTTCTACTCATCTTGTCTTAAATGAGTGATCCCTTATTTTTAAAGTTTGACCACTAATTCTAGATTCTCCGACAAAAGGAAACACCCTCTCCACATCCACTGACAATGGCCCTCAGGACCTTAAAATGACAGAGCAGATATTTCCAAAGATTCACAACCCTTAGTGGAGAAATCTTACCTTATCTCAATCCTAAACAATCAGCCCTTATCCTGCCTGACATAAGGAATTGATTTGATGTATTTGCAATTCCCATATTCTCCAATAAAAGAAATTATAGCATGATGGTGACCATTTGGCCCATCATGCACGAATAGGGCCTTTGTAAGAGTTCCACTTCACACCATTCTTTCTCCATACCTCTGTATATTTTCTCCTTCAAATATTTACCCAATTTATTTATCAAATTTACTTTCACCACTCACTCAGGCAGCGCGTTCCAGGTCACAGATTGTTCTGTAAAAATTCTCATCTCCTCAGATTCATTCAGCAGTTATCCTGCTGGCAGAAACAGCTTCTCTATTTAATTGGCCAAAATGTTCTTGCAGCCAAATTTGCCAAGGATACAAAGATAGGAAGGAAAACAAGTTGTGAAGAGGACAGTCTGTAAAGGGATAAGTAAGTGGTCGAAGAAAAATGGCAGATGGGGCATAATGTGGGAAATTGTGAAAACGTCCACTTTGACAGGAAGAATAGAATATTATTTCAATCAAGAGAGATTGTAGAATGCTGTGGTACAGAGGAATCTGAGGATCCTTATATATGAATCATAGAAAGTTAGCATGCAAGTACAGCAATTAAAGTGTTGGCCTTTATTGCAAGGGAGATGGAGTAGGGAAGTCTGTGGAGGGCATTGGTGAGACCACAGCTAGAGTATGGCATACAGTTTTGGTCTCCTTGCCTAAGGAGGGATACACTAGCGTTGAAAGCAGTTCACAGGAGATTCCTGAGGAAAGATTAAGTAGGTTGGGCCTATATTCATTGAAGTTTAAAAGATTGAGGCGCAATCTTATTGAATTCTGAGGAGGCTCAACAGGGCAGATGCTGGGCAAATGTTTCCATTGGTGAAGAAATCAAGAACTAGGAGACAGTCAAAGGACCTCCCATTTAAGACAGAGGAGGAATCTCTGCTCCCAAAAGGGTGGCTAGTCTTTGGAATTCTCTTCCACATGCAGTAGTGGAGGCTGGATCATTGAATAAATGCAAAGCGGAGTTAGACTCAGGAATGAAGGATTTTAGGGAACAGGCAGAAAAGAGGGAGTTCAGATCACAATCAGATCAGCCATAATCTTATTAAAAGTTGGGCTGAATGGTGGCCTATGCCTGTTCTGTATGATCTTTTGATCTCTGCTTCAAGATGTTTCGCCAGCACTTTATCCCCGGTAAAATTTTAAGAAATCTCCCTTTGCAACGCCGTGACAACCTTCCTAAAGTGTGGTGCCCACAATCAGACAATACCCTAGCTCAGGCCTATTTATAAAGGCCCATATGTTTTTTTTAAAATAACTAACTTTTTCCTGGGTCCTTTAATTTGTATTCGCCTATCATTACGTTACAAAAATCACTGAATGAAACAGCTGACCCTTTAAGTCAGAACGTAAAAATCCATCTTGTTCAGCAAGCTAGAGTCCTTTTATTTTACAGAACAATAAAAAGCTCAATACACACCTAGAAAACTCCAATCCAAGATACATTTAGATTCTATTTCACACAAAGGTGAATCAGACAAGGTTCAACACCGAGACCACACCCTATTCTACTCTGATTCTTGGAAGTTTATCATTCTGAGGGGCTAAAGGTTATAGTTTCTGTCAGCATTTACAATACCCATAGTGGAAAGTTCCCTAATACCAGCAATGCTCGTATTGGAGGGAAGAGGAGATTTGATAGAGATATTCAAAATCATGAGGGGGCTAGACAGAGTAGGGGAGGGGGAGGGGGGGTTGGAGGGGAAGCTATTCCCACTCATAAAACATCAAGAACAAGCGGGCATGAGAGATTCAAACAATTTGCAAAAGAAGCAAATGTGATAGAAAAAAATGTCTTCACACAACAGGTGTTCAGGTCTGGAATGCACCGCCTGCAAGTCAGGTGAAGAAAGGTTCAACGTGCAGGGCTAGGGGGAAAGACAGGGGCACTGAGTTATAATCCTCATTCGGAGAGCTAATCCAGACACAATGGGCCGAATGGCCTCCTCCTGCGCCATAAGAATTCTGCTCAGCACCTCCCCATGTGGCAAAGTGTCAACAGATGAATTGTTAACTGTATATTGTTACCATTACATAACTGCCATTCTGCAAGATCACTGAATGGGAATAATAAATGGGATCCAATTATCTTTCAAATTTTCACTTAAAAGGCCAAGCTGTTTCACAAATATTACATAAATATGTCTCCTTTAGCTGCTTGGTAGCACAGTACTTGACTACTGCTGGGGGGGGGGGGGCGGAAAAGATGGGCCATTAAATTTACGTTGTGCACGCCAACCTGGAAACATGCAAAATTGTTCAAGACGACATTGGGTGCACAACCCAAAATCATCTCCCACTTGAGCAATATTTTGGTAGGCAGGGGCACACGGGAGCTGGAAGTGCGCCCTCCAACAATCAAGCAGACAATTTAGCCCGTCAAGGGGCCACGTGAATGTAATTCTATGTGGCCCATCTGCATTTACAGTTGGTGGATGGGCCAATAGACCAGGCCTTTGTATTTTAGCTTAAACCTCGATCCAGGGTGGGATGAATTGTCAGGGCTGAAATAAAATTAACAGGTGTCTAGGGACTGAGGTTTGTTTGAATGCACTGCCTCGACATTCTGCTTAGTTTTTCTGGTGGCTCTTTACTTTTCATGGATCTGCAGTTCCTTGAGACAGCTCTGCAGCAACTGTCCCAGATAGAGCACATTAGAAGCAATAGCTCACACCCTCCCTCACAGTGCCCACCCTCCCCTGCAACACCTTTCCCAGCCTGTTGGCTGCCATTAATTGGCTAGCAAGCATGAAATGACATTCCAGTGCCGGAAGCACATTTCATGCCAACTTCTCGACCCACTGAATGTGCATGTCCAGTAAGTTCTGGCCATGCTGTCAAAAGACTCATCAGAACAGGCAAGAACGTCAAATTTCAAATAAATAAACAATTTATTTTGCTTGAAAAGGGGCACTAATTGGTTTGTGAGTCAGCTCCAATTGGTCAAGATGTTGCCATGGTGAATGTATCAGTGAGTTACTGTTCCCAAAAAAAAGCAGAGGATGGGTCCATGCTCATTGACAGATGTAGCTTGCAGAAAGCACAAGTGAGCTCCATTATGAGCCCAAATGATAATCTTAAAATGGTTGCTAGCATAATTCCTAGCAAATTTAGGATTGTTCAACAAATGCTGCCCATTCACAGAATCAGACCTAATGTTAGACATTATGCTGCCAAGTTCATCGGCTGTATGCCCCAATGACCAGTGGATTGTATCAAGCAGCACTTCCCATTGGCTGTTCACAAAAGGCAGGGTACTATTGTACTCAAAGTAACCCTGTTGCAAAAAATCAGAACTGTCCCGTCTGTTCTATAGATTGCCTCCATGTACCATGGGCAATTTGCTGGAAGTGAGGTGCCATATTAGAATCAGAGTGCAGAAGAGGCCCTTCAGCCCATCGAGTCTGCACTGAAACACAAGAAACATCTGACCTCCCACCCAATCCCATCTACCAGTCCATCGCCCTGAATGTTATTTGCCAAGTGCTCATCCACGTACTTTATAAAAGGATGCGAGGCGACCCACCTCCACCACCCTCCCAGGCAGTGCATTCCAGACCATCACCACCCTCTGGATAAAAAGTTTTTTTTTTTACATCCCCCCCCCCCTCAACCTGAACCCATGTCCCTTTGTGACTTACCCTTCAACTAAGGGGAACAGCTGCTTCTTATCCACTCTGTCCATGCCCCTCAATCTCTTTTGCTCCAATGAAAACAACCTAAGCCCATCCAACCTCTCTTTTATAACTTAAATGTTCCACCCAGGCAGCATCCTGGTGAATCTCCTCTGCACCCCCTCCAGTGCAATCACATCCTTCCGTGGCGACCAGAACTATACACAGATCTCTAGCTGTGGCCTCACCAAATTACTTGACTTCCATGCTTTGGTAATCTATGCCTTGATTGATAAAGGCAAGTGTCCCAAATGCCTTTTTCACTATCTACTAACACACCCTTCCACTTTGAGATTTATGGACAAACAGCAAGGTCCCTTTGTTCAACAGAACTTCCTAGTGTCATGCCATTCATTGAATGTTTCCTTGTCAAATTATTCCTTCCAAAGTGCATCACCTCTCACTTTTCAGGATTAAATTCCATCTGCCACTTGACCATTCCGTCTATATCTTCCTGTAGCCCCAGACACTCCACCTCACTATTAACCACCCGGCCATTCTTTATGTAATCTGCAAACTTGCTAACCCTACCTCCCACATAGTCATCTATATTGTTTATACAATTGCAGAATAATAGGGGACCTAGCACGGACACATGGGATTGAGGGTGATTTAGTGGTTTGGATCAGGAATTGGCTAGCGGTAAGAAAAAAGGGTGGTGGTTGATGGGAAATATTCATCCTGGAGTTCAGCTACTAGTGGTGTACCGTAAGGATCTGTTTTGGGGCCACTGCTGTTTGCCATTTTTATTAATGACCTGGATGAGGGCGTGGAAGGATGGATTAGTAAATTTGCGGATGACATTCAAGTCAGTGGAGTTGTAGACAGTGCGGAGGGAAGTGGCAGGTTACAGAGGGACATAGATAAGCTGCAGAGCTGGGCTGAGAGGTGGCAAATGGAGTTTAATGCGGAAAAATGTGAGGTGATTCACTTTGGAAGGAGTAACAGGAATACAGAGTACTGGGCTAATGGTAAGATACTTGGTAGTGTGGATGAACAGAGGGATCTGGGTGTCCATGTGCATAGATCCCTGAAAGTTGGCACCCAGGTTGATAGGGTTGTTAAGAAGGCGTACGGTGTGTTAGCTTTTATTGGGAGAGGGATTGAGCTTCAGAGCCAGGAGGTCATGCTGCAACTGTACAAAACTCTGGTGCGGCCGCATTTGGAGCATTGCGTACAGTTCTGGTCGCCGTATTATAGGAAAGATGTGGAACTGTTGGAAAGGGTGCAGAGGAGATTTACCAGGATGTTGCCTGGTATGGTGGGAAAATCGTACGAGGAAAGGCTGAGGGGCTTGAGGTTGTTTTCGTTAGAGAGAAGGTTAAGAGGTGACTTAATAGAGGCATACAAGATGATCAGAGGATTAGATAGGGTGGATAGTGAGAGCCTTTTTCCTCGGATGGTGTTGGCTAGCACGAGGGGACATAGCTTTAAATTGAGGGGTGAGAGAAATAGGACAGATGTTAGAGGTAGGTTCTTTACTCAGAGTAGCAAGGGCGTGGAATGCCCTGCCTGCAGCAGTGGTGGACTCGTCAACGTTGAGAGCGTTCAAGTGGTTATTGGATAAACATATGGATGATATTGGAATAGTGTAGATTAGAGGGGCTTTAGATTGGAACCACTGGTCGGCGCAACATCGTGGGCCAAAGGGCCTGTACTGCGCTGTAATGTTCTATGTTCCCTGTGATACGTCACTGGACACTGGCTTCCAGCCGATAAAGCAGCCTTCTGTCATCACCCAGTGTCTCCTACAACTGAGCCAATTTTGAATCCACTTTATCAAATTACCACGTATCCCATGTGCATTTATCTTCTTTACAAGTCTCCCATGTGGGACCTTGTCAAAGGCTTTGCTGAAATCCATATAAACCACATCGACTGCACTACCCTCGTCTCCACACCTGGTAATTTCCTCAAAAAAATTCAATCAAATGTTAGGCATGACCTCCCTCTGACAAAGCCATGCTGACTATCCCTGATCAAGTCTTGCCTCTCCAAGTGGAGATAGATGCTATACAGTGAAGAAAATGAAGACCTGTTGCAATGACACAGCCTTAGTTCAGAGTGTTAGATCTTGTAGTGGTTCCATTGGTGAGGATCATGGCTTGCATGTCATCATGGCGTGGGTGGAGAATGGCTACAAATTCCTGAGGGCAGCCAAATTTGAGGATACTCTATAAACTTTTGTGGTCAACAGAATAAATGGCTCTCATGAGGTCAAAACAAAAGACCATTTACAGGTCCTTGTACTTTTCTTGAACTCGTTGCGCAGTGAAGATCATCCTAATGAGCATAGACTGTGACTCTGGAAGAAGGGAAGACTCTGGAAGGGACCTGGGTTTGATTCCCGGCTTGGGTCACTGTCTGTGTGGAGTTTGCACATTCTCCTTGTGTCTGCGTGGGTTTCCTCCGGGTGCTCCGGTTTCCTCCCACAGTCCAAAGATGTGCAGGTTAGGTTGATTGGCCATGCTAAAAATTGCCCTTAGTGTCCTGAGATGCGTAGGTTAGAGGGATTAGTGGGTAAATATGTAGGGATATGGGCGTGGGGCCTGGGTGGGATTATGGTCGGTGCAGACTCGATGGGCCGAATGGCCTCTTTCTGTACTGTAGTGATTCTATTCTATGATTCTAAGTTCCTCAGTCACTGGGAGGTGGTGGTTGAGGAAGATCTGGATCCTTCTTGTGACAGACAGCAGACAGGCTCCTCTGTAGCCATATCTTGCTTCCCAAATATTGTCTCAGTCAGTGTCCCCCAGCATGCTCTCTTCCCAAATGAGGGATAGGAGGTTGTGCCGCCATGTTAGCTGTGTTTCCGAATTTCAGCAGGATTCCACCTTCCTCAGGGGCTTTGCTAATGTTTACCGATTGACTTTTCTCAACTTTGCTTTGGATTGGAGTGCTGAGGCCGAGAGAGATGGGGCATCGAGGGACACTGTCTGCGCTCACACAGAAGTTGATGCCTCTGAAGCAAATGGGGAAAAGGGAGTTTCACTAGACACCCAGAAAACCAAGATCCTCATCCAACCAGCTCCCAAAGCACAACATCTACCCCACCCACTAGATCCTGGACTATTTTCCTTGTTTTAGAACCATAGAAACCCTACAGTGCAGAAGGAGGCCATTTGGCCCATTGAGCCTGCACTGACCACAATCCCACCCAAGCCCTATCCCCACCTAGTTACCCTGCTAATCCCTCTATTACATCCCGGGACACTAAGAGTCAATTTACCATGTCCAATCAACCTAACCCACACATCTTTGGACTGTGGGAGAAAACTGAAGGAAACCCACGCAGACATGGGGAGAATGTGCAAACTCCATAGAGTGACCCACGTTTGGAATCAAACCCAGGTCCCTGGTGCTGTGAGGCAGCAGTGCTATCCACTGTGCTGCCCTGTGAAAATTTGTGACGCTCCTCAACAAAGGCAGACAGATGATTACATTTATCATTGCCTCCAATGTGCCAGCACAGTCATTGGCCAACTGAGAACAGGAGGATCTCAAACCAAAGACGAAGGTCAATGGGCAGCAATAATCCTAACACTTTGGGGACTTAGACCTACAGCAGGCACCTCAAAGCACTAAAATAGTAGCAACGGTAGTGCCTTCACAAGATGCTCCAAATCCAGGGGTAAGAAAGGCAATCCAACAGCAGCATCTTCTCCCAAGCCAATTTACCCAGCAATGAGATGCTAATCACTCAAAACCAGTTCTGCTGGATCAGACATGTGGCTCACATGCCTAACATCAGACTCCTTAAGCAACCCCTCTTCTCTGAATCACAGCAGAGACTCCCAGGAGGACAGGGAAACACGTCAGGGTGCATTTGAGGACATCCCTTAAGAGGTCAAACATATCCCCCCCGACTCATGGGGAACGCTGACTTGTGACTGATTGAACTGCAGAAAGGTGCCCAACACATCCAGAGACTTTGTGGGGAATGTTTAGAGGGAATGCACAGCCTGTCTACCCAACCCTTCAAACACCACCTGCCCAACATGTGGCAGAGTCCAGATTGCACATTGGTTTTTATCAGCCATCTCAGAACCCATCACAGCAGCATGGAAGCAGTCACCCTCAAATCTCGAGGGACTGCCCAAGGAGAGATGTTCTCGATAAACTCTTCGATTCGAAATCTTTAAACAGACAGCCCTGGATTGAGCTGATTAAACCCTGCGGCAGCCTCTCCTTTGTTCTGTCCACCGACAAAACCGGAAAATCAGCTTCAAGTAAGGCGGTTGATTAAATCAAGCCAGCCTGCCAAATGCCGGACAGTACAAACCACATCAAAGGGAGGGAAGCAAAGACTTACCAGAAGTTTAGTACGGATTCATCTCCCAATTCATTTCATACCCAAGTTCAGAACCATAACTGAATGCACAGCTTAAATAAAAAAAAGGTTTAACCTTTGAATGAACTCATTAGTGCGACTAAATGATGCATCCATGGCACACAGGAACCCGAAAACGAATTTCCTGAACTAAATGCAATCTTCAAAACCCAGGAAACTAGGGCACAAGGCACAGTAAACATTTAGTCGAGCGGGGGGAAAAGAAACCTACAATTAAATGCCAATCTGTAATTAGGAGAAAAGCTGCTTTGAAACTTGCATTTCCAGACTGGCTTATCCACGTTTAAGAAATGGACATCTTTGTGCCTGCTCTTTAATCTTCAATGGCAACCCTCCCTCTCTCTCTCTCCTCCACCCCTTGCCCCCACCCCCCCCCCCCCCCGCAGGAGGGCAAGGGGGGGGGGGGGGCGAAGAGAGGAAGGACAGGGAAGGAGGCTGGTTACAATATCCCCACCCGCCAGGATCACATTGTTACCGCCGCCTGCTCCCAGTCCCCAGCCTTTCAAGGTTACTGGCTCTCACTTGCTCTCGGCACTGTCGCTCTGTATCCACTTCTCTCTGCAGTCTCTCCGCTTTCTCCTCCGCCACATCTGCCTGGTCCTGTAAACTCTTAATTTTCCTCCTCACTGCATCCACCGACATCGCGCTGGCCATCCTATTCTTCTTCACCTGCCCCCCTTTCACTCTTCCTCTCCCTCCTCCCAAAGAGAAAAATATCAAGCTGAACCTCCAGGAACGTGGGGGGGGAAAAATCCCTTTAGAGAAAAAAATCACTACTCTCCCGGCTTCGAATGCACTTAGCACCGGAAGTAACCCAGCTTTTAACCCTCTCCTGCCCAGACTGAAAATTAACCGCACATGGGGGAGGGGAAATGTACAAATTCTTGCATAGCAAATTCGGATTAGAACCTCTCTGCATTGATGTATTGGATTTTTGTCCTTGCTGTAGATTTTTGGTTGCAGACGCCACACCTTGAAATTAACATTCTGGGAGGTTTCACATTCCAAGGTGTTTCACACCGGAACGCGCCACCTACAGGAGTACAGGATGGGATCTGATCAAATTCAAACACTGCCAACAACCTGAGGAAGACATTTCTCTGCTGAAGAGCGGGTCAGCAAATGCTGCAAATATTCGGACACACTCAAAGCCTGTTGTGTCTGCACTATCTCTTGGGGGAAGATCCGTCCGAGCATTAATCCTTTGGTAAATGAAAAAGCAAAGCATTTGAAATGTATATAACGCCTTACGCAGAAGTACTTCTGAAATGCTGTTGTAATGTAGGGAACGTGGGAGCCGAATCATAGAATCCCTGCAATGCAGAAGGAGGCCATTAGGCCCATCGAGCCTGCACCGACAACAATCCCATCCAGGCCCTATCCCTGTATCCCCATATATTTACCCCGCTAATCCCCTTGACACTAATGGACAATTTATCATGCACAATCCACCTAACCCGCACATCTTTGCGCAGTAAGCGAATCGTGCACAGCAAGATCCTACAATGAGCAATGTGGTAGAATGACCAATTTTGTTTCTGTAGGATGAATCTCAGCCTCATTCATAACGGGTAATTTTACAATCTCACCTCTTCTGGGTAAACTTGTAACAATGTGGAGATGCCGGCGTTGGACTGGGGTAAACACAGTAAGAGTTTTAACCTTTTAACTCTTGGACTTTAACCTGGTGTTGTTAAAACTCTTACTAAACTTGTAACACCAGGTTAAAGTCCAGCAGGTTTATTTGGTAGCACCAGCTTTCAGAGCGCTGTCCCTTCATCAGATGAGTCCTGATGAAGGGGCAGCGCTCCAAAAGCTCGTGCTACCAAATAAACCTGTTGGACTTTAACCTGGTGTTGTGAAACTTCTTACTGAGCCCACCCCAGTCCAATGCCGGTATCTCCACATCACATGTAAACTTGTAGCATGGAGCCAATTTTTGGATGCATTGAATTACACTTGGGGAGCCTCAGTCCCAGTGGTGCCAAGTTTGAGGGATGGGAATACCTGTGATTTGCCATTGCCTCTTATTTATAAACATAATTTAATGAACTATTTAATAAAGGAAATATACTGGTGAGGAAATTGTCTTCTCAAATCTAGGCCTTTAGTTTGAATGTAGCCTGGAATGGTGCAGTGAATGCTCTCTCCCTGGATTGTAAGGAAGCTTGCACCATCTTTCAATAAGGTACATATATTCCAATCTCATTGGTAACTTCCTTAAACTGCCTTTAGCTCAGGATGTGGAGATGCTGGTGTTGGACTGGGGTGGACAAGATGAGAGGTCACACGATACCAGATTATAGTCCAACATGTTTATTGGAAATCACAAGCTTTCAGAGCGCTGCTCCTTCATCAGGTGAAGTCTTGACTGGAGAGGTGAAATTTTGACTTCACCTGATGAAGGAGCAGTAGCACTCTGCAACAATTCTCAACTAACACTTACACTGTGGTACTGAGGGAGTACTACACTGTCAGAGATGCCATCTTTCAGATGAGATGTGAAACCCAGTCTGCTCTCAGCTGGATATCACACTATTGTGAAGAGGGGCCGGGGAGTTCTGTCTTGTGTCCTGGCCAATAATTATCCCTTAAATGTCACAAAACATGTTATCTGGTCATAATTGGATTGCTATTTGTGGGATTTTGCTGCGTGAAAATTTTTTGCCGTGCTTTCGACATTTCAACAGTGCTTCAGAAGTGATTTACTGTAACGTGCTTTGAAACAAGCACATTTAACTTGTTCCCACAAGGGCTGACAGATGGCATTGAGCACATACCATGCAAGGCATGTTTCATCATCAAATTGACATCTGGCAACTAGACAGACACAAATGTTTATGAAAATCTGCATGGATTCAGTACACAGTGACTCCAAGTATGAGAACAGGAGAGTGAGAAAAGGAAGGGTTGGGGGTCGAATTAGCCAGGACTCTTGATTACTTTCCAGCTTACTCCTTTCTGCAATATTGGTTATGGTTATGGTCTGGAAGCAGTTATGTTTGATAAGCCCCAATGCTAGCTGCCCATGAACAGTGACAATTTGAATGAGACCCCCATCTGATTCAGTTATTGCTCCACAAGTAAGACATAGAACATGAATAGGAACAGGCCAACTGGCCCTTCAAGCCTGCTCCATCATTCAATAAACATAGAAGCTTAGAAACTAGAAACAGGAGTAGGCCATTCGACCCTTCTGCCCATTCATTATGGCTCAGCACCAAATTCAATATCCTGATTCCCCCTTCCCCATATCCCTTGATTCCTTCAGCCCCAAGAGCTATATCTAATTTCTTCTTGAAATCACTCAACTACTTTCTATGGTAGTGAGTTCCACACATTCACCACTCTCTGGGTGAAGAAATTTCTCCTCACCTCAGTCCTAAAATGTTTACCCCTCATCCTCAAACTATAACCCACCTGGACTGCCCACCATTTGGAACATTCTTTCTGAATCTACCCTGTCTAAGCTTGTTAGAATTTTATAAGTTTGTATGAGATCCCCTCTCACTCTTCTAAACTCCAGTGAATATAATCCTAACCAACTGAGTCTCTCCTGATATGACAGACCTGCCATCCCAGGAATCAACCTGGTAAACCTTCGCTGTACTCGCTCTAAAGATCTGGTTGTGGTCTCAACTTCACTTTCCTGTCTGTGCCACCCCCCATCACCATTGAACCCTCAAAAATGTGTGTAACTCAGCCTTGAATATATTCAATGACACAGCCCCCACTGCTTTCTGGGAAGAGAATTTCATAGACAAAGGACCTGCTGAGAAAAAAAAACCTCATCTCGGTCTTAAAAAGGAGACCTCTTATTAAACCCCACTTCTAACTTCCTCCTGAAAAAGGAACCAGCCTCCTTAATCCTAACAAGTCCCCTCAGGATCCTATATGTTTCAGTAAGATCATCTCTCATTCTTCTAAACTCCAATTGGTATAGGCCCAACTTGTTCAATCTTTCTTCATAAGATATCACCTTCATCTCAGGAATAAGTCACATTTATATCCCTTTCCAAATAAGGAGAGCAAAAAGATGCACAGTATTCCTTCCACAAGTAGTCCTGCCAAAGTCCTGTACAGCTGGAGTAAAACTTCCCAGTTTTGTAATCTATTCCCTTTGCAATAAACACCAACATTCCATTCATAGAAGTCATAGAAACCCTACAGTACAGAAAGAGGCCATTCGGCCCATCGAGTCTGCACCGACCACAATCCCACCCAGGCCTTACCCCCATATCCCTACATATGTACCTACTAATCCCTCTAACCTACGCATCTCAGGACACTAAGGGCAATTTTTAGCATGGCCAATCAACCTAACCCGCACATCTTTGGACTGTGGGAGGAAACCGGAGCACCCGGAGGAAACCCACGCAGACACGAGAAGAATGTGCAAACTCCACACAGACAGTGACCCAAGCCGGGAATCGAACCCAGGTCCCTGGAGCTGTGAAGCAGCAGTGCTACCACTGTGCTACCATGCCGTGCCGCATTCCATTCTTCCCTTTAGGAGAGGAGGAAACAAGAGAGCAACATAATCCATCTGAATTGGGGAGGGGTGAATCAACCCCCGTTCTAATTACTAATTGGTAGCTACAAACTTATCCACTTGTTCTGAAACCGTACACATGGGTGAGGGAAGGATGGGGATGATCCTGTCCGGCTGATGCTGCCTGCAGCCAAGATTAAGACATGAATAAGGGGCACTTGGCTGGAGTTTTGGGATCCACTCAGTCCCAAACCAGCAAGGAGTTAAATCCTTCAACAGAGAAGCCAACATTACCAGTGAAAGAGAATGGGAGAAAAAGGCCTTCTTTCCACCTCTTCATTTGATGACTTTTTCATTGAGGGATTGATATCGTCCAGAAAATCCCAGCATCCAGCCATCAATACATTTATTCCCATCCCAATCTAGACTATTCCCCTATCTCACACAGTCTGCTCACACTCTTGGCACAGTGGACAGTGGTTGGGAGAGGAGCAGAGAGTTCCCCTTGTTACACGAATTTCAACAATTTGGAACTTACATTAAAATAAAATATTTTTCTGACTACAATCTCCTCGAGTTGAAAATAATCTGTAACATTTTAAAGATTCCGGATGGTGTGAAATAGGATTTCCACCGCAGCTCGGACTTGGCAGAGCGATAAAGTGGCTGGGATCTTGCTGTACATTCTGTCCAACCGGAGAGTAACTGAGAAATACTCGGGACATGGGCAGCACATAAAATAGTGTAAATAACTTCTAACTTAGAGTGGGATTAACACGTGGCACTTGTTAATACAGCTCCCTCGAATGATTTAACTTGGCTGTGTCAAAGCTGCGGTGATCTGGTTAAACCGAGTTATTTGTTGTACAGAATGCCAGAGATATAAGTGCTATTCGGAATACTCCGCATACTTTTCCTTTTAAGGAATATCCCTCACTAACGTAATCTCAACTCGTATTCAAAATAGATGAGGGGGGGGGGAGGTTAGGGGGGACGGATCTTTGTGGCCGTCCATTGGAGGCGACAGCTCTGTGATGTGCTCGCTGTCTAAGGCAGTTTTATTCCCACTCATTTGCATAGTTGTGGGCTAATAGTGAGGGACAAGTGAGCTTTCCTGTTTGTTAAACACATTAAACATCCTTGTCGGACAACTCTCACCTCTCCACGGGGGCAGGTCCCTAGCCTACATAGATAGCTCAATGCCATATAAAGTACTGGGCTATTAATACACACACACCCCACTCAGGATAGTATGCACATACATCTCAGCTTGTCTTAAATCTCCAAGGGGTATTTTTAGGTGCAAACTTGGGGGTTTCGCTGTCTACACAAGTGGAGGAAAAATCTTCACAAACAATAGAAAACAAAGTGTACAGTGCGGTTAGCCGCTGTGACTTTTGAGCTTTGTCATGCACCGAGATTTGTGAAGGGAAATCAGACAAGACTGAAGTGTAAGTTCAGTTTCTGCAGATATGAAGCTGTGCACTATACTCAC
This sequence comes from Mustelus asterias, assembly GCF_964213995.1. NCBI lineage: Eukaryota > Metazoa > Chordata > Chondrichthyes > Carcharhiniformes > Triakidae > Mustelus > Mustelus asterias. The sequence continues at coordinate 24,524,492 of NC_135829.1, read as the reverse complement.
ATCAGTAGCTTTCTTCTCAGCCAGTTCCAGCTTCTCCTGCGCATCTTTCAGAGCTTCAGAATATTTGTCGAGTTCGTCCTCTGTGCCTTTTAGCTTTTTCTGTAAGGTCACCAGCTCATCCTCCAACTACAGTGTGTGGGGTTGTGCACAGCACCAAGGCGTTGGCAGGTAGCGCAGAGACAGAGAGAGAGAGAGAGAGCAGAGAGAGACGGCGTGCTCGGCGCAGATCGGGAGTCGAGTGTTTGAGAGAGAGATGGAGAGAAAGAGAAAAGAAAGCAGAAGAAGTTAAGAGAGATCCATTCACTGGGCACAAATACCTTCGCAGCATTCTCCTCCGCGAGCAGCTGTCTCTCCTCAGCCTTGTTAAAATCTTCCAGGAATTTATCCCTCTCATCCTCCACCGCACGCAGCTTCTTTTCCAATTGCAAAGCATCATCCTCAAACTATCAGAGATTGTAAAATGTATTAAAACATATTTTAAACTCCAAAACGCTGTGTTCAAATTATCCCCACAGTGTTTGATTCTCGAAATTGATAAGGAAGAATTTAACATTGCTGGAATCCCAAACAGGGAAATATCTACAAAGCAGCCCCTTTCTAAAAGCAGAGTTTCAATTTCTACTCATTAACTGTTGTACATTTACAGCCTGTTCCAGTGAGGTAGGAACATCTGGAGCCTGTGCTCCTGGTACAGGAGCCGGCTCCCTGGCAGGGAGCGGAGCCGGCTCAGGGGGACTGGTTTTGAGGCGGGGGGGATGGGGGTTGAAGTGGCCAACCTGTTTGCTCCGGTCCTCCGCCGCTTTCTTATCCGCCTCAGCTTGTTCAGCTCGGTCCAAGGCATTCTCCTTGTCCAGCTTCAACATCTGCATCTTCTTCTTGATGGCGTCCATGGCTGCTGCTTTGTTTGCAGAGGGCTAAGACAAAATATATATCAAAAGTGAGGAGAGAGGGAGTGCGGAAAGGCTGCGAGGAGGGAGAGAGACCGAGCTGATCCAGGAGTTAAGCTGAAGTGCACCGAATCGAGTCCCGGCCTGAGAAATATGTTCCTCTCAGGGCAGATTGAATTCCTTGGGACATTTAATACTTTTTTGGAAGCAGTCGGAGTTTCTCCCTACCCTATGGCCAATCTTGCTCCTGCATCAGCCCTTTGATTCGTTGCTGGGGAACATTTGACTTGCAGCATCACCGTATATGGGGAGTTAGTGCGGACACGTTCATCCGTCAGCACAATTCCATCAGCTTTCAGTGTGCGGAGCAGCTTCACCCGGGACAGAGAGAGAGATAACCCACCCCACACCAACACAGCACCCACCCCAACACCCTCCCGGCACACACCCCAACATCCTCCCCAGCACCCAACACAGCACCCAACACAGAACCCACCCCACACCAACACAGCACCCACCCCAACACCCTCCCGGCACACACCCCAACACCCTCCCCAGCACTCAACACAGCACCCACCCAAACACCCACCCCAGCACCCAACACAGCACCCAACATAGCACCCACCCAAACACCCACCCCAGCACCCAACACAGCACCCACCCCAGCACACAACACAACACCCACCCCAGCATCCAACACAGCACCCTCCCCAGCTCCCACACCAGCACCCAGCCCAGCGCCCATCCCAAAACCCACACCAACACCGTCCCCAGCATCCACTCCAAGACTCACCCCAACACCCACCCCAACAACCTCCCCAACACCCACCCCAACACCCTCCCCAACACCCTCCCCAACACCCACCCCAACACCCTCCCCAACACCCACTCCAACACCCATTCCAGCACCCAACACAGCACCCACCCCAACACCCACCCCAGCACCCACCCCAACAACCTCCCCAACACCCTCCCCAACACCCAACCAACACCCACTCCAACACCCTCCCCAACACCCACTCCAACACCCACCCCAGCACCCACCCCAACAACCTCCCCAACACCCATCCTCAACACCTTCGCCAATACCCACCCCAGCACCCAGCCCAACACCCACCCCAACACCCACCCCAACACCCACCCCAACACCTACCCCAACACCCACCCCAACACCTTCGCCAATACCCACCCCAACACCCACCCCAGCACCCAGTCCAACACCCACCCCAGCACCCACCCCATCACCCACCCCAACACCCACCCCATCACCCACCCCAACAGCCTTCCCAACACCAACCCCAACACCCACCCCAGCACCCACCCCGGCACCCACACCAACATCCACCCCAGCACCCACCCCAGCACCCACCCCAACACCCACCCCAGCACCCACCCCAACACCCATCGCAACATCCACCCCAACACCGACCCCAGCACCCATCCCAACACCCACCCCAGCACCAACCCAACATAAAACCCAGCACCCACCTAAACACCCACCAAAACACCCACCCCAACAACCACCCAGGCACCCAGCCCAACACCCTCCCCAGCACACTGAAAGAACAAAGAACAGTACAGCATAGGAAACAGGCCCTTTGGCCCTCCAAGCCTGTGCCGCTCCTTGGTCCAACTAGACCAATCGTTTGTATCCCTCCATTCCCAGGCTGCTCATGTGACTATCCAGGTAAGTCTTAAACGATGTCAGCGTGCCTGCCTCCACCACCCTACTTGGCAGCGCATTCCAGGCCCCCACCATCCTCTGTGTAAAAAAGCACACCCGAACACCAACCCCAGCACCGAACACAGCACCCACCTCAACATCCACCCAAGCACCCACCCCAACACCCTCCCAAACATAAAACCACGACATCCACCGCAACACCCACCCCAACACCCACCCCAACACCCATCCCAACAACCACCCCAATACCCTCCCGAGCACCCACCACAACACCCTTCCCAACACCCACCCCAACATCCACCCCAACACCCACCCCAAACCCACCCTAACACACAACCCAACACCCTCTCCAACACCCGCCCCAAAACCCACCCCAACACCCACCCCGGCACCCACACCAACACCCACACCAGCACCCACCTCAGCACCCATCCCAGCATCCATCCCAACACACACCCCAACGCCCACCCCAACATCCTCCCCAGCACTCACCCCAACACCCTTCCCAACACCCACCCCAACACCCACCAAACCACCCACCCAACACCCTGTCCAATACCCACCCCAGCACCCAACCCAACACCCACCCCAACACCTCCCAACATACACCCCAACACCCTCCAAAACACCCAGCCCAACACCCTCCCCAACACCCATCCCAACATCCTTCTCAACACCCTCCCCAACACCCACCTCAACATCCAACCCAACACCCACACCAAACTCATCCTAACACCCACCCCAACACCTACACTGGCACCCATGCCAGCACCCACACCAACACCCACCCAGCACCCACCCCCAACACCCTCCCCAATACCCACTCCAACAACCACCCCAGCACCCAGCCCAACACCCTCCCCAACACCCTCCCCAAAACCCACCCCAGAACCCACCCAACACCCACCCCACTACCCACCCCAACACCCACCAAAACACCCACCCCAGCACTCACCCCAACACCCACCTTTTCACCCATCCCAACACCCATCCCAACACCCACCCCAGCACCCACCAAAACACCCACCCCAGCACCCACCAAAACACCCATCCCAACACCCATGCCAACATGGAGATTGCCGAGCCTTTGGCTTTGATCTTTGTGTCGTCATTGTCCACAGGAACAGTCATGATGTGGAGATGCCGGCGTTGGACTGGGGTAAACACAGTAAGAAGTTTAACAACACCAGGTTAAAGTCCAACAGGTTTATTTGGTAGCAAAAGCCGCACAAGCTTTTGAAGCTCTAAGCCCCTTCTTCAGGTGAGTGGGAATTCTGTTCACAAACAGAGTTTATAAAGACACAGACTCAATTTACATGAATAATGGTTGAAATGCGAATACTTACAACTAATCAAGTCTTTAAGAAACAAAACAATGGGAGTGGAGAGAGCATCAAGACAGGCTAAAAAGATGTGTATTGTCTCCAGACAAGACAGCCAGTGAAACTCTGCAGGTCCACGCAACTGTGGGCGTTACAAATAGTGTGACATGAACCCAATATCCCGGTTGAGGCCGTCTGCGTGTGTGCGGAACTTGGCTATCAGTTTCTGCTCAGCGACTCTGCGCTGTCGTGTGTCGCGAAGGCCGCCACAGGAACAGTGCCAGGAGACTGGAGGATAGCAAACGTTGTCCCCTTGTTCAAGAAGGGGAGTAGGGACAACCCTGGTAATTATAGACCGGTGAGCCTTACTTTTGTTGTGGGCAAATTTTGGAAAGGATTTTACGAGAAAGGAATAATTTGATTAGGGATAGTCAGCACGGTTTTGTGAAGGGTAGGTCGTGCCTGACAAACCTTATCGAGTGCTTTGAGAAGGTGACCAAAGAGGTGGATGAGGGTAACGCGGTTGATGTGGTGTATATGGATTTCAGCAAAACGTTTGATAACGTTCCCCATGGTAAGCTTTTGCAGAAAATACGGACACATGGGATTGAGGGTGATTTAGTGGTTTGGATCAGGAATTGGCTAGCTGTAAGAAAACAGAGGGTGGTGGTTGATGGGAAATATTCATCCTGGAGTTCAGTTACTAGTGGTGTACCGCAAGGATCTGTTTTGGGGCCACTGCTGTTTGTCATTTTTATTAATGACCTGGATGAGGGTGTAGAAGGATGGGTTAGTAAATTTGCGGATGACACTAAAGTCGGTGGAGTTGAAGACAGTGCGGAGGGAAGTGGTAGGTTACAGAGGGACATAGATAAGCTGCAGAGCTGGGCTGAGAGGTGGCAAATGGAGTTTAATGTGGAAAAGTGTGAGGTGATTCACTTTGGAAGGAGTAACAGGAATACAAAGTACTGGGCTAATGGTAAGATACTTGGTAGTGTGGATGAACAGAGGAATCTGGGTGTCCATGTGCATAGATCCCTGAAAGTTGGCACCCAGGTTGATAGGATTGTTAAGAAGGCGTAGGGTGTGTTAGCTTTTATTGGTAGAGGGATTGAGTTTCGGAGCCAGGAGGTCATGCTGCAACTGTACAAAACTCTGGTGCGGCCGCACTTGGAGTATTGCGTACAGTTCTGGTCGCCATATTATAGGAAAGATGTGGAACTGTTGGAAAGGGTGCAGAGGAGATTTACCAGGATGTTGCCTGGTATGGTGGGAAAATCGTATGAGGAAAGGCTGAGGGGCTTGAGGTTGTTTTCGTTAGAGAGAAGAAGGTTAAGAGGTGACTTAATAGAGGCATACAAGATGATCAGAGGATTAGATAGGGTGAATAGTGAGAGCCTTTTTCCTCGGATGGTGATGGCTAACACGAGGGGACATAGCTTTAAATTGAGGGGTGAGAGATATAGGACAGATGTTAGAGGTAGATTCTTTACTCAGAGAGTAGTAAGGGCGTGGAATGCCCTGCCTGCAGCAGTAGTGAACTCGTCAACATTAAGAACATTCAAATGGTTATTGGATAAACATATGGATGATATTGGAATAGTGTAGATTAGAGGGGCTTTAGATCGGTTTCATTGGTCGGCGCAACATCGAGGGCTGAAGGGACTGTACTGCGCTGTAATGTTCTATGTTCTATGTTCTAACACCCACCCCTAACACCCTCCCCAATACCCTCCCAACACCCAACCCAACACCCACCCCAATACCCTCCCCAGCACCCTCCCCAACACCCTCTACAAAACCCTCCCCAACACCCTCCCCAACACCCTCCCCAACACCCACCCCAAAAACCACCCCAAAACCCTCCCCAACACCCACCCCAATACCCACCCCAACACCCTCCCCAAAACCCTCCCCAACACCCTCCCCAACACCCACCCCAGCACCCATCCCTACACCCACCCCAGCACCCACCCAACACCCTCCCCAGCACCTTCCCCAGCACCCAACCAAGCACCCGCCCCACACCCTCCCCAACACCTTCCTCAACACCCAACCAAGCACCCATCCAGCACCCACCCCAACATCCACCCCAACATCCACCCTAACACCCACCCCAACACCCTCCCAACACCCAACCCAACACCCTCCCCAACACTCACCCCAACAACCACCAAAACACCCACCACAGCACCCTGCAGAGCACCCACCCCAACACCCACCCCAATACCCACCCCAGCACCCACACCAGCACCCATCCCAATACCCACCTCAGCACCCACCCAATACCGACCCCAACACCCTCCCCAGCACCCAACCAAGCACCCACCCCACACCCTCCCCAACACCTTCCTCAACACCCAACCAGCACCCACCTCAGCACCCTCCACAACATCCACCCCAGCATCCACCTTAACACCCACCTCAACACCTTCCCCAACACCCTCCCCAACACCCACCCCAACACCCACCCCAACACCCTCCCCAATACCCTCCCCACCACCCAACCTAGCACCCACCCCAGCACCCACCCCAACACCCACCCCAGCACCCATTCCAATACTCACCCTAACACCCACCCTGACACCCACCCCAACTCCTACCCCAACACCCATCCCACATCCACCACAACACCGACCCCAACATCCAACCCAACCCCCACCCCCGACACCCACCCCAACACCCTCCCCAACATCCACTCCAACACCCTCCCCAACATCCACCCCAAACCCACCCCAGCACCCACCCCAACACCCTCCCCAACACCCACCGCAGCACCCAACACAGCACCCTTCCCAACACCCACCCAAAACCTCCAACACCCACCCCATCAGCCCGATCACCCTCCCAACTTCACCCCAGACATAGAGAGAGCAAAGACAGCCAGGCCCCCACTGCCACCCTCCCCAATACCCTGACACCCCTCCACAATAACCCTTCCTGATACCCCTCCCCAATATCCCTCCCTGATACCCTTCCCCAATACCCATCCCTGATACCCCTCCCCAATACCCCTCCACAATATCTCTCCCCAATACCCCTCCCTGTTACCCTTCCCCAATATATCTCCCCAATACCTCTCCCCAATACCGCTCCCCAATACCCTTCCATCACCCCAATTCCCCTTTCCAATACCTCCATCACCCCCAACGTCCACCACATTACCCACCTATTTGATTTGATTTGACTTTTAATTATTATTATCACAAGTGTACAGTGAAAAGTATTGTTTCTTGTGCGCTATACAGACAAAACATACTGTTCATAGAGTACATTTAGGAGAAGGAAAGGAGAAAGTGCAGAATGTAGTGTTACAGTCATAGCCAGGGTGTAGAGAAAGATCAACTTAATATAAGATAGATCCATTCAAAAGTCTGATGGCAGCAGGGAAGAAGCTGTTCTTGAGTCAGTTGGTGTGTGTCCTCAGACTTTTGTTTCTTTTTCCCGATGGAAGAAGGTTGAAGAGAGAATGTCCGGGGTGCGTGGGACTTTTGATTATGCTGGCTGTTTTTCCGAGGCACCCCAATTATTCCCATCAGTTCCATCACCCAACCCATCTCACTACCCCCATCCCCAATATCATCTCATGTGCCCTGAAACCCAATGCCCATCCCCACCCCCATTTCCCAACACCACTGAGTCACCTCTTGCCACCCCAGCCCCTCCCTGCTCCATACCCAGGAGCCTCGCATCTCAAAATTGGACGTAACTCACACTCACCCCAATTACCCTCTCCCAATGGTATATAAAATGGATTTTAGTGCCCAGAACCTCAATCACTCCCCAGGGCCATTGCAGTCCCCACATCCCAGTAAAGCAGCAAAAAAACTCTCCCCCCACCCATCACTGTGCTGTCTGTGCCCACTAGCCCACAAGTTACAGGAAGTGTCTGTTCAGCCTTGGGCACCGGTTGCCTCATCCCCTCTACTCGAGGGTACAGACTGCACCCCATCTATTCGGGGGAACAGACTGTATCTCCTCTACCCAAAGGAACAGACTGGACCCTCTCTGCTCTGTTTACAGAATAGACACTCTGTGTCCCTGGTACAGACTCAATCCACTGTGCCCTAAGTACAGACAGATCCCTCTGTGCCCAAATACAGACAGATCACTCTGTGCCTCAAGTACGGACAGATCCCTCTGTGCCCCGAGTACAGACAGATCCCTCTGTGCCCCGAATACAGACAGATCACTCTGTGCCCCGAGTGCAGACAGATCCCTCTGTGCCCTAAGTACAGACAGATTCCTCTGTGCCCCGAATACAGACAGATCACTCTGTGCCCCAAGTACACACAGATCCCTCTGTGCCCCAAATATAGACCGATCCCTCTGTGCCTCAAGTACGGACAGATCCCTCTGTGCCCCGAGTACAGACAGATCCCTCTGTGCCCTAAGTACAGACAGATTCTTCTGTGCCCCGAATACAGACAGATCCCTCTGTGCCTCAAGTACGGACAGATCCCTCTGTGCCCCGAGTACAGACAGATCCCTCTGTGCCCTAAGTACAGACAGATTCTTCTGTGCCCCGAATACAGACAGATCCCTCTGTGCCTCAAGTACGGACAGATCCCTCTGTGCCCTGAGTACAGACAGATCACTCTGTGCCTCAAGTACGGACAGATCCCTCTGTGCCCTGAGTACAGACAGATCACTCTGTGCCTCAAGTACGGACAGATCCCTCTGTGCCCTGAGTACAGACAGATCCCTCTGTGCCCCGAATACAGACAGATCCCTCTGTGCCCTGAGTACATACAGATCACTCTGTGCCCTGAGTACAGACTGGACCCTGTGTGTCTCCGGTACAGACCGAACCCTCTGTGCCCCAGGTACAGACTGAACCCCTTGTGCACTATGGTAAAGTTTCTGAAATAAACATAATTTCAGCAACAGTTCCATGTCTTATAACACACACATCCATGTAGAATATATAGTTCACAGCGACCAAATGACCAAGTTGAATTTTAGCAATGCGTTGTATCAATGTTGTTGGGTGTACTGAGACTGCAATGACCTTTTCATTGCTTAATGCATTTCTCAAGTACTTTCAAGCTGTTTGACTTCCCCTGTGAGCTGGTACTGACACAGAACGACATCAACACATCTCGTAATATTAACTGAGAGGCAATCTCCATGGTCTACAAGTGAGTTTCCATCTTATGCAGAGAGAGTGGATACAGGATACTTCTTGGAGGGTATTTGACTCCGTGTACAGGGCTCTCTTGGGTGTAATAATCTGAACAGGAGCTTTAAGAGTCAGTTCTTTACACAGGCTGCATATGTCCTGGCTCTGAAACTGCCTCTGACCCACTGGATAGATATATAAAGTGAAAGGAGGGAACTAGTAGTCAGCAGAACTGCTTGGAGCCTCTGATCAAGTTGCTGTCAGATGTGGTTAGCAATCGACCCGATTTGTTTTTATACCAGCGAGTTTGAAAAATGTTCAAATAAATGAAGTCATCTTTTTGAAGTCCCATGGTATGGGTTAGAGGGACACCAAATCAACCCCTTTCTAAACTTGCCATCGCAATACAGATTTCACAAAAACTCCTCTCTTTCACAATGCTGAAATGGAGCCTTGTCCCAGGCAAGCATTCCGGAAAATCTGAGTCATCCAGAAAAAAGAACTTACCAAAATAAACTTAACCAGAGAGAACCTCTTTGGCAGCCTGGCACTGCTATTTTTTTATTTAAGTTAACTGAGACAACAGAGACACAAGTTCAGTACTTCAAATATGCCAATTGAACTATAATATTGTTGGACAATCTAAGCCAAGTCCTACCTCTTAATCAATATTTTTCAATCGATCCTGTTAGTTGTAAATTGCGTTTTACTCATTGGGAAATCTGGGTACAATCTTATTTATTGTTGTCTGATCTTATCAGTTCAGTTCTTGCTATTGAACTGAGTGTCAGTGGATAGAGCATTCACCTCTGGGATGTAAGATGGTGCATTCAAGCCTCACTCCAGAGGTTTGATCACATTATCTAGGCTGACACTCCTGCATTGTGGGAGTTGACATCTTTCCAAAGAAACACTGTCCTCCCTCTCAGATAGATGGAAAATATCCCATGGGTCAATTCAGAGAAACACAGGGCAGTCTCCCAGTGTCCTAGCCAATATTCAACCCTTAATCAACATCACTGAAACAGACTATTCAGTCACTGGGCTGAATTCTTTTTGTTTAGTTGCAATGGGCGGGTCTCTGACCCTGAAACACATGGATCAGCAACTTCTGGCTCCACTCCTGAGGGACAAGGTTTAAAGGAGATGTACAAGGCAAGTTTTTTTACACAAAGGGTGGTGGATGTCTGGAACTCGCTGCTGGGGGAGGTAGTGGAAGCAGAAACGATAGTGACTTTTAAGGGGCGTCTTGACAAATACATGAATAGGATGGGAAAAGATGGGTGCACTCCCTGGAAGGGTAGACGGTTCTAGTTCAGTCGGGCAGCATGGTCGGTGCAGGGTTGGAAGCCGAAGATCCTGTTACTGTGCTGTAATTTTTCTGGTCTTTCTTTGTTCTTTAAGCTATTAGACGCAATTGTCTAATGGAGGATCGGGGGAAGTGAGGGTGGGGATGAGGTGAGAGAGAGAGAGAATTGTTACCACCAGGGTCCTCTCACCTGCTGTGTCCAGTTTGCCATCTAAACCAATCCCTGTGGTCAGACCTGCTCTCTTCATTCTGATCTTCCTCTGGCCAGAATCCTCCACCATCAACCTTTCCATCACTCCTCCCATCACCCAACCCTTCTGAACCCTCCCTCTAGGGTAGCGATCTCTGGACTACTCCCAGTGCCACGTGTTAGTGAGGCTAGGAACAGGGAGATTGTACAGCTGAACGCGTGGCTAAAGGACTGGTGCAGGAGGGAGGGTTTCAAATTCGTGGATCACTGGGAAGTCTTCAAGAGAGGATTGCACCTGTACAAGAAGGACGGGTTACACCTAAACTGGAGGGGCACAAATATCCTAGCTGGGAGTATTGCTAGTGTGATTCGGGTGGGTTTAAACTAATGTGGCAGGGGGGTGGGGATCAGAACAATAGGTCAATAAGCATAGAGGTTGGGGACGAGGTTGGGGCCAAGACAAGGCTATCTAAGAGGAAGAGCATTCTGGGGAGGATGACCTCAGTGGGCCTGGAGGTCTGGAGTGCATCTGCTTCAATGCAAGGAGCGTCACGGGCAAGACAGGCGAGCTTAGAGCCTTAATGCTTGCACGGAACTTAGATGTGGTTGCAGTGACGGAGACTTGGTTAAAAGAAGGACAGGACTGGCAGCTGAATATTCCGGGGTATAAGTGTTTTAGGCGAGACAGAGGAGGGGCTAGGAGTGGTCGGGGAGTCGCAATGCTGGTTAGAGAGCATATTACAGTAGTACGGAGGGTGGACAATTTAGAAGGGTCAGGTAACGAGTCACTGTGGGTGGAGCTCGGAAACAGGAAGGGCGCAGTCACTATGCTGGGGGTATACTACAGGCCTCCCAACAGCCCACAGGAAGTTGAGGAACGGATATGTAAGGAGACTCTGGACAGGTGCAGAAAAAATAGGGTTGTTGTAGTGGGAGACTTTAATTTCCCTTGTATAGACTGGAAATCGCTTAGGGCTGGGGGCCTGAACGGGGAAGAATTTATAAAATGCGTACAGGAAGGTTCTTTGGAACAATATGTTGACAGTCCAACTAGAGAGGGGGCTATTCTGGACCTAGTACTGGGGAATGAGCTCGGTCAGGTCATCAAAGTTTCAGTAGGGGAACATGTGGCAAATAGTGACCACAATTCTGTAAACTTTAGGATAGTGATGGAAAAAGATGAGTGTTTCCCCTATGGGTAAGGTGCTGAATTGGGGGAAGGCTAACTACAGCCGGGTTAGGCAGGATTTGGTGGCTGTTGATTGGGAGAGGCTGTTCGAGGGTAAATCCACATCTGGCATGTGGGAATCTTTTAAGGAGCAGTTGATAGGACTGCAGGACAGGCATGTGCCTGTAAAGAGGAAGGATAGGAAAGGTAGGATTCGAGAGCCGTGGATAACCAGTGAAATTGTGGGTCTAATCAAAAAGGAAAAGAGGCATACATGAGGTCCAGGCAGCTAAAAACAGATGGAGCACAGTAGGAATACAGAGAAAGTAGAAAAGAACTCAAACAGGGAGTTAGAAGGGCAAAAATGGGTCACAAAATGTCCTTGGCAGACAGGATTAAGGAGAATCCTAAGGCATTTTATACATACGTTAGGAACAAGAGGGTTGTTAGGGAAAGAATCGGACCTCTCAGGGACAAAGGAGGGAAATTATGCTTAGAACCAAAGGAAGTAGGAGAGATCCTAAACGAATACTTTGCATCAGTATTCACAAAGGAGAGGGACATGTTGACTGGTAGTGTCTCAGAGAGATGTGTTGACCCGTCAGAAAAAATCTCAATTACAAGGGAGGAAGGGTTAGGTTTTTTAGGAAACATTAAGACAGACAAATCCCCAGGCCCAGATGGCATCTATCCTAGACTCCTCAGGGAGGCAAGAGATGAAATTGCTGGGCCTCTAACAGAAATCTTTGTCTCTTCACTGGACACAGGTGAGGTCCCAGAGGATTGGAGGATAGCAAATGTGGTCCCGTTATTTAAGAAGGGTAGCAAGGATAACCTGGGTAATTATAGGCCGGTGAGCTTGACGTCCATGGTAGGGAAATTGTTGGAGAAGATTCTTAGAGATAGGATATATGTGCATTTAGAACTGAATAATCTCATTCGCAATAGACAGCACGGTTTTGTATGAGGGAGGTCATACCTCAAAAATTTGGTTGAGTTTTTTGAGGAGGTGACAAAAACGATTGACGAGGGAAGGGCCATGGATGTCACCTATATAGATTTTAGTAAAGCGTTTGACAAGGTCCCTCATGGCAGGCTGGTGCAAAAGGTTAAATCTCATGGGATAAAAGGTGAGCTAGCTAGATGGGTGGAGAACTGGCTTAGCCATAGAAGTCATGATGTGGAGATGCCGGCGTTGGACTGGGGTGAACACAGTAAGAGTTTTATCAACACCAGGTTAAAGTCCAACAGGTTTATTTAGTAGCAAATACTATAAGCTTTCGGAGCGCTGCTCCTTCGTCGAGGGAGAGCACATTTCCACTCCATCTGACGAAGGAGCAGCGCTCCGAAAGCTTATGGCATTTGCTACCAAATAAACCTGTTGGACTTTAACCTGGTGTTGTTAAAACTCTTACTGTGTTAGCCATAGAAGACAGAGGGTAACAGTGGAGGGGTCTTTTTCCGGTTGGAGGTCTGTGACTAGTGGTGTTCCGCAGGGCTCTGTACTGGGACCTCTGCTGTTTGTGATATATATAAATGATTTGGAGGAAGATGTAGCTGGTGTGATCAGTAAGTTTGCGGACGACACAAAGATTGCTGGAGTTGCGGATAGTGCTGAACATTGTCAGAGAATACAGCAGGATATAGATAGGCTGGAACATTGGGCGGAGAAATGGCAGATGGAATTTAATCCAGATAAATGCGAAGTGATGCATTTCAGTGGATCTAATGTAAAGGGGAGCCATACAATAAATGGCAGAACCATCAGGAGTATAGACACACAGAGGGACCTGGGTGTACAAGTCCACAGATCCTTAATGGCAGCACAGGTGGAGAGGGTGGTTAAGAAGGCATATGGCATGCTTGCCTTTATTGGACGGGGCATAGAATATAAAAGTTGGCATATGATGTTGCGGATGTATAGAACGTTGGTTAGGCCACATTTGGAATACTGCGTCCAGTTCTGGTCGCCACACAGCCAGAAGGACGTGGAGGCTTTGGGGAGAGTACAGAAAAGGTTTACCAGGATGTTGCCTGGTATGAAGGGTCTTAGCTATGAGGAGAGATTGGGTAAACTGGGGTTGTTCTCCCTGGAAAGACGGAGGATGAAGGGTGACCTAATAGAGGCATATAAATTATGAATGGCATAGATAGGGTGAACAGTGGGAAGCTTTTTCCCAAGTCGGAGGTGATGAACACAAGGGGTCACGGGTTCAAGGTGAGGGGGGCAAGGTTCAACACAGATGTCAGGGGGACGTATTTTACACAGAGGGTGGTGGGGGCCTGGAATGCGCTGCCAAGCAAGATGATTGAGGCGGACACGCTGGGATCGTTTAAGACTTATCTAGATAGCCACATGAACAGACTGGGAATAGAGGGATACAAATGAATGGTCTAGTTGGGCACATGTGCGGCACAGGCTTGGAGGGCCGAAGGGCCTGTTCCTGTGCTGTATTGTTCTTTGTTCTTTGTTCTCACTGCTCTCCATTCTCCATCTCTGGCCTGGTTCCAAAAGCGTACCTTCCTGCCAGCCTCTCAATCTAGCTCACTATTGCAGGCTAGCAAAACCAATGTGAAGCAGGTTGTGCTGTTAAATGCCACTTCAGCGGAACCTGAGGAAAACTCATTCTTAAATACAATGGAAAAAACAAATTTTGATATCACCAAGAGACAGCAGGTTTAAACATAGCAAATTTGACTATACTGTTGTCAGTAGTAACGATCAAATGCCTAAAGTGTCACCTAACTTTAAAAACCAGGCAGGGTGTAAAATAGCCTGAGCCTGCCAGTTTCCCATTGGGTTGGGAAGAGGAGGGATAAAGCTGCAATGAGTTGTATACAAAGCCACCATTATTCCTGTCCAGGATGGAGCTGGTTGGTTAATTCCACCATCAATGCTGCAGACTACACTGCTGTAAATAATTGGGATTGATTTTAGGTAAATCATTTGTATGTAACTATCCTCCACTAACTGCATTTTTCTGGGGAACTAATTCTGCTTTTATCAGGGGACTCTGCTGTAGTTTCCATCACAAGTTCTGTTACCCTAGGTTGTAAAGACTTCTTAAAAAGTAGACTCTGTATACTGTTTGCTGTTTATAGAAGTCATGTTTACTGAATAAATATCTTTTGTTTTTTATGATAGAACCATAGAGTCCCTACAGTGCAGAAAGAGGCCATTCAGCCCATCAAGTTTGCACTAACTCATCCCACCTAGGCCCTCCCCTCTGCCCTATCCCCGTAACCCTGCGTATTTACCATGGCTAATCCACCTACCTTGCACATCTTTGGACTGTTTGATGTGAGTTCTTCCCTATGTCCCCCCCACTCCCCCGCTCTACCTTCAAGTCATTGGCTGACACAGAGTTGTCAACAGACAGAGAGGCAATGGGCCATAATTTTGTGGCTCCCCAACAAAGGATTTGGGGGTGTACCCCAAAGATGTGCTGGGAAATTCCTACAAGTTCCCACATCAGGGTTTATCTAACAATTGTCCAGCAGTGTTAACTTCACCTGGGCAATTGCGCTGGGCTGGGAACCATCTGACAAAGCGATTCAAATTTCTAATTTCAAATGATTCTGGAATTGGTGACCACCAGACAGAGCAAGAGGACGAAGCAGGCAGTGCAGGAATCTCCTATGGCTATTCCCCTACAAAACAGACAGACCGTTTTGGATACTGTTAGGGGGGAATGGCTAGCAGGGGAAAGCAGTAGCAGCCCAATTCGTTGCACCATGGTTGGCTCTGCTGCACAGGGGAGGAGTAAAAGGTGAGAGAATACGTTAGTTATATAGGGGGATAGATAGGCATTTCTGTGGCCACAAATAAGAATCTACGATGGTAACTTGCCTCCTTGGTGGTAGGGTCAAGGATGTCTCGGAGCAGTTACAGGACTTTCTGGAGGGGGAGGGTGAACAGCTAGTGATTGTGGTACACATTGGTGCCAATGACATAGGTAAAAAATAAATGAAGTCCTAAAAGCAGTATATGGGAGTTGAGCAGTAAGTTGAAAAGTCGGACCTCAAAGGTAGCGATCTCAGGATTACTACCAGTGCCATGTGCTAGTCAGAGTAGAAACAGCAGGATATATCGGATGAATACATGGCTGAAGAGAAGGTGTCATGGGGAGGGTTTCAGATTCCTGGGACATTGGGACTGGTTCTGGGGGAGGTGGGACTGGTACAAACAAGATGTGTTATACCTGGGCAGGACCAGGACTGATATCCTAGGAGGAGTATTGCTGGAGTGATTGGGGAGGGTTTAAACTAAAATGGCAGGGGGATGGGAACCTATGCAAGGAGTCAGAGGAGGTGGAATCAAGGACAAGAACAAAAAATAATAAGGAGAACAAGAAAAGTGATAGGCAGAGAAACCAAGGACCAGAATCAAATGAGGCCACGCATAGCATTCGCAATAAAGTGGATGAATTAGTCGCGCAAATAGATGAAAATGGGTATGATACAGTCGGGATTATGGAGACATGACTGCAGGGTGACCAGGATGGGAACTGAACATCCAGGGGTCTTCAGTATTTAGAAAGGATGAGACAAAAAGGAAAAGGTGATGGAGCTGCATTGCTGGTTAAAGAGGAAATTAACGCAATAGTGAGAAAAGATATTAGCTCTGATGATGTGGAATCTACATGGGTGAAGCTGAGAAGCACTAAGGGACAAAAAATATTAGACTCCAAACCTGTAGTGGCGCTGTTGGAAATGGCTTTAAACAGGAAATTAGAGGTGCACGTGATAAAGGAACATTTATAATTATAGAACATAGAACATAGAACATAGAACATTACAGCGCAGAACAGGCCCTTCGGCCCACGATGTTGCACCGACCAGTTAAAAAAAAAAAAAACTGTGACCCTCCAACCTAAACCAATTTCTTTTCGTCCATGAACCTATCTACGGATCTCTTAAACGCCCCCAAACTAGGCGCATTTACTACTGATGCTGGCAAGGCATTCCAATCCCTCACCACCCTCTGGGTAAAGAACCTACCCCTGACATCGGTTCTATAACTACCCCCCCTCAATTTAAAGCCATGCCCCCTCGTGCTGGATTTCTCCATCAGAGGAAAAAGGCTATCACTATCCACCCTATCTAAACCTCTAATCATCTTATATGTTTCAATAAGATCCCCTCTTAGCCGCCGCCTTTCCAGCGAAAACAATCCCAAATCCCTCAGCCTCTCCTCATAGGATCTCCCCTCCATACCAGGCAACATCCTGGTAAACCTCCTCTGCACCCTCTCCAAAGCCTCCACATCCTTCCTGTAATGTGGGGACCAGAACTGCACACAGTACTCCAAGTGCGGCCGCACCAGAGTTGTGTACAGTTGCAACATAACGCTACGACTCCTAAATTCAATCCCCCTACCAATAAACGCCAAGACACCATATGCCTTCTTAACAACCTTATCTACTTGATTCCCAACTTTCAGGGATCTATGCACACATACACCTAGATCCCTCTGCTCCTCCACACTATTCAAAGTCCTCCCGTTAGCCCTATACTCAACACATCTGTTATTCCTACCAAAGTGAATTACCTCACACTTCTCCGCATTAAACTCCATCCGCCACCTCTCGGCCCAACTTTGCAACCTGTCTAAGTCTTCCTGCAAACTACGACACCCTTCCTCACTGTCTACCACACCACCGACTTTGGTGTCATCAGCAAATTTGCTAATCCACCCAACTATACCCTCATCCAGATCATTAATAAATATTACAAACAGCAGTGGCCCCAAAACAGATCCCTGAGGTACACCACTTGTAACCGCACTCCATGATGAATATTTACTATCAACCACCACCCTCTGTTTCCTATCCGCTAGCCAATTCCTGATCCAATTTCCTAGATCACCCCCAATCCCATACATCTGCATTTTCTGCAGAAGCCTACCATGGTGAACCTTATCAAACGCCTTACTAAAATCCATATATACCACGTCCACTGCCTTGCCCCCATCCACCTCCTTGGTCACTTTCTCAAAAAACTCAATAAGGTTAGTAAGGCACGACCTACCTGCCACAAAACCATGCTGACTATCACCTATCAATTCATTACTCTCCAAATAACTATAAATCCTATCCCTTATAATTTTTTCCAACATCTTGCCGACAACAGAAGTGAGACTCACCGGTCTATAATTCCCGGGGAAGTCTCTGTTCCCCTTCTTAAACAATGGGACAACATTCGCTAACCTCCAATCTTCTGGTACTATACCAGAGGCCAACGACGACCTGAAGATCAGAGCCAGAGGCTCTGCAATCACTTCTCTTGCCTCCCAGAGAATCCTTGGATAAATCCCATCCGGACCAGGGGATTTATCTATTTTCAGACCCTCCAGAATATCCTGCACATCCTCCTTATCAACTGTAATACTGTCTATTCTACTCCCTTGCAACCCAGTGTCCTCCTCAGCTATATTCATGTCCCCTTGCGTGAACACCGAAGAGAAATATTGGTTCAATGCTTCACCAATCTCCTCCGGTTCCACACATAACTTCCCTCTGCCATCTATAACTGGCCCTAAACTTGCCCTAACCAACCTTCTGTTCTTGACATACCTATAGAACGCCTTAGGATTCTCTTTAACCCTATCCGCCAAAGTCTTCTCATGTCCCCTTTTAGCCCTTCTAAGCTCGCTCTTCAACTCCCTCTTAGCCAATCTAAAGCTTTCTAGTGCACTACCCGAGTGCTCACGTCTCATAGAACATAGAACATAGAACATTACAGCGCAGAACAGGCCCTTCGGCCCACGATGTTGCACCGACCAGTTAAAAAAAAAAACTGTGACCCTCCAACCTAAACCAATTTCTTTTCATCCATGAACCTATCTACGGATCTCTTAAACGCCCCCAAACTAGGCGCATTTACTACTGATGCTGGCAGGGCATTCCAATCCCTCACCACCCTCTGGGTAAAGAACCTACCCCTGACATCGGTTCTATAACTACCCCCCCTCAATTTAAAGCCATGCCCCCTCGTGCTGGATTTCTCCATCAGAGGAAAAAGGCTATCACTATCCACCCTATCTAAACCTCTAATCATCTTATATGTTTCAATAAGATCCCCTCTTAGCCGCCGCCTTTCCAGCGAAAACAATCCCAAATCCCTCAGCCTCTCCTCATAGGATCTCCCCTCCATACCAGGCAACATCCTGGTAAACCTCCTCTGCACCCTCTCCAAAGCCTCCACATCCTTCCTGTAATGTGGGGACCAGAACTGCACACAGTACTCCAAGTGCGGCCGCACCAGAGTTGTGTACAGTTGCAACATAACGCTACGACTCCTAAATTCAATCCCCCTACCAATAAACGCCAAGACACCATATGCCTTCTTAACAACCTTATCTACTTGATTCCCAACTTTCAGGGATCTATGCACACATACACCTAGATCCCTCTGCTCCTCCACACTATTCAAAGTCCTCCCGTTAGCCCTATACTCAACACATCTGTTATTCCTACCAAAGTGAATTACCTCACACTTCTCCGCATTAAACTCCATCCGCCACCTCTCGGCCCAACTTTGCAACCTGTCTAAGTCTTCCTGCAAACTACGACACCCTTCCTCACTGTCTACCACACCACCGACTTTGGTGTCATCAGCAAATTTGCTAATCCACCCAACTATACCCTCATCCGAACATAAGCCTCCTTTTTCTTTTTAACCAACAAAGAAACTTTTTTGGTGCACCACGGTTCCCTAGCCCTACCAATTCCTCCTTGCCTGACAGGGACATACCTATCACAGACTCGCAGTAGCTGCTCCTTGAAAAAACTCCACATGTCGGACGTTCCCAGTCCCTGTAATCTCCTAGTCCAACCTATGTTTCCTAATTCTCTCCTAATAGCCTCATAATTACCCTTCCCCCAGCTAAAACCATTGGCCCGAGGTTCATGCCTATCCCTTTCCATCACTAAGGTGAACGTAACCGAATTGTGGTCACTATCACCAAAATGCACACCAACTTCCAAGTCTAGCACCTGGTCTGGCTCATTTCCCAGCACCAGATCCAATATAGCCTCACCTCTAGTTGGCCTGTCTACATACTGAGTCAAAAAACCTTCCTGCACGCTTTGAACAAAAACTGACCCCTCTAACGAGCTAGAGCTATAACAATTCCAGTCAATATTAGTCAAGTTAAAATCCCCCATAACAATTGCCCTATTACTTTCACTCCTAAGCAGGATTGACTCCGCAATCCTTTCCTCAACCTCTCTAGAACTTTTAGGAGGTCTATAAAAGACTCCCAACAGGGTGACCTCTCCTCTCCTATTTCTAATCTCCGCCCATACTACCTCAACAGATAAGTCCTCATCAAACCTCCTCTCTGACACTGTGATACAATCTCTGACCAATAATGCTACCCCTCCCCCTCTTCTACCTCCTTCCCTACTTCGACTAAAACATTTGAACCCCGGGACCTGCAGCATCCATTCCTGCCCCTGCTCTATCCATGTCTCTGAAATAGCCACAACATCGAAGTCCCAGGTACTGATCCACGCTGCAAGTTCACCCACTTTATTGCGAATACTCCTGGCATTGAAGTATACACATTTCAAACCCTGCTCCACCCCACCTCTGCAATGCCGTGCATTGCAGTCCCCATCCATGCATCCCTCACTTTCAGCCCCACTACTCAGGATCCCTCCCCCCCCCCGAATCAGTTTAAACCTCCCTGCATGGCCTTAGCAAATTTACCCCCCAGGATATTGGTCCCCTTCTGATTAAGGTGTAGACCATCCTTCTCATAGAGGTCACACCTTCCCCAGTACGAGCCCCAATTGCTTAAGTACCTGAACCCCTCCCTCCTGCACCATCCCCTCAGCCATGAATTCAAACCTTCCCTCTCCCTATTCCTCTCTAAACTATCCCGTGGTACAGGCAAGAGTCCAGAGATAACCACTCTGTCAGTCTTGGCCTTTAGTTTCCACCCCAACTCCATAAATCCCTGCCTAATATCCCCTTCCCCTATCCTCCCTATGTCGTGTGTCCCCACATGTACAATAACTTGTGGTTTATCTCCCTCCCCCCTAAGAGTCCTGAATACCCTGTCAGACACATCCCGGACCCCAGCCCCTGGTAGGCAACACACCAACCCTGAGTCCCTACCTTTAGTTCCGACCCTCCTATCTGTCTCCTTAATTGTGGAGTCCCCAATCACAAGGCCCAGTCTTTTACAGCCCCTAACCACCTGAGCTTTCTCACTCGGCTCACCCCCAGAGATCTGCTCTCTATGCTCAGTTGATTCCTCCTCAACTGTAGCCTCCAGCACCGAAAACCTATTATGGAGGGGAACCGCCCCAGGGGATTGTCTTCCCGATTGCTTCTTACCCCTCCTCCTGGCATTGACCCAAGCCTCATTTCTAGGAGTTACTATTTCTCTATAACTCCTATCAACTTCCACCTCCGCCTCCCGAATTATGCGGAGTTCCTCTACCTCCCCCTCCAGCTCCTTTACACGCTCCTCCAGAAGCTGCAATCTAATGCACTTCTTACAACTAAAATCTCCTGAAACACTACTGGATTTCCTCACCACATACATCCCACAGGAGATGCAGCATACTGCCTGAACTGCCATCCCTGAAGCCATTACCAGCAAGAAAAAAAGAAAACAAAAAACTTCCCCACACTTCCCCAACTGTCACTCTCCACTGCAGCCCGAGCAGCACTTTTGGGTGACTTTTATCTGCATATAGATTGGACAAATCAAAGTAGTCAAAATACCGTGGAGGAGGAATTCCTGGAGTGTAATGGACGGTTTTCTGGAGCAATACATTGAGGAGACAACTAGAGAGCAGGCCATCTCAGACTGGGTATTGTGAAATGTGAAAGGAATAGCTGGCACAAAAACAGAAAATGCTTGAAAATCTCAGCAGGTCTGATAGCATCTGTGGGGAGAGAATAGAGCCAACGAATAACTGGCAATCTAGCTGTGCGAGATCCCTTGGGATGAACGACCATAACATGATGGAGAGTGACGTAGCTGATTCTGAGATTAGGGTCCTGAATCTTAATAAACGAAGCTACAATGGTATGAGATGCAACTTGGCTATGATAGAACGGGAAATGTTACTTAAAGGGATGACGGTGGATAGGCAATGGCAAACATTCAAGGAATGCATGGGTGAACTGCAACATTTGTTTATTTCTGTCTGGCACAAAAGTGAAACAGGAAAGGCGGCCCAACAATGGCTTACAAGGGAAATTGGCAATAGTATTACATCCAAGGAAGAGGCATACAAATTGGCCAGAAAAAACAACAGAGCTAAGGATTGGGAGCAGTTTAGAATTTAGCAAAGGAGGACAAAGGGACAGATTAAGAAGGGGAAAAGAAGTATGAGAGTAAGCTTGGAGGGAACATAAAAACGGACTGTAAAAGTTTCTATAGGTCTGTGAAGAGAAAAACATTGGTGAAGACAAGTGTAGGTCCCTTACAGTCAGAAATAGGGGAATTTATAATGGGGAACAAATAAATGGCTGACCAACTAAGTTCATACTTTGGTTCTGTCCCTCAAAGGAGGACATAAATAACATACCAGAAATGTACATAGGGTTCAGTGAGAGGGAGAAACTGAAGGAGATCAGAATTAGTAAAGAAAGCGTGTTGGGGAAACTGAAGGGATTCAAGGCCCATAAGTCCCCAGGACCTGATAATCTACAACGCAGAATATTTAAGGAAGCGGCCCTAGAAATAGTGGCTGCATTGGTGGTCATCTTCCAAGATTCTATAGACTCTGGAACAGTTCCTACAGATTGGAGGGTAGCTAATGTAATGCCACTATTTAAAAAGGGAGGTAGAGAGAAAACGGGGAATTTTAGATCAGATGGCCTGACGCCTGTTTTGGGGAAAATGTTAGAATCCAAAGATTTAATAGCAAGTCACTTGGAAAACAGTGGCAGAATTGGACAGAATTAGAACGGATTTATGAAAGGGAAATCATGCTTGACAAATCTACTGGAATTATTTAAGGATGTAACTAGTAGAGTTGATGAGGGGGAGCCAGTCAGTGGATGTGGTTTATTTGGATTTTCAGAAGACTTTTGATAAGATCCAAATAAAAGATTAGCATGTAAAATTAAAGCGTATGGGATTGGCGGTAGTGTCTTGACATCGATAGAAAACAGGCTGGCAGACAAGAACAAAGAGTAGGAATAAACGGGTCTTTTTCCAAATGGCAGGCAGTGACTAATGGGGTAGCTCAGGGATCAGTGCTGGGACCCCAGCTATTCATGACACACATTAATGACTTAGATAAGGGAACTAAATGTAATATCTCCAAATTTGCAGATAACACAAAGCTGGGTGGGAAGGTGAGCTGTGAGGAGGATGCAGAGATCCTTCACTGTGATTTGAACAAGTTGAGTGAGCGGGCAAATACATGGCAGATGCAGTATAATGTAGGTAAATGTGAGGTTATCCACTTTGGTAGCAAACACAGGAAGGCAGATATTTATCTGAATAGCTATAAAGTGATAGAATGTGCAAAGAGACCTGGGTGTCCTTGTACACCAGTCACTGAAGGTGAGCATGCAAGTGCAGCAGGCGGTAAAGATGTCAAATGGTATGTTGGCCTTCATAGCAAGAGGATTCGAATACAGGAGCAGGGATGTTTTGCTACAGTTAATTATACAGGGCCTTGGTGAGGCTATCCTGGAGTATTGTGTGCAGTTTTAGTCTCCTTATCTGAGGAAGAATGTTTTTGCTCTAGAGGGAGTGCACAGAAGGTTTACCAGGCTGTTCCTGGGATGGCGGGACTGATGTATGAGGAGGGATTGCGTCAGCTTGACTTATATTCGCTGGAATTGAGAAGAATGAGGAGGGATCTCAGAGAAACTTATGAAACTCTAATAAGAATAGACAGGGTAGATGCAGGAAGGATGTTCCTGTTGGTGGAGCAGTCCAGCAGAACCAGGGGTCACAGTCTGAGGATACAAGGTAGACTGTTAGGACAGAAATGAGGAGAAATTCCTTCACCCAGAGAGTGGTCAGCCTGTGGAATTTGCTACCACAGAAAATAGTTGAGGCCAAAACATTGAATATTTTCAAGAAGCAGTTCGATACAGCACTTGGGATTATACGATATTGGGGGAAAGGCAGGATCAGGTTATTGGATGATCAGCCATAAGCATAAAATTGGTGGAGCAGGCTCAAAGGGCCGAATGGCCTCCACCTGCTCCTATTTTCTTTGTTTCTTTATCTACTCTCATAGTTAGAAGGAGAAAAAGCACATCTGATGTCAGACCAACCATTCATAAGACCCAGACTGAGCTCTGCACAGTATATTCCCCACATGTCCCAATCAAACACTCCACCCCCATGGTATTCGCAAACCACATGGAATACTCCCCACCTGGCACCCAACCCCATGCCTGGACCCCACCCGATACTCCCTGACCCAAAGAACAAAGAACAAAGAACAATACAGCACAGGAACAAGCCCTTCGGCCCTCCAAGCCCACGCCGCTCCCTAGACCATTCTTTTGTATCCCTCCATTCCCACTCCGTTCATGTGGCTATCTAGATAAGTCTTAAACATTCCCAGTGTGTCCGCCTCCACCACCTTGCCCGACAGTGCATTCCAGGCTCCCACCACCCTCTGTGTAAAATACATCCTTCTGATATCTGTGTTAAACCTCCCCCCCCTCACCTTGAACCTATGACCCTTCGTGAACGTCGCCACCGATCTGGGAAAAAGCTTCCCACCGTTCACCCTATTTATGCCTTTCATAATTTTATACACCTCTATTAGGTCACCCCTCATCCTCCGTCTTTCCAGTGAGAACAACCCCAGTTTACCCAATCTCTCCTCATAACTAAGTCCTTCCATACCAGGCAACATCCTGGTAAACCTCCTCTGCACTCTCTCTAAAGCTTCCACGTCCTTCCGGTAGTGTGGCTACATGCTACACTGTCCTGTTTCCGCACTCCCCCCCCCGCCCCCCAGCCGATCTCCGGACAATTCCTGCCGCCCTACACTACACCCTCTCCCACTGATATCCGGACACCCCTGATATCTGAACTCCAGCTTTTCCCCATGCACTTGCCTTTGAAACTTACCTTTTGAACTCACCTCCTTAATGGCAGCTGGTGCTGTAAAAGCGGGCATGTCCTTCTTCATGCCGTTCTTTTCACACTTCACCACTGGAGCCAGGGACACACTCCCTGAATGAAGAAAGTCGGACGAGACAGGTGTTTTGGAATTTGAGTGTGAGTAAGTCATACGGAGTGGCAAACTACCACTTATTGACACTGCGAGGAAGTTACAGGTCGCTATAAAATAATGGTTAGAACCCTAAAGGGGTGCAGGAGCAGAGTGATCTGGCTGTGTCTGTACACAAATCTGGTTGTGAAATTGGTTAATAAAGCATATGAGATTCTAGGTTTTATAAACAGAGGCATAAAGTATGATGAATGAATGTTCCCGATTCATTGGGGGGAGTCCAGAACTAGCGGGTCATAGTTTGAGGATCAGGGATAGACCTTTTAGGACTGAGGTGAGGAGAAATTTCTTCACCCAGGGAGTGGTGTATGTGTGGAATTCACTCCTACAGAAAGTAGTTGGTGCCAAAACATTGTGTGAGTTCAAGAGGAAATTAGACATAGCTCTTGGCTAAAAGAATCAAGGGCTATGGGGGGAAGAGGGGGATCAGGAGACTGAATTTGATGATCAGCCATGATCATAATGAATGACAGA
Organism: Mustelus asterias; assembly: GCF_964213995.1. Classification (NCBI taxonomy): domain Eukaryota; kingdom Metazoa; phylum Chordata; class Chondrichthyes; order Carcharhiniformes; family Triakidae; genus Mustelus; species Mustelus asterias. The sequence continues at coordinate 24,499,098 of NC_135829.1, read as the reverse complement.
GTAGTCTCGAAGGGCTGGATGGCCTACTCCTGCTTCTAGTTTCTATGGTGCACCTTTATAAATCATTGGTTCAGCCCCAACTGGAGGTGTCCAATTCTGAGGAAGGATGTGAATGCTTTATGGAGAGAGCACAGAAAAGATTTCCCAAATTGGTTCTTGGGATGTGGAGCTTCAGTTACATGGATAGATTGGAGAAGCTGAAGTCATTTTCCCTGGAGAAGAGAAGGTTGAGAGAAGATTTGATCGACGTGTTCAAGATTGTGAGGGGTCTGGACAGGGTGGATAGGGCAAAACTGTTCCCATTGGTGGGAGGATCGAGAACCAGAGGCACAGATTTAAGGTGATTGACAAAGAATCAAACAGCAACATAACAAGAAACCTTTTCACGCAGTGAGTGGCTGGGATCAGGAATGCACTCTCTGAGAGTGTGGTGGAGGTAGATTCACACAGCGAGTGGTTAGGATCTGGAATGCACTGTCTGAGAGTGTGGTGGAGACAGATTCATACAGTGAGTGGTTAGGATCTGGAATGCACTGTCTGAGAGTGTGGTGGAGACAGATTCACACAGTGAGTGGTTAGGATCTGGAATGCACTGTCTGAGAGTGCGGTGGAGACAGATTCACACAGTGAGTGGTTAGGATCTGGAATGCACTGTCTGAGAGTGTGGTGGAGACAGATTCATACAGTGAGTGGTTAGGATCTGGAATGCACTGTCTGAGAGTGTGGTGGAGACAGATTCACACAGTGAGTGGTTAGGATCTGGAATGCACTGTCTGAGAGTGCGGTGGAGACAGATTCACACAGTGAGTGGTTAGGATCTGGAATGCACTGTCTGAGAGTGTGGTGGAGACAGATTCATACAGTGAGTGGCTGGGATCAGGAATGCACTCTCTGAGAGTGTGGTGGAGGTAGATTCACACAGCGAGTGGTTAGGATCTGGAATGCACTGTCTGAGAGTGTGGTGAAGACAGATTCATACAGTGAGTGGTTAGGATCTGGAATGCACTGTCTGAGAGTGCGGTGGAGACAGATTCACACAGTGAGTGGTTAGGATTTGGAATGCACTGTCTGAGAGTGTGGTGGAGACAGATTCATACAGTGAGTGGTTAGGATCTGGAATGCACTGTCTGAGAGTGTGGTGGAGACAGATTCACACAGTGAGTGGTTAGGATCTGGAATGCACTGTCTGAGAGTGCGGTGGAGACAGATTCACACAGTGAGTGGTTAGGATCTGGAATGCACTGTCTGAGAGTGTGGTGGAGACAGATTCATACAGTGAGTGGTTAGGATCTGGAATGCACTGTCTGAGAGTGTGGTGGAGACAGATTCACACAGTGAGTGGTTCGGATCTGGAATGTACTGTCTGAGAGTGTGGCGGAGGTAGATTCACACAGCGAGTGGTTAGGATCTGGAATGTACTCTCTGAGAGTGTGGTGGAGGTAGATTCACACAGCGAGTGGTTAGGATCTGGAATGCACTGTCTGAGAGTGTGGTGGAGACAGATTCATACAGTGAGTGGTTAGGATCTGGAATGCACTGTCTGAGAGTGTGGTGGAGACAGATTCACACAGTGAGTGGTTAGGATCTGGAATGCACTGTCTGAGAGTGCGGTGGAGACAGATTCACACAGTGAGTGGTTAGGATCTGGAATGCACTGTCTGAGAGTGTGGTGGAGACAGATTCATACAGTGAGTGGTTAGGATCTGGAATGCACTGTCTGAGAGTGTGGTGGAGACAGATTCACACAGTGAGTGGTTAGGATCTGGAATGCACTGTCTGAGAGTGCGGTGGAGACAGATTCACACAGTGAGTGGTTAGGATCTGGAATGCACTGTCTGAGAGTGTGGTGGAGACAGATTCATACAGTGAGTGGCTGGGATCAGGAATGCACTCTCTGAGAGTGTGGTGGAGGTAGATTCACACAGCGAGTGGTTAGGATCTGGAATGCACTGTCTGAGAGTGTGGTGAAGACAGATTCATACAGTGAGTGGTTAGGATCTGGAATGCACTGTCTGAGAGTGCGGTGGAGACAGATTCACACAGTGAGTGGTTAGGATTTGGAATGCACTGTCTGAGAGTGTGGTGGAGACAGATTCATACAGTGAGTGGTTAGGATCTGGAATGCACTGTCTGAGAGTGTGGTGGAGACAGATTCACACAGTGAGTGGTTAGGATCTGGAATGCACTGTCTGAGAGTGCGGTGGAGACAGATTCACACAGTGAGTGGTTAGGATCTGGAATGCACTGTCTGAGAGTGTGGTGGAGACAGATTCATACAGTGAGTGGTTAGGATCTGGAATGCACTGTCTGAGAGTGTGGTGGAGACAGATTCACACAGTGAGTGGTTCGGATCTGGAATGTACTGTCTGAGAGTGTGGCGGAGGTAGATTCACACAGCGAGTGGTTAGGATCTGGAATGTACTCTCTGAGAGTGTGGTGGAGGTAGATTCATACAGCGAGTGGTTAGGATCTGGAATGCACTGTCTGAGAGTGTGGTGGAGACAGATTCACACAGTGAGTGGTTAGGATCTGGAATGCACTGTCTGAGAGTGCGGTGGAGACAGATTCACACAGTGAGTGGTTAGGATCTGGAATGCACTGTCTGAGAGTGTGGTGGAGACAGATTCATACAGTGAGTGGCTGGGATCAGGAATGCACTCTCTGAGAGTGTGGTGGAGGTAGATTCACACAGCGAGTGGTTAGGATCTGGAATGCACTGTCTGAGAGTGTGGTGGAGACAGATTCATACAGTGAGTGGTTAGGATCTGGAATGCACTGTCTGAGAGTGTGGTGGAGACAGATTCACACAGTGAGTGGTTCGGATCTGGAATGTACTGTCTGAGAGTGTGGCGGAGGTAGATTCACACAGCGAGTGGTTAGGATCTGGAATGTACTCTCTGAGAGTGTGGTGGAGGTAGATTCATACAGCGAGTGGTTAGGATCTGGAATGCACTGCTTGAGAGTGTGGTGGAGACAGATTCACACAGCGAGTGGTTTGGATCTGGAATGTACTCTCTGAGAGTGTGGTGGAGGTAGATTCACACAGTGAGTGGTTAGGATCTGGAATGTACTCTCTGAGAGTGTGGTGGAGGTAGATTCACACAGCGAGTGGTTAGGATCTGGAATGTACTCTCTGAGAGTGTGGTGGAGGTAGATTCATACAGTGAGTGGTTAGGATCTGGAATGCACTGTCTGAGAGTGCGGTGGAGACAGATTCACACAGTGAGTGGTTAGGATCTGGAATGTACTCTCTGAGAGTGTGGTGGAGGTAGATTCATACAGTGAGTGGTTAGGATCTGGAATGCACTGTCTGAGAGTGCGGTGGAGACAGATTCACACAGTGAGTGGTTAGGATCTGGAATGTACTCTCTGAGAGTGTGGTGGAGGTAGATTCAATCGTGGTCTTCAAAAGAGTAATAATTATCTGAAGAGAAAAACATTGACGGGTTATGGGGAATAAGGATGGGGGCTAGCAAAGTTTCTCTTGCGACGAATTGGTACACTCCCAGAGGGCTGAATGGCCAGTTTTTACACTGTAACCATTCTATGATTCAATTTCATGATTGGATAATTATGCTGTCTCTCATTGAGGTCTTCAAAAGACTATGAAGTTGACGCTCTCTAAAATATTTATTACTATTTCCAACATTAGAACTCAAATTGCCATCCAACTGGCTTCTTCAGTGTATCAGGAGTCGCTGTGGGTTCCAGTTGGATAGCACATCCTCTGGGACCTGATCCACTGGGATATTAAACTAAGACTGGAAATCTCTTCACTTCTAATCCCTGTATGTCTGCAATAAAAGCAGATCTGTTGCCAACTCCGCAGAGATGCACATATACTGAGGAAGGCCATGATCCCTATTAAAGTCATACATTATGATTTATTCTGATTAATTTATGTTTCTGAGAATGTGGACTGTTTATACATCATGTTCCCTGATTCTAAAAGGTGTTCTGCCAACAAGATGACTCACTTTATCCAACGCATCCTTAAGAACTTCACCTTTTTCACGGCATCAAGCAGTGCTGAACACAAACTGAGCACACTGTAACTACCCCACAAAAAAAGTTTAAAATCATTTAGAGTGTAGTTAGAATGCGGAATTTACCTCCATATGGAGTTGAGGTGAATAGATACAGTTAAAGGAAAGCTAGATAAACACGAAGGAGACAGGAATTGAACAATGTGGTAATGCAGTGAGATGAAGTATTGACGTATGACATGTTGGACTGATTGCCTGTTTCTGTGTTGTAATCACAATGTAACTTTATAAACAACTCCATACATCACCTACTTGTAACGAGCGGTTAGACTTGACCTGGTGTGATAGTGTGAAATTGGGTGATAATACTGCCTGTTATGTATCATAGAATCATAGAAGGAGGCCATTCAGCCCATTGAGTCTGCTCCAACTGTCCGAAATCCAGGTCCACCTCATGTCCCATCCCTGCAAAGCCATGCATTTGCCCCACTAATCCCCATAACCTACACATCTTGCGACACTAAGGGGCAATCTAGCGTGGCTAATCCACCTAACCTACACTTCTTGGGACACGAAGGGACAATTTAGCATGGCCAATCCACCTAACCTACGCATCTTGGAATACTAAGGGGCAATTTAGCATGGCTAATCCACCTAACCTACACTTCTTAGGACACTAAGGGACAATTTAGCATTGCCAATTCACCTAACCTACATACCTTTGGACTGTGGGAGGAAACCGGAGGAGCGTGATTTGAAAGGTTGGGAGGAGAATGAACAGAAGCTACTGATTTGGGTATTGAGGTTGTATAGGAAGAGCCTCTTTCCCTGGCCTGTCACTGTGCGATCTCACCTTAGTGCCCAGCCTGAGTATTGACAAATTATCCAAACAGATTTTCATTAATCGCACGTTCAGTTTTCTTGATCTTTAAATGTCTAATTTCAGGCTGGATCTTTGGAAGTATTAAAAGTGGAGGTGGATAAATATTTGATCGATCGAGGAATAGAGGACTGTGGGGGAATGGCACAGAAAAGGAGTTGAGGCCGGCATAGATCAGCCATGATGGTATTGAGTAGTGGGGCAGGCTTGAAGGGCCTGGTGGCCACTCCTGCTGCTATTCTTGTATTGTGTTCTTGTGTTCAGCCCAGTTTTCTACAAATCGACTCTGTATTTGGTCTGCGGTATCTTCTCAGCTGAGCCACTATTCCCAGCCTCAGAAGAGACCATGAGGTGGAGCGGGAGATCATTCAATCCATCTTTATTCATCCAGAACAATCCAATGTATTCTGTTTTGCTGCATCTGTGCAGAGGAACCCGGGTGTCCTTGTGCATGAATCGCAAAAAGTTGGTTTGCAGGTGCTGCAGGTGATTAAGAAGGCAAATGGAATTTTGTTCTTCATTGCTAGAGGGATGGAGTTTAAAAACAGCGAGGTTATGTTGCACCTGTATAAGGTGCTGGTGAGACCACACCTGGAATGCTATGTACAGTTTTGGTCTCCTTACTTGAGAAAGGATATACTGGCACTGGAGGGGGTGCAGATGAGATTCTAGATTGATTCCGGAGTTGAGAGGGTTGGCTTATGAGGAAAGACTGAGTAGACTGGGACTATATTCATTGGAATTTAGAAGAATGAGGAGGCTTCCTATAGAAACATATAAAATTATGAGGGGAACAGATAAGATAGAAGCAGGAAGGTTGTTTCCACTGGCGGGTGAAACCGGGACGAGGGGGCATCAAAATAAGGGGGAGCAGATTTAGGACTGAGTTAAGGAGGAACTTCTTCACCCAAAGGGTTATGAATCTATGGAATTCCCTGCCCAGTGAAACAGTTGGGGCTACTTCATTGAATGTTTTTAAGGCAAAAATAGACAGATTTTTGATCAATAAAGGAATTAAGGGTTATGGTGAGCGGGCGGGTAAGTGGATCTGAATCCACGAGAAGATCAGCCATGATCTTATTGAATGATGGAGCAGGCTCGAGGGGCCAGATGGCCTATTTCTGTTCCTAGTTCTTTTGTTCTTATCAGCTTGTTTCTTAAATATTTCAGTATCTTTGTTTCCTATACTCCATCTGGGACTCCAATTCATGTGCTGATTTGTGCAAAGGGCAAGTTTCTGATATTTGCCCTTAGTTTGTCCATTACCATGACTCTGGGCTTAGGTTTTGGGTCTCTGGCATTAGGGCCATGTGAGGGTCCTGGCACTAAACTGTCTTGACACTCGTGTGCAGTACTGAGTGAGTGCTGCTCTGTCAGGGGTGCTGCGTTTTAGGTGAAATGTTAAAATGAGACCCCTCTGCTCTTCCAGGTGGATGTAAAAGGCCCCATTGTGTTGCAAAGAGCAGGGAATTTTCTCTAGTGCCATTATGTATTCCTCAACCCAAACTCACTAAAAGGAGTTATCTGCTCATCTGTTCCATTGCCTTTTGTAGGAGCTTGCTTTACGCTGATTGTTTCACTTGCATTTCTGGTTGGATTTCTTGGTGACTACTTTTTAGGACTGAGGTGAGGAGAAATTTCTTCACGTAGAGAGTGGTGAGCCTGTGGAATTCTCTACTAGAGAAAGCAGTTGAGGCCAAAACATTGTATGTTGTCAAGAAGGAGTTTGATATAGCATTTGGGGTGAAGGGGATCAAAGGATATGGGGGGAAGGTGGGATCAGGCTATTGAGTTGGATGATCAGCTATGATCATAATGAATAGTGGAGCAGGTTTGAAGGGCCGAATGGCTTACTTCTGCTCCTATTTTTAATGTTTGATGACTATCTTATATTGATGATCTCTTCTTGCTCACAAAAGGAAACATTCTCTGTCAAAACCTTTCACAATTAATTTTCATGGAAAGGCCTCTATTAGAATATCTCTCAACCTTTTTGAAAAGAAAAGTGACCCAGACTGTCAGCTCGGTCTTAAAGAACAAAGAACAAAGAACAATACAGCACGGGAACAGGCCCTTCGGCCCTCCAAGCCCACGCTGCTCCCTGGTCCAAACTAGACCATTCTTTTGTATCCCTCCATTCCCACTCTGTTCATGTGGCTATCTAGATAAGTCTTAAATGTTCCCAGTGTGTCCGCCTCCACCACCTTGCCCGGCAGCGCATTCCAGGCCCCCACCACCCTCTGTGTAAAATATGTCCTTCTGATATCCGTGTTAAACCTCCCCCCCTCACCTTGAACCTATGACCCCTCGTGAACGTCACCACCGACCTGGGAAAAAGCTTCCCACCGTTCACCCTATCTGTGCCTTTCATAATTTTATACACCTCTATTAGGTCACCCCTCATCCTCTGTCTTTCCAGTGAGAACAACCCCAGTTTACCCAATCTTTCCTCATAACTAAGCCCTTCCATACCAGGCAACATCCTGGTAAACCCCCTCTGCACTCTCGAAAGCCTCTACATCCTTCTGGTAGTGTGGCGACCAGAACTGGGCGCAGTATTCCAAATGCGGCCGAACCAACGTTCTATACAACTGCAACATCAAACCCCAACTTTTATACTCTATGCCCCGTCCTATAAAGGCAAGCATGCCATATGCCTTATTCACTACCTTCTCCACCTGTGACGTCACCTTCAAGGATCTGTGGACTTGCACACCCAGGTCCCTCTGCGTATCTACACCCTTTATGGTTCTGCCATTTATCGTATAGCTCCCCCCTACGTTAGTTCTACCAAAATGCATCACTTCGCATTGATCTGGATTGAACTCCATCTGCCATTTCTTTGCCCAAATTTCCAGCCTATCTATATCCTTCTGTAGCCTCTGACAATGTTCCTCACTATCTGCAAGTCCAGCCATTTTCGTGTTGTCCGCAAACTTACTGATCACCCCAGTTACACCTTCTTCCAGATCGTTTATATAAATCACAAACAGCAGAGGTCCCAATACAGAGCCCTGCGGAACACCACTAGTCACAGGCATCCAGCCGGAAAAAGACCCTTCCACTACCACCCTCTGTCTTCTGTGACCAAGCCAGTTCTCCACCCATCTAGCCACCTCCCCCTTTATCCCAATGGATCCAAATATGATTCTTGATATGTAAACCCACACATTTCTGGTATCATCATGTAAATCCTCTCTGCGGCCTCTCCAGTGTCTCCGAATCTTTGTTGTAATATGGAACTGTGTGCTGCACTGAGTGTGGTCTAAAGCAGGTTTGATACAGGTTCAGCATAACTTCACTTTCTCAATTCTATCCCTCTAGAAATTAAGCCCAGTGCTTAGTCTGTTTTTATGGTGTTTCTAATCTGTGCAGTAACTTTTAATAATTGATATATTTGTACTCCGAGATCCTTTTGTTCCTCTACCCCACCTTGCAACTTCCAAATAAAAAATGATTTACCTATTCTTCCTGCCAAAGTTTACTATCCACATTTATCAAAAGGCATCAAACCTCATAAGCTTTATTCCAATTCTGAAGAAGAATCATATGGACTCAAAACGTGAACTCTCTTTCCCTGTCCACAGACGCTGCCAGAGCTGCTGAGTTTGTCCAGCATTCTCTGGTTCTATTTCAACAAGGAGTAACTGTGTTGGGCTTATTTCCTCGGCATACGTACTGTGTATTAAATTTAGTCCTTTCACTGCTTGGACATTTGGATGCACCTGCCCTGTCAGATCTGTGCTTCCTCCGATCCTATCCTAGGTTTATTCAACCTGAAAGAAAATATTCATTCTCATCAGGTGAAACTTCCCAAGCAGAGAACCAGCTGATAAAAATCTACCCAACTGAATCAACAATAGCAACCAAATTCTTTCCAGCACAGAAAAATGCAAAGAATTCACTCCTTGATCTTTCAGGAAACACTCAGTCCTTCATCAGGTCGAGATCATATACACAATTCAATTTGTTGTGTTCGTATTTCTGTGACGACTCTAAGGCCTTTTGCAGAGACAGCTGCACATCCCATAGATCAGAGATTAGAACATAGAACATAGAACAGTACAGCACAGAACAGACCCTTCGGCCCACGATGTTGTGCCGAGCTTTATCTGAAACCAAGATCAAGCTATCTCACTCCCTATCATCCTGGTGTGCTCCATGTGCCTATCCAATAACCGCTTAAATGTTCCTAAAGTGTCTGACTCCACTATCACTGCAGGCAGTCCATTCCACACCCCAACCACTCTCTGCGTAAAGAACCTACCTCTGATATCCTTCCTATATCTCCCACCACGAACCCTATAGTTATGCCCCCTTGTAATAGCTCCATCCACCTGAGGAAATAGTCTTTGAACGTTCACTCTATCTATCCCCTTCATCATTTTATAAACCTCTAGTAAGTCTCCCCTCAGCCTCCTCCGCTCCAGAGAGAACAGCCCTAGCTCCCTCAACCTCATCACTCATCACTCCTATCAGATTGGAGAGGAAGAATTTCAAAGGCACCATATGAACATTCTCTTGGTGATTGAGAGCTCCCTCATTCATATTCTAGTTGTCACTGAGTATTGTTTAAAGATTTGTCATTACTGTCATAATGCAATAGAAACAATTTCTAAATCTAATTTTTGTGGAGTAAAATAATGACCAACTCCCTAAAAGCGCTCCTCAGGGATTGCAGCCATTCAAGAAGGCGGCTCACTACCATCTTCCCAAGGGGCAATTAGGGCCACTGAGGCCCACATCCCATAATGAATATTAAAAAAGATATTGGAACTGGTCATAGGTATGAAAAGTTGGAAGCGAAAATATGGGAATAGAATCTGACAAGAAAGGAACAGAAAGGACCAGGTCTCCATGCAGACAGTCAAAGGGTCAGAAAATGAGCCTCCCCATCCATTACCAAAAAGATTTATGAAAATAAATCTGAATGTGTATCTGGGAGGTATAGGAAAAACCCCCTCATTAAATCCACAAGCCACAACTGACTATCTGTTTACCAATCCCTTCCCACCTCCCAATTACCCCCCTTCAGAAGGTCCACCTTCCTTCATCAAACCTTCTCCCAATTACCCCCCTACCGATCACCCCCTCCTGATTAGACCCCCCAATCATCACACCCCCTCCCGATTACCCCCCTCCCGATCACCCCCCTCCCGATCACCCACCCGCCTGACCAGCCCCCCAATTAACACCCTCATGATCATCCTCGCTCCTGACCCTCGCTCCTCATGATCACCACTCCTGAACACCCAGTCCCAGTTACCTCCCTCCCAATCATCCCCCCTCCCGATTACACCCTCCCAATCACCCACGTCTAATTTGATTTGATTTATTATTGTCAATGTATTAATTTACAGTGAAAAGTATTGTTTCTTGCACGCTATACAGACAAAGCATACCGTTCATAGAGAAGGAAACGAGAGAGTGCACAACATAGTGCTCCAGTCATAGCTAGGGTGTAGAGAAAGATCAACTTAATGCAAGGTAGGTCCATTCAGAAGTCTGACAGCAGTAGGGAAGAAGCTGTTTTTGAGTCGGCTGGTATGTGACCTCAGACTTTTGTATCTTTTTCCCGACGGAAGAAGGTGGAAGAGAGAATGTCTGGGGTGCGTGGGGTCCTTAATTATGCTGGCTGCTTTTCCGAGGCAGTGTAGACAGAGTCAATGGATGGGAGGCTGGTTTGCATGATGGATTGGGCTACATTCACGATCTTTTGTAGTTTCTTGAGGTCTTGGGCAGAGCAGGAGCCATACCAAGCTGTGATACAACCAGAAAGAATGCTTTCTAAGGTGCATCTGTAAAAGTTGGTGAGAGTCGTAGCTGACATGCCAAATTTCCTTCGTCTTTTGAGAAAGTAGAGGCATTGGTGGGCTTTCTTAACTGTAGTGTCGGCATGGGGCGGGTGGGGCGGGGAACCAGGGCAGGTTGTTGGTGATCTGGACAGCTAAAAACATGAAGCTCTCGACCCTTTCTACTTCATTCCCGTTGATGTAGACAGGGGCATGTTCTCCTTACGCTTCCTGAAGTCGATGACAATCTCCTTCGTTTTACTGACATTGAGGGAGAGATTATTGTTGCCGCACCAGTTCACCAGATTCTCTATCTCATTCCTGTACTCTGTCTCGTCATTGTTTGAGATCTGACCCACTACGGTGGTGTCGTCAGCAAACTCACCCCCCACATCCCGATAATCCCCCTGATCACCCCATGCCAATCACCCCATCCCGATTACCCCATCCCGATCACCCCCCCATCCCGATCATACCATCCCGATCACTCCCCCTCCCGATCACCTCCCCATCCTGATCACCCCCCCATCCCGATCACCCCCCCATCCCGATCACCCCCCCATCCCGATCACCCCCCCATCCCGATCACCCCCCATCCCGATCACCCCCCATCCCGATCGGCCCCCATCCCGATCACCCCCCCATCCCGATCACCCCCCCATCCCGATCACCCCCCCATCCCGATCACCCCATCCCGATCACTCCCCCATTCCGATCACCCCCCCATCCCGATCACCCCCCCATCCCGATCACCCCCCATCCCGATCACCCCCCATCCCGATCACTCCCCCATCCCGATCACCCCATCCCGATCACCCCCCATCCCGATCACCCCCCATCCTGATCACCCCCACTCCGATCACCCCCCATCCCGATCACCCCCCATCCCGATCACCCCCCCATCCCGATCACCCCCCCATCCCGATCACCCCATCCCGATCACTCCCCCATTCCGATCACCCCCCATCCCGATCACCCCCCCATCCCGATCACTCCCCCATCCCGATCACCCCCCATCCCGATCACTCCCCCATCCCGATCACCCCCCATCCCGATCACCCCCACTCCGATCACCCCCCATCCCGATCACCCCCCATCCGGATCACCCCCCCATTCCGATCACACCATCCCGATCACTCCCCCTCCCGATCACCCCCCATCCTGATCACCCCCCATCCCGATCACCCCCCATCCCGATTGGTCCCCATCCCGATCACCCCCCATCCCGATCACCCGCCCATCCCGATCACCCCCCATCCCGATCACTGCCCCTCCCGATCACCCCCCCCATCCTGATCACCCCCCCATCCCGATCACCCCCCATCCTGATTGGCCCCCATCCCGATCACCCCCCCATCTCGATCAGCCCCCCATCCCGATCACCCCCATCCCGATCACCTCCCCATCCCGATCACCCCCCCATCCCAATCACCCCCCATCCCGATCACCCCCCTCCATTTATCCTCTGTGATTATACCCCTCTCCCAATGATCCCCTACCCCCACCCCAATAACCCCCTGCGATCAGCCCCACCTGAGGACTCCCACTCCGATCACTCTCATCCGGATCATCCTCCTCTGGATCACACGCTCCCCAGTCACCACCCCCCCGCCCTCGCTGATCAACCCTGAGCAACCATTTTCTCCATCACACCCTCTCCCAATTTCTCCCTCCGCCTCCCCATAGCCATTTCCCTGATCACCCCCTCTTCCAATTACCCCCTCCCCCCATGCACCTCTCTTTCCCCCTCAAGTACATCCAGTGAGCCAGTCTCCACAGCTCACTGGGGGTGAGAATTCTCCGAGAGAAGAAATTCCACCTCATTCCCACCTTAAATGGGCACACTATTCCGAAACTGTGTGCCCATGTTCCAGCCTCTCCCAAGAAAGTCACTGAATATATGTAAGGCTGAGTTAGACAGATCATTTGATTGACAAGGGAGTCCAGGATTACTGGAGCAGGCAGGAAAGTGGAGTTACATAGAAACATAGGAGATAGGAGCAGGAGGAGGCCATTTGGCCCTTCGAGCCTGCTCCACCATTCATCACGGTCATGGTTGATTGTCCAACTCAATAGCCTAATCCTGCTTTCTCCCCATAACCTTTGATCCCATTCGCCCCAAGTGCTATATCCAGCCGCCTCTTGAATACACGCCACAATCAGATTAGCAATGATCTTATCGAATGGCAGAGTAAACTCAATGAGCTGAATGAGTGACTCCTGCTTTTATTCCTTTTAATCTCAGGAGCAACTCCCTCCCCTGCAACCATCACTCCTATATGGTCTATATGGACTTTAGTAAAGCGTTTGACAAAGTCCCTCATGGTAGGCTAGTGAAAAAGGTTGGATCCCATGGGATAAAGGGGGAGTTGGCTAGATGGGTGGAGAACTGGCTTGGTCATAGAAGACAGAGGGTGGTAGTGGAAGGGTCTTTTTCCGGCTGGAGGCCTGTGACTAGTGGTGTACCGCAGGGCTCTGTATTGGGACCTCTGCTGTTTGTGATTTATATAAATGATCTGGAAGAAGGAGTAACTGGGGTGATCAGTAAGTTTGCGGATGACACAAAACTGGCAGGACTTGCAGACAGTGAGGAACATAGTCAGAGGCTACAGAAAGATATAGATAGGCTGGAAATTTGGGCAAGGAAATGGCAGATGGAGTTCAATCCTGATAAATGCGAAGTGATGCATTTTGGTGGGAATAATGTAGGGAGGAGCTACACGATAAATGGAAGAACCATAAAGGGTGTAGAGACGCAGAGGGACCTGGGTGTGCAAGTCCACAGATCCTTGAAGGTGACGTCACAGGTGGAGAAGGTGGTGAAGAAGGCATATGGCATGCTTGCCTTTATAGGACGGGGCATAGAGTATAAAAGTTGGGGTCTGATGTTGCAGATGTATAGAACGTTGGTTCGGCCGCATTTGGAATACTGCGTCCAGTTCTGGTCGCCACACTACCAGAAGGATGTG